>NC_091990.1:100402900-100706897 GCF_044704955.1 Pristiophorus japonicus | reverse complement strand
GCTGTATTGTTTATCTGAAGATTGTTGTATTGTTTCTTGTGAAGATTGCTGCATAGTGTGTTGTGAAGATTTCTGCATTGTTTCTTATGAACATGTTGATTTGTTTGTTGTGAAAGTTGCTGCATTGCTTCTTGTGAGGCTTGCTGCATTGTTACTTGTGAAAATTGCAGCTTTGTTTATTTTAAGGATTGCTGTAATGTGAAGATTGTTGCATTGTTTGATATGGATTGCTGCATTGTCTCTTGTGAAGATTGCTTTATTGTTACTTGTGAAGTTTACTGCTTTGTGAAGATTACTGCATTGTTCGTGTCAAAATTGCTGTATTGTTTCTTGTGGAATGCTGCTTTGATTGCTGTGATGATTGCTGCATTGTTTCTTGTGAAGATTGCTGTATTTGTGAAGATTGCTGCATTGTTGCTCATGAAAATTGCAGCTTTTTTATTTTAATGATTGCTGTATTTATTGTGAAGATTGTTGCAATTTTTCTTGTGAAGATTGCTGCATAGTTTGTTGTGAAGATTGCTGCATGATGTGTTTTGCTGATTGCATTGTTTATTGCGAAGATTGCTGCATTGTTTCTTAAGGTGTTTATTTGTTTGTTTTGAAGATAGCTGCGTTGTTTGTTGTGAAAATTGCAGCTTTCTTTGTGAAAATTGCTGTGTTTGTCGTGAAGATCGCTGCATTGTTTCTCGTGAAGACACTTTTGTTTCTTGTGAAGAATGCTGCATTGTTGTGAAGATTGCTTCTTTGTTGTGAAGGTTGCTGCATTTTTACTTGTGAAGATTGCTATATTGTGAAGATTGTTGCATTGTTTCTTGTAAAGATTGCTGCATTGTTTCTTGCGAAGATTGCTACATTGTTTCTTGTGAAGATTGCTGCTTTGTTTGTTGCGAAGTTTGCTGTATTTTTACTTGTGAAGATTACATAAAAACATAGAAAATAGGTGCAGGAAAATAGGCCCTTCGAGCCTGCATCACCATTCAATATGATCATGGCTGATCATGCATCTTTAGAAGCCCATTTCTGCGTTCTCTCCATACCCCTTGATCCCTTTAGCCATAAGGGCCACATCTCACGCTCTTTTGAATATATCTAACAAACTCGCCTCAACAACTTTCTATGGTAGAGAATTCCACAGGTTCACAATTCTCTGAGTGAAGAAGTTTCTCTTCATCTCGGTCCTAAATGGCTTACCCCTTATCCTTAGACTGTGACCCCTGGTTCTGGACATCCCCAACATCGGGAACATTCTTCCTGCATCTCACCTGTCCAATCCCGTCAATTTTATATGTTTCTATGAGATCCAATCTCATTCTTCTAAATTCCAGTAAATATAAGGCTAGTCGATCCAGTCTGTCTTCAGATGTCAATCCTGCCATCCCAGGAATCAGTCTGGTGAACGTTCACTGCACTCCCTCAATAGCAAGAATGTCCTTCCTCAGATTAGGGGACCAAAACTGTACACAATATTCAAGGTGTAGCCTCACCAAGGCCCTGTACAACCGCAATAAGACCTCCCTGCTCCTATACTCAAATTCTCTCGCTATGAAGGCCAACATGCCATTTGCTGCCTTCAATGCCTGCAGTACCTGCATGCCAACTTTCATTGACTGATGTACCATGACACCCAGGTCTCGTTGCACCTCCCCTTTTCCTAATCTGTCACCATTCAGATAATATTCTGCCTTCCTGTTTTTGCCACCAAAGTGGATAACCTCACATTTCTCTACATTGTACTGCACCTGCCATGCATTTGCCCTCTCACCTAATCTGTCCAAATTACCCTGCAGCCTCTTAGCATCCTCCTCACAGCTCACACCTCCACCCAGCTTAGTGTCATCTGCAAACTTGGAGATATTACATTCAATTCCTTTGTCTAAATCATTAATGTATGCTGTAAATAGCTCGGGTCTCAGCACTGAACCTTGCAGTACCCCACTAGTCAGTGCCTGCCATTCTGAAAAGGACCCATTTATTCCAATATTTTGCTTCCTGTGTGCCAACCAGTTCTCTATGCACATGAATACATTACACCCAATACCATGTGCTTTAATTTTGCACACTAATCTCTTATGTGGGCCCTTGTCAAAAGCCTTTTGAAAGTCCAAATACACCACATCCACTGGTTCGCCATTGTCCACTTTACTAGTTACATCCTCAAAAAATTCTAGAAGATTTGTCAAACATGATTTTCCTTTCATAAATCCATGCTGACTTGGGCCAATCCTGTCATTGCTTTCCAAATGCGCTGCTATTACATCTTTAATAATTGATTCCAACATTTTCCCCACGACCGATGTCAGGCTAACCGGTTGTGGATACTGGATTCTTTTCCCTTCAATCTGTTTCAGCGAATTCACTGACACACGAACACTTTTAGTCTTAGCAACATAAGACCTTTATTAGAGATTCTCCGGCCGGGACCTGTTAAGATAAAGGGAACACCCTCGATTTGAGCCTGTGCACCTCTCTCTTGACAAGTCCCGTTACAGCGCGAAACCACAGCAGTTATACATTTTCAAAACAGAACACATTTGATTAGCACTTAGTTCATCCAATCACTTTCTGCTTCCCCCAGAATACATCCAATGGCAGGCCGACAGGTTCCCCAGACAGGGCAGGCACTAGGCCTAGCTTGTTTACAGTTTCGAGGCTTCGTATTTCCCTATTTTATGGCTTGTTATAGCGTCTGACTCATACCTGACTTCGCTTTTCGCGTAACTCGTGTTTGACCACAACTCTGAGTAACCTCTTTTTGTGTCGACATTGCAAATATCGCAGCTTGACATTTTCTTTTAGCTATCTTCCCATGATCCTTTTCAACTGACACATTCACAACTCTTCTATTCACATTCTCACGGTCTATAATTCTCTTTTTTCTCTCCCTCCTTTTTTAAAAAGTGGGCTTACATTAGCTACCCTTCAATTCATAGGAACTGATCCAGAGTCTATAGAATGTTGTAAAATGACCACCAATGCATCCACTATTTCTAGGGCCACTTCCTTACGCACTCAAGGATGCAGACGATGAGGCCCTAGGGATTTATCGGCGTTAAGTCGCTTCAATTTCCCTAACACAATTTCCTGACTAATAAGGATTTCCTTCAGTTCCTCTTTCTCGTAAGACCCTTGTTCCCCTAGTATTTCCGGAAGGTTATTTGTGTCTTCCTTAGTGAACAAATACTTTGGTACTATTGGTCTGCCATTTCTTTGTTCCCCCTTATAAATTCACCTGATTCTGACTGCAAGGGACCTACATTTGTCTTCACCAATATTTTTCTCTTTACATATCTATAGAAGCTTTTGCAGTCAATTTTTATGTTCCTACAAGCTTACTCTCATACTCTATTTTCCTCCTCCTAATTAAACCCTTTGTGATCCTCTGCCCAATTCTAAATTTTTCCAAGTCCTCAGGTTTGCTGCTTTTTCTGGCCAATTTGTATGCCTCTTCCTTAGATATAACACTATCCCTAATTTCCCTTGTTAGCCACGGTTGAGCCACCTTCCCAGACAGGGATGTACAATTGTTGAAGTTCATCCATGTGATCTTTAAATGTCTGCCATTGCCTATCCACCGTCAACCCTTTAAGTATCCTTTGCCAGTCTATCCTAGCCAATTCACGTCTCATACCATCAAAGTTACCTATCTTTAAATTCAGGATCCTAGTCTCTGAATGAACTGTATCACTCTCCAGCTTAATGAAGAATTCTACCATATTATGGCCACCCTTCTCCAAGGGGCCTCGCACAACAAGTTCTCATTAATTCTCTCATTACACAACACCCAGTCTAGGATGGCCAGCTGATTGTTTGTTGCGAAGATTGCTGCACTGTTTGTGAAGATTGCTGCACTGTTTGTGAAGATTGCTGCACTGTTTGTGAAGATTGCTGTACTGTTTGTGAAGATTGCTGTACTGTTTGTGAAGATTGCTGTACTGTTTGTGAAGATTGCTGCAATGTTTGTGAAGATTGCTGCAATGTTTGTGAAGATTGCTGCAATGTTTGTGAAGATTGCTGTATTTCTTGTGAAGATGCTGCTGCATTTGTGGTGAAGATTGCAGCATTGTTACTTCTGAAAATGCTGCTTTGTTTCTTGTGAAGATTGTTGCATTATTATGAAAATTGCTGGATTGTTCCTCGTGAAGATTGCTGCATTGTTTCTGTTATATATGTGGACTTGTATTTACTCTGTACAGCCACAAGAGGGCTTATCCCCGGAGTCCCAAGAGATCCCATAATCCCTTGGAAGCACAGGTATTTAAGGAGGCTTCACAGGTTGGAGAGGCACTCTGGAGACCAGCAATAAAAGACTAAGGTCACACTTTACTTTGAGCTCACAGTGCTCAGTCTGACTCTTTCTCCATACACAACAACTGGCGACGAGATACAGATAGGAACCCAAAGATGCAGAGAACAGTGGTCATCCTGGAGAAATTATCAGAGGGAGATGATTGGGAAACTTTTGTGGAGCGACTCAACCAATACTTCACGGCCAACGAGCTAGATGGGGAAGAGAGCGCTGCCAAACGAAGGGCGATCCTGCTCACCTTCTGTGGGGCACCAACATTTGGCCTCATGAAGAATCTGCTCACTCCAGCGAAACCCACAGATAAATCGTATGACGATTTGTGTACACTGGTCCGAGAGCATTTGAACCCAAAGGAAAGCGTTCTGATGGCGAGGTACCGGTTCTACACCTACAAAGGGTCTGAAGGCCAGGAAGTGGCGAGTTATGTCGCCGAGCTAAGATGCCTTGCAGGACATTGCGAATTTGAAGGACATTTGGAGCACGTGCTGAGAGACTTTTTCATACTTGGCATTGGCCACAAAACCATACTTCGCAAACTTTTGACTGTAGAGACCCCAACCTTGAGTAAGGCCATAGCGATAGCCCAGACATTCAGTGCCACCAGTGACAATACGAAGCAAATCTCTCAGCACACAAGTGCTGCGACAAGTACAGTGAACAAAGTGATGTTGTTTTCAAATCGTAACATACAGGGCAGGTCACACATACCTGCAGCTGCATGGCCGCAGATGACTGAGTCCACCATCAAGGGTGATGAATGCAAGGCCATTAACACTTGTTGGCGCTGCGGGGGTGATCATCGTTTCCATTCATGCCGATTCAAAAAGTACTTTTGCAAGGGCTGTGGAACAATGGGACACCTCCAACGAGTGTGCAAGCGAGTTGTTAAACCTGCAAACCACTATGTTGCAGAGGAGGAGAGATCCACGGAGGATCACGAAGAACCAGAGCCTCAGATAGAGGAGGCAGAGGTACATGGGGTGCAGACCTTCACCACGAATTGTCCCCCGATAATGCTGAATGTTGAACTAAATGGACTCCCGGTGTCAATGGAGCTGGACACGGGCGCGAGCCAGTCCATCATGGGCAAAAAGACTTTCGAAAGATTGTGGTGCAACAAGGCCTCAAGGCCAGTCTTAACTCCAGTTCGCACAAAACTAAGAACTTACACGAAAGAACTGATTCCTGCAATCGGCAGTGCTACTGTAAAGGTCTCCTACGATAGAGCGGTGCACAAGCTACCCCTCTGGGTGGTACCGGGCGATGGTCCCACGCTGCTCGGCAGGAGCTGGCTGGGAAAGATATGCTGGAACTGGGACGAATTCCGAGCGCTATCGCCCGCAGACGACACTTCGTGCGCCCAGGTCTTAAACAAATTTCCTTCGCTGTTCGAAACAGGCATCGGGAAATTCCAAGGAGCAAAAGTGCAGATCCACCTAATTCGGGGGACGCGACCCATCCATCACAAGGCAAGAGCAGTACTGTACATGAAGAGAGAAAGGGTAGAGATCGAGCTAGACCGGCTGCAAAGAGAGGGCATCATTTCACCGATCGAGTTCAGTGAGTGGGCCAGTCCTATTGTCCCAGTCCTGAAGGGAGACGGCACCGTCAGAATCTGTGGCAATTACAAAATAACTATCAATCGTTTCTCCCTGCAGGACCAATACCCACTACCAAAGGCCGACAACCTCTTTGCAATGCTGGCGGGACGAAAGACGTTCACGAAGCTGGATCTGACCTCGGCCTACATGATGCAGGAGCTGGAGGAATCTTCGAAGGCCCTCACCTGCATCAACATGCACAAGGGTCTTGTTGTTTATAACAGATGCCCGTTTTGAATCTGATCAGCGGCAGCGATATACCAGCGAAATATGGAAAGTTTACTGAAGTCGGTCCCGCACACCGTGGTCTTCCATCTTGGTCACAGGTCGAAACACAGTCGAGCACCTGCAGAACCTGGAGGAGTTTCTTAGTTGACTCAACCGCGTGGAGCTCAGGTTAAAACGCTCGAAGTGCGTTTTCCTGGGGCTTGAAGTGGAATTCTTGGGAAGGAGGATTGCGGCGGACGGTATCAGGCCCACCAACGCGAAGACGGAGGCCACGTAACGTGACGGAGCTGCGGTCATTTCTGGAACTCTTGAACTACTTTAGTAACTTCTTACCGGGTCTCAGCACACTGCTAGAACCACTACATGTCTTACTACGAAAAGGGGGCAAATGGGTTTGGGGAAAAAGCCAAGAAAATGCCTTTGTAAAAGCGAGAAAATTGTTGTGCTCAAACAAATTGCTTGTGTTGTATGATCCATATCAGTGTTTGGTACTAGCATGTGATGTGTCGTCATATGGCGTCGGGTGTGTATTGCAACAAGCTAATTTCGGGAAACTGCAACCGGTTGCTTATGCATCCAGGAGTCTGTCTAAGGCTGAGAGAGCCTACAGCATGATTGAAAAAGAAGCGTTAGCATGTGTCTATGGGGTAAAGAAAATGCACCAATACCTGTTTGGGCTAAAATTTTAATTGGAAAATGACCAGAAGCCACTTATATCCCTGTTTTCTGAGAGTAATGGGATAAATACCAATGCATTGGCCCGCATCCAGAGATGGGCGCTCACGTCCGCGTATAAGTACGCCATCCACCACAGGCCAGGCACAGAAAACTGCACCGATGCTCTTAGTAGGCTGCCATTGCCTACCACGGGGGTGGAAATGGCGCAGCCCACAGATTTAGCCATGGTTATGGAAGCATTTGAGAGTGAGCAATCACCCAACACTGCCCGGCAGATCAAAACCTGGACAAGCCAGGACCCCTTATTATCTCTAGTCAAAAGCTGTGTGCTTCACGGGAGCTGGCCCAGTGTCCCAGTGGAAATGCAGGAAGAGATAAAACCGTTCCAGCGGCACAAAGGTGAAATGTCTATACAGGCAGACTGCCTTCTGCGGGGCAATCGAGTAGTGGTCCCCAAGAAGGGCAGAGACACCTTCATCAATGACCTCCACAGTACCCACCCAGGCCTCGTAATGATAAAAGCGATATCCAGATCCCACATGTGGTGGCCCGGTATCGATAAGGACTTCGAGTCCTACGTTCACAGATGTAATACATGTTCGCAGTTAAGCAATGTACCCAGGGAGGCGTCGCTATGTTTATGGTCTTGGCCCTCCAAACCGTTGTCTAGGGTACACGTCGACTATGCAGGCCCGTTCTTGGGTAAAATGTTCCTTGTGGTTGTAGACGCGTAAGCCAAGTGGATTGAATGTGAGATAATGTCGGCTAGCACGTCCGCTGCCACGACTGAAAGCCTGCAGGCCATGTTTGCCACACAGGGCTTACCCGATGTCCTGGTGAGCGACAACGAGCCATGTTTTACCAGTGCTGAGTTCAAAGAATTCATGACCCGTAACGGGATCAAACATGTCACATCTGCCCCGTTTAAACCAGTGTCCAATGGTCAGGCAGAGAGAGCAGTGCAAACCATCAAACAAGGCTTGAAGAGGGTAACTGAAGGCTCACTGCAGACTTGCTTATCTCGAGTCCTGCTTAGCTACCACACAAGACCCCACTTACTCACTGGGATCCCACCTGCTGGACTGCTCATGAAAAGAGCACTTAAAACAAGGCACTCGTTAGTTCACCCTGATCTACATGAACAGGTAGAGAGCAGGCAGCTTCAACAAAGTGCATACCATGATAGCGCAAATGTGTCACGCGAGATTGAAATCAATGATCCTGTATTTGTGTTAAATTATGGACAAGGTCCCAAGTGGCTTCCCGGCACTGTCGTGGCCCAAGAGGGAAGCAGGGTGTTTCGGGTCAAACTTTCAAATGGACTCATTCACTGGAAACACTTGGACCAAATCAAACTCAGATTCACAGACTAGCCTGAGCAACCCACCTTTTTTGATCCCCCAACATACACACCAGTGGCAACCGGCACCACGGTTGGCCACGAAGCAGAACCCATCATCCACAGCAGCCCTGCAGGGCCCAACACACCAGGCAGCCCAGCAAGGCCAGCTGCACGGCAGCCCAGCGAAGGCCCAATGAATGGTTCAACAAACCAGCTTTCAACCGAGATGATCAACCAGGGCAAGAGGGCCCCAGATCAACTCACATTATAAATAGTTACACTACTGACTTTTGAGGGCGAGTGTTGTTATATATGTGGACTTGTATTTACTCTGTACAGCCACCAGAGGGCTCATCCCCTGGAGTCCCAAGGGATCCCATAATCCCTTGGGAGTACAGGTATTTAAGGAGGCTTCACAGGTTGGAGAGGCACTCTGGAGACCTGCAATAAAAGATTACAGTCACACTTTACTTTGAGCTCACAGTGTTCAGTCTGACTCTTTCTCCATACACAACAGTTTCTTGTGAAGAATGCTGCATTGTTTCTTGTGAAGTTTGCTGCATTGTTACTTATGAAGATTGTTGCATTGTTTGTTGTGAATATTGTTGCATTGTTTCTTCTGAAGATGTTTGTTTCGTTTCAAGGTGGCTGCATTAATTCTTGTGAAGATTGCTGCTTTGTTTGTCAAGATTGATGCATTGTTTGGCGTGAAGATTGCTGCTTTATTTGTTGTGAAGATTGCCGTATGGTTACTTGTGAATATTGCTGCATTGTTTCATGTGAAGATGTTGCTTTGTTTTGTTAAGATTTCTGTGTTGTTTTTTGTAAAAATTGCTACATTGTTATTTGTGAAGAATTCTGCAATTTTTCTTGTCAAGATTTTTGCATTGTTACTTATGAACAGTGCTGAATTGTTTGTTGTGAAGCTTGCTTCTTTGTTATGAAGATTGCTGCATTTTATCTTGTGACGATTGCTGCATTGTTACTTGTGAAAATGTTGCTTTGTTACTTGTGAAGATTGCTGCTTTGTTACTTGTGCAGATTGTTGCATTCTTTCTTCTGGAGATTGCTTCTTTCTTCTGGAGATTGCTTCTTTCTTCTGGAGATTGCTTCTTTCTTCTGAAGATTGCTGCATTCCTTTTGAAGTTTGCTGTGTTTCTAGTGAAGATTGCTATGTTGTTTCTTGTGACGATTGCTGCATTGTTTCTTGTGAAGATTGCTGCATTGTTGTGAAGATTGCTTCATTGTTTGTTATGGAGTTTGTTGAAGAAGATTGCTGCTTTGTGAAGATTGTTGTATTGTTTGCTGTGAAAATTGCTGCATTGTTTCTGGTGAAGATGCCGCTTTGTTTGTGAATATCGCTGCATTGTTTGTGAAGATTGCTGCATTCATACTGCTGAAAAGTGCTGCAGTGTTCCTTGTGGCGGTTGCTGTATTGTTTCTTGTGAATATTTCTATGTTGTTTGTTGTGAAGATTGCTGCTTTGTTTGCTGTGAAGATTGCTGTGTTGTTACTTGTGAAGATTGCACAGTTTCTTGTGAAGATTGCTGCATTGTTGTGAAGATTGCTGCATTGTTTCTTGTGCAGATTGTTGCATTATTTCTTCTGAAGATTGCTTCTTTCTTTTGAAGATTGCTGCATTTCTTTTGAAGTTTGCTGTGTTTCTAGTGAAGATTGCTACGTTGTTTCTTGTGGAGATTGCTTGTTTGTTGTGAATAATGCTTCATTGTTTGTTGTGGAGTTTGCTGAAGAAAATTGCTGCTTTGTGAATATTGTTGTATTGTTTGCTGTGAAATTTGCTGCATTGTTTGTGAAGATTGCTGCATTCATACTGCTGAAAAGTGCTGCAATGTTCCTTGTGACGGTTGTTCTATTGTTTCTTGTGAATATTTCTATGTTGTTTGTTGCAAAGATTGCTGCTTTGTTTGCTGTGAAGATTGCTGTGTTGTTACTTGTGAAGATTACTGTTTTGTTACTTGTGAAGATTGGTGTATTGTTACTTGTGAAGATTCCACAGTTTCTTGTGAAGATTGCTGCATTGTTGTGAAGGTTGCTGCATTGTTCCTTGTGAAGATTGCTTCATTGTTTGTTGTGAAGATTGCTGCATCCATACTGTTGAAAAGTGCTGCATTGTTTCTTGTGAAGATTTCTGCATTTGTTGCGAAGGTTGCTGAATTGTTTCTCGTGAAGATTGCCACATTGTTTCTTGTGAACATTGTTGTATTTTTTATTGTGAAGATTGTTGCATTGTGTCTTGCGAAGATTGCTGCATCATATTTTGTGCAGCTTGCTGCATTGTTTGCAGTGATCGCTGCATTCATACATGTGAAGAGTGCTGCATTGATGCTTGTGAAGATTGTTGCATTGCTGTGAAGAATGCTGCATTGTTTATTGTAAAGACTGCCGCTTTGTTTGTGAAGACTGCTGCTTTGTGAAGATTGCGGCATTGTTTCTTGTGAAGTTGTTGCATTGTTTATTGTCAAGATTGCTGCATTCATACATGTGAAAGTGCTGCATTGGTTCTTGTGAAGATTGTTGCTTTGTTTGTGAAGTTTGCTGCACTGCTGCATTGTTTGTTGTGAATATTGCTGCATTGTTTTTTTATGAAGATTGCTGCATTGTTTGTTGTGAAGATTGCTGCAATGCTGTGAATATTGTTGCTTAGTTTCTTGTGAAGATTGTTGCATTGTTGTGAAGATTGCTCCATTGTTTCTGGTGAAGGTTGTTGCAATGTTTCTTGTAAAGTGCTGCATTGTTCCTTTGACGATTGCTGTATTATTTCTTGTGAAGATTGCTACATTTTTTCTTGTGAAGATTGCTGCATTGTTTGTTGTAAAGATTGCTGCATTGTTTGTGCTGGTTGCTGCATTGTTTGTTGTGAAGATTACTGCATTTTTTCTTGCGAAGATTGCAGCATTGTTTATTGTGCAGGTTGCTGCATTGTTTATTTTGAAGCTTGCTGCATTGTTATTGTGGTGATTGCTGCATTTTTATTGCGAAGATTGCGGTATTGTTATTGTGAAGATTACATTGCTTTCGTGCAGATTACATTGTTTTTGTGAAGATTGCAGTGTTTTTGTGAAAATGACAAAATGTCTCCTGGAGTGGAAGCTGGTCTCTGAGCTGCTCGACAGTATCCGTGGTCATCCATGGCCACCCTCTGCTCTGCTACCCCAAATCTGCTGTCCTTATGTTATCCTGCTTCTGATAGGGAAGGCATTTCAGCCCAAACTATAAGTTCAACCTGCAAGTTTGAAGCTACAAGCTCAAAGTTCACTGTCAGTAGGGCCCACTGCCCATCCCCCGGCATGCCTTTGCTCTTTGCCTCAGAGCTTGCATGGGATAAAGAAACTTGATTTCCTTCACTCGCGAACAGGACTTCGTTAGTTCACCGACTACATTGTTTGATTCATCGGCGTGGCTTTGCTCTGCTTCAGTCACTTCAATTCTTCACTCTGAATTCGTCTGTCAAATTACTTTCCGATCTCCTGGACTTCGGTGGACATCGCTGGACTACTTTTCTGATTTGAACTACACTGGATTATACCACTATGTTTCTGCACTGGACTGCACTGGATTATACTGCTATGTTTCTGCACTGGACTACACTGGATTATACCACTACATTTCTGCACTGGACTACACTGGATTATACCACTATGTTTCTGCACTGGACTACACTGGATTATACTGCTATGTTTCTGCACTGGACTACACTGGATTATACCACTATGTTTCTGCACTGGACTACACTGGATTATACCACTATGTTTCTGCACTGGACTACACTGGATTATACTGCTATGTTTCTGCACTGGACTACACTGGATTATACCACTATGTTTCTGCACTGGACTACACTGGATTATACTGCTATGTTTCTGCACTGGACTACACTGGATTATACCACTATGTTTCTGCACTGGACTACACTGGATTATACCGTAAGATGACCTGCTGCTTCTCCATCTCTGCTCCAAAAAATATTTTTCCTTTTAACTGCAGCTGAGTCTCTGCTGAAAACATTCTGCTGGTTTTTCAGCTCAGCTGCTCTTGCTCGCAGCTCCCGTTTCACTTGTTCTCCCGGTTTCTACTTTGCTGGTCGCTGGTTGTGGTTTTAATGGTGCTCTACTGCCATCCACAAACTTGTGTCAACATTGCCATTATCTTTCTGCACTGCTACCGACTCGCCCTCCTACAGCACATCCTCGATCTCTCTACACTTCAGGTAGCTTCTGGACTTCATTCGCCTGCTGCGGACAGTGGTTCGTCGATGCTCCGTGATGGGCCATCCTGTTCATGTCAACTTTGTCCGTCCATGGGACCTCTGACTTTGACCCTGGTCTCCCTGCTTATTGTATCCCATTAACTACTACATTTAAACAGGCCGATGTAACCTGAGCTTTTCCCACGTCCATCCACGTGCCCACTTTGGCTGCAGCTCCAGACCCGAGCCATTCAATACTTTTCCACTTTTACCCCTCTTTTCTTTTTCTCTTTCTCCCTCCCTAACCGTTCTCTCCTGCCGTCATGCCTCCTTTCATCTCTCCTCTCTCGGACACCCTGCCCTCCCAAATCCCTACCCCAATCCTTCATTACTCTTCGACCTTCCTACTCTCCTCCGGCCATCCCAGGCTTGACTCCCTCCTTAATAAGCCTACAGCTTCCCTCTGTGCCTCACTTGGCATCCTACGAAGGGCCTATCGAGGCACTCGTCGCTGCCTCCTTACGAGCAGCAACCCCGACGCTGTCCCATCCTACTCTCTCGCCGACTGTCCCGCCCAGCGTGCCCACTGGGGGCTAATCTTGCCGATCTCCTCCCCATCTAACTCACCCCGCTCCTCTTCCCCCAGCACCACCCACCCCCGCCCCAAGCGCTGATCCTGTGGATGCAGGCAGTTGGGCAGCCATCACCGGCCCTCTCTGCATCTCCCTCCAGAACATCCGTTCACTTGCAAACAAGGCCTTTCCCATCCATGAGCTTATCGTGGATGATGGCATCGACATCATGGCTCTGACGGAAATCTGGTTGAAGGGCATTGACACCTTACCCTTAAATGAAGCCTCCCCGCCTGGCAATACTTCTCCCACTTGCCCCGCTCAGACCACTGTGGTGGCGGTATAGCTCTCATCACTAAATCATACCTTGGTCTAGCCCCCTACTTCTCCGGCACTTTCTCCTCCTTTGAGCATCTCACCCTAATCCACCCCTCTCACCTCTCATTTAAAATTCTTATTCTCTACCACCCAACCAAGTACCATAAAGAATTTATTACCGATATTTCTTCACTACTTTCCTCCCTCTGCCTCTGCACCGAGTGACTTCTCATCCTCGCTGATTTCAACCTCCATCTCAATTCATCATGCTCTCTCTCCTCTGAGTTCACTAGCCTCCTGTTCTCTCTTAATTTCCCCCTCCACGTAAACTCCCCAACCCATATTCACGGCCAGCCCCTCCACCTTGCCATCTCTCATGGACTCGCTATCCCCATCGTGTCAAACACAGATAAGGCCATCTCTGACCACTTCCTCGTATCGCTCTCCACCCACATCTCCCTTCCACCGTCCCCTCCCCAACCCACGCTACCTCCTTCTGTGTCCACCCCTAGAAAAAAAACACTCTCTCAACTCTCTGACAGCTGCACTTAGCAACTCCCAACTGTCCAGCCTTTAGCCCCCCAGTCACCACGACGTTTCTGCAGCTACTAATCTGCTTAATAACACCCTCACCATCACCTTTGTTGCCCTAGTCCCTTTTAAAACAATTACTCTCTCTCACCCTTGCTGTTCCTCCTAGTACATCCGTGCTCATCAGCCCCTTAAATCCAAGGGACGCAGAACGGATATGGTGGACAACTGGTTTAGCCATTCACCACCAGATCTGGCTGGACCACATAAAGCACTATCGGGTCCTGCTCTCGTCTGCCGAATTCGCTCACTATTCCAGAATCATTCTGGAATGTAAAGATAAACCCCGGCTTCTATTCTGCACTGCTAACCATCTTCTTAAAACCCTCTCCCCAGTCTCCACCCTCACTCCGATAACAAGTGTGAGGAGCTCATGGACTTCTTTGTCTCAAAGATTGAGACCATCCGTTCAGCCGCCTCTGACTCTTCCTTTCCTTCCCCTAACCCACCGGGCCAAACTTCCTCTCAGGATGCCCCCTGTCCTAGCCCTGACCTCACATCCATTTCTCTCCGATCTCCTCTGATGACCTCTCCAAGCTCATCCTGTTTGAGACCCTCTTCCTGCTCCCTTGACCCTATTCCCACTAAACTGCTGACCACCCAACTTCTTTGTCTGACTCCCATGTTAGCTGACATTGTTAACGGTTCTCTCTCCTCGGGTACCATTCCCCTCTCCCTCAAATCTGCCGTCATCACCCCCTCCTCAAAAAACCAACCCTCGATCCCTCTGTCCTTGCAAACTAATGCCCCATCTCCAATCTCCCTTTCCTTCCAAGTACTTGAATGTGTTGTCACCTCCCAAATCCGTGCCCATCTTTCCTGTAATTCCATGTTTGAATCCCTCCAATCCGGTTTCCGCACCTGCCACAGTACCGAAACGGCTCTAATCAAAGTCACAGATGACATCCTTTATGACTGTGACAAAGGCAAACTATCCCTCCTCATCCATCTGGACCTGTCTGCAGCCTTTGACACGGTTGACCACTCCATCCTTCTCCAGCACCTCTCCATCGTCATCCAACTGGGTGGAATTGCGCTTGCCTGGTTCCATTCTTATCTATCTAATCGTAGCCAGAGAATCATCTGCAATGGCTTCTCTTCCCACCCCCGCATCGTTACCTCTGGTGTCCCCCAAGGATCTATCCTTGGCCCCCTCCTATTTCTAAACTACATGTTGTCCCTTGGCGACATCATCCGGAAACACAGCGTCAATTTCCACATGTACACTGATGACACCCAGCTCTAGCTCACTACCACTTCTCTCGGCCCCTCCATGGTCTCTAAATTGTGAGCCTGCTTGTCCGACATCCAGTTCTGGATGAGCAGAAATGTTCTCCAATTGAATATTGGGAAGACCGAAGCCATTGTCTTCAGTCCTCGCCACAAACTCCATCCCTAGCCACTGACTCCATCCCTCTCCACAACTTCTGTCTGAGGCTGAACCACACTGTTCGTAACCTTAATGTCATATTTGACCCTGAAATGAGCTTTCGACCACATATCCGCAGCATAACGAAGACCGCCTATTTCCCCCTCCGTAACATCACCCGTCTCCGCTCTTGTCTCAGCTTTTCTGCTGCCGAAGCTCTCATCCCATGTCTATGTTACATCGAGACTTGCCTATTCCAACGCACGCCTGGCTGGCCTCCTACATTCTACTCGACGTAAACTTGAGGTGATCCAAAACTCGGCTGCCTGTGTCCTAACTCGCACCAAGTCGCACTCACCCATCACCCCTATGCTCGCTGACCTACATTGGCTTCCGGTTAAGCAACGCCTCAATTTCAAAATACTCATCCTTATATAAAAATCCCTCCATGGCCTCGCCCCCTCCCTATCTCTGTAATCTCCTCCAGCCCCATCACCGAGATGTCTGCGCTCCGCTAATTCTGCCCTCCTGAACATGAGTGATTATAATCGCTCAACCATGGGTGGCCGTGACTTCTGTTGCCTAGGCCCCAAGCTCTGGAACTCCCTGATTAAACCACTCCATCTGCACCTCTCTTTCCTCCTTCAAGATGCTCTTTGACCAAGCTTTTGGTCACCTGCGCTAATTTCTACTTATATGGCTCTGTGTCAAACTTTTATCACAGAACACTCTTATGAAGTGCCTTGGGACGTTTCAATTTGTTAAAGGCGCTATATAAATGCAAGTTGCTTCTGTGAAGATTGCTGTGTTTCTGTGAAGATTGCTGTGTTTCTGTGAAGATTGCTGTGTTTCTGTGAAGATTGCTGTGTTTCTGTGAAGGTTGCTGTGTTTCTGTGAAGATTGCTGTGTTTCTGTGAAGGTTGCTGTGTTTCTGTGAAGATTGCTGTGTTTCTGTGAAGATTGCTGTGTTTCTGTGAAGGTTGCTGTGTTTCTGTGAAGATTGCTGTGTTTCTGTGAAGGTTGCTGTGTTTCTGTGAAGATTGCTGTGTTTCTGTGAAGATTGCTGTGAAAATTGCTGTGTTTCTGTGAAGATTGCTGTGTTTCTGTGAAGATTGCTGTGAAGATTGCTGTGTTTCTGTGAAGGTTGCTGTGTTTCTGTGAAGATTGCTGTGTTTCTGTGAAGGTTGCTGTGTTTCTGTGAAGATTGCTGTGTTTCTGTGAAGATTGCTGTGTTTCTGTGAAGATTGCTGTGTTTCATTGAAGATTGCTGTGTTTCTGTGAAGATTGCTGTGTTTCTGTGAAGGTTGCTGTGTTTCTGTGAAGATTGCTGTGTTTCTGTGAAGATTGCTGTGTTTCAGTGAAGATTGCTGTGTTTCTGTGAAGGTTGCTGTGTTTCTGTGAAGGTTGCTGTGTTTCTGTGAAGTTTGCTGTGTTTCTGTGAAGATTGCTGTGTTTCTGTGAAGATTGCTGTGAAGATTACTGTGAAGATTGCTGTATTTCTGTGAAGATTGCCGTGTTTCTGTGAAGATTGCTGTGAAGATTGCTGTGTTTCTGTGAAGATTGCTGTGTTTCTGTGAAGGTTGCTGTGTTTCTGTGAAGATTGCTGTGTTTCTGTGAAGATTGCTTTGTTTCTGTGAAGGTTGCTGTGTTTCTGTGAAGATTGCTGTGTTTCTGTGAAGGTTGCTGTGTTTCTGTGAAGGTTGCTGTGTTTCTGTGAAGATTGCTGTGTTACTGTGAAGATTGCTGTGTTTCTGTGAAGGTTGCTGTGTTTCTGTGAAGATTGCTGTGTTTCTGTGAAGTTTGCTGTGTTTCTGTGAAGATTGCTGTGTTTCTGTGAAGATTGCTGTGTTTCTGTGAAGATTGCTGTGATTCTGTGAAGTTTGCTGTGTTTCTGTGAAGATTGCTGTGTTTCTCTGAAGGTTGCTGTGTTTCTGTGAAGATTGCAGTGTTTCTGTGAAGATTGCTGTGTTTCTGTGAAGGTTGCTGTGTTTCTGTGAAGATTGCTGTGTTTTTGTGAAGATTGCTGTGTTTCTGTGAAGATTGCTGTGTTTCTGTGAAGGTTGCTGTGTTTCTGTGAAGATTGCTGTGTTTCTGTGAAGATTGCTGTGTTTCTGTGAAGGTTGCTGTGTTTCTGTGAAGGTTGCTGTGTTTCTGTGAAGATTGCTGTGTTTCTGTGAAGGTTACTGTGTTTCTGTGAAGATTGCTGTGTTTCTGTGAAGATTGCTGTGAAGATTGCTGTGAAGATTGCTGTGTTTCTGTGAAGATTGCTGTGTTTCTGTGAAGATTGCTGTGTTTCTGTGAAGGTTGCTGTGTTTCTGTAAAGGTTGCTGTGTTTCTGTGAAGGTTGCTGTGTTTCTGTGAAGGTTGCTGTGTTTCTGTGAAGGTTGCTGTGTTTCTGTAAAGGTTGCTGTGTTTCTGTGAAGGTTGCTGTGTTTCTGTGAAGGTTGCTGTGTTTCTGTGAAGATTGCTGTGTTTCTGTGAAGGTTGCTGTGTTTCTGTGAAGGTTGCTGTGTTTCTGTGAAGATTGCTGTGTTTCTGTGAAGATTGCTGTGTTTCTGTGAAGGTTGCTGTGTTTCTGTGAAGGTTGCTGTGTTTCTGTGAAGGTTGCTGTGTTTCTGTGAAGATTGCTGTGTTTCTGTGAAGGTTGCTGTGTTTCTGTGAAGATTGCTGTGTTTCTGTGAAGATTGCTGTGTTTCTGTGAAGATTGCTGTGTTTCTATGAAGGTTGCTGTGTTTCTGTGAAGATTGCTGTGTTTCTGTGAAGATTGCTGTGTTTCTGTGAAGGTTACTGTGTGTCTGTGAAGATTGCTGTGTTTCTGTGAAGTTTGCTGTGTTTCTGTGAAGTTTGCTGTGTATCTGTGAAGATTGCTGTGTTTCTGTGAAGATTGCTGTGTTTCTGTGAAGATTGCTGTGTTTCTGTGAAGGTTGCTGTGTTTCTGTGAAGTTTGCTGTGTTTCTGTGAAGATTGCTGTGTTTCTGTGAAGATTGCTGTGAAGATTGCTGTGTTTCTGTGAAGATTGCTGTGAAGATTGCTGTGTTTCTGTGAAGATTGCTGTGTTTCTGTGAAGATTGATGTGTTTCTGTGAAGATTGCTGTGTTTCTGTGAAGATTGCTGTGTTTCTGTGAAGGTTGCTGTGTTTCTGTGAAGGTTGCTGTGTTTCTGTGAAGGTTGCTGTGTTTCTGTGAAGGTTGCTGTGTTTCTGTGAAGGTTGCTGTGTTTCTGTGAAGATTGCTGTGTTTCTGTGAAGGTTACTGTGTTTCTGTGAAGATTGCTGTGTTTCTGTGAAGATTGCTGTGTTTCTGTGAAGATTGCTGTGTTTCTGTGAAGGTTGCTGTGTTTCTGTGAAGATTGCTGTGTTTCTGTGAAGATTGCTGTGCTTCTGTGAAGATTGCTGTGTTTCTGTGAAGATTGCTGTGTTTCTGTGAAGATTGCTGTGTTTCTGTGAAGATTGCTGTGTTTCTGTGAAGTTTGCTGTGTTTCTGTGAAGATTGCTGTGTTTCTGTGTTTCTCTGAAGGTTGCTGTGTTTCTGTGAAGATTGCTGTGTTTCTGTGAAGGTTGCTGTGTTTCTGTGAAGGTTGCTGTGTTTCTGTGAAGATTGCTGTGTTTCTGTGAAGGTTGCTGTGTTTCTGTGAAGGTTGCTGTGTTTCTGTGAAGATTGCTGTGTTTCTGTGAAGGTTGCTGTGTTTCTGTGAAGATTGCTGTGTTTCTGTGAAGGTTGCTGTGTTTCTGTGAAGGTTGCTGTGTTTCTGTGAAGATTGCTGTGTTTCTGTGAAGATTGCTGTGTTTCTGTGAAGGTTGCTGTGTTTCTGTGAAGATTGCTGTGTTTCTGTGAAGGTTGCTGTGTTTCTGTGAAGGTTGCTGTGTTTCTGTGAAGATTGCTGTGTTTCTGTGAAGGTTGCTGTGTTTCTGTGAAGATTGCTGTGTTTCTGTGAAGATTGCTGTGTTTCTGTGAAGGTTGCTGTGTTTCTGTGAAGATTGCTGTGTTTCTGTGAAGGTTGCTGTGTTTCTGTGAAGTTTGCTGTGTTTCTGTGAAGGTTGCTGTGTTTCTGTGAAAGTTGCTGTGTTTCTGTGAAGGTTGCTGTGTTTCTGTGAAGGTTGCTGTGTTTCTGTGAAGGTTGCTGTGTTTCTGTGAAGGTTGCTGTGTTTCTGTGAAGGTTGCTGTGTTTCTGTGAAGGTTGCTGTGTTTCTGTGAAGGTTGCTGTGTTTCTGTGAAGGTTGCTGTGTTTCTGTGAAGATTGCTGTGTTTCTGTGAAGGTTGCTGTTTTTCTGTGAAGGTTGCTGTGTTTCTGTGAAGATTGCTGTGTTTCTGTGAAGGTTGCTGTGTTTCTGTGAAGATTGCTGTGTTTCTGTGAAGATTGCTGTGTTTCTGTGAAGATTGCTGTGTTTCTGTGAAGGTTGCTGTGTTTCTGTGAAGGTTGCTGTGTTTCTGTGAAGATTGCTGTGTTTCTGTGAAGGTTGCTGTGTTTCTGTGAAGATTGCTGTGTTTCTGTGAAGATTGCTGTGTTTCTGTGAAGATTGCTGTGTTTCTGTGAAGGTTGCTGTGTTTCTGTGAAGATTGCTGTGTTTCTGTGAAGATTGCTGTGTTTCTGTGAAGGTTGCTGTGTTTCTGTAAAGGTTGCTGTGTTTCTGTGAAGGTTGCTGTGTTTCTGTGAAGATTGCTGTGTTTCTGTGAAGGTTGCTGTGTTTCTGTAAAGGTTGCTGTGTTTCTGTGAAGTTTGCTGTGTTTCTGTGAAGGTTGCTGTGTTTCTGTGAAGATTGCTGTGTTTCTGTGAAGATTGCTGTGTTTCTGTGAAGATTGCTGTGTTTCTGTGAAGATTGCTGTGTTTTTGTGAAGATTGCTGTGTTTCTGTGAAGGTTACTGTGTTTCTGTGAAGATTGCTGTGTTTCTGTGAAGATTGCTGTGTTTCTGTGAAGGTTGCTGTGTTTCTGTGAAGATTGCTGTGTTTCTGTGAAGGTTGCTGTGTTTCTGTGAAGATTGCTGTGTTTCTGTGAAGATTGCTGTGTTTCTGTGAAGGTTACTGTGTTTCTGTGAAGTTTGCTGTGTTTCTGTGAAGTTTGCTGTGTATCTGTGAAGATTGCTGTGTTTCTGTGAAGATTGCTGTGTTTCTGTGAAGGTTGCTGTGTTTCTGTGAAGTTTGCTGTGTTTCTGTGAAGATTGCTGTGTTTCTGTGAAGATTGCTGTGAAGATTGCTGTGTTTCTGTGAAGATTGCTGTGTTTCTGTGAAGATTGATGTGTTTCTGTGAAGATTGCTGTGTTTCTGTGAAGGTTGCTGTGTTTCTGTGAAGGTTGCTGTGTTTCTGTGAAGGTTGCTGTGTTTCTGTGAAGGTTGCTGTGTTTCTGTGAAGGTTGCTGTGTTTCTGTGAAGGTTGCTGTGTTTCTGTGAAGGTTGCTGTGTTTCTGTGAAGATTGCTGTGTTTCTGTGAAGGTTGCTGTTTTTCTGTGAAGGTTGCTGTGTTTCTGTGAAGGTTGCTGTGTTTCTGTGAAGATTGCTGTGTTTCTGTGAAGGTTGCTGTGTTTCTGTGAAGATTGCTGTGTTTCTGTGAAGATTGCTGTGTTTCTGTGAAGGTTGCTGTTTTTCTGTGAAGGTTGCTGTGTTTCTGTGAAGGTTGCTGTGTTTCTGTGAAGATTGCTGTGTTTCTGTGAAGGTTGCTGTGTTTCTGTGAAGATTGCTGTGTTTCTGTGAAGATTGCTGTGTTTCTGTGAAGATTGCTGTGTTTCTGTGAAGGTTGCTGTGTTTCTGTGAAGATTGCTGTGTTTCTGTGAAGATTGCTGTGTTTCTGTGAAGGTTGCTGTGTTTCTGTAAAGGTTGCTGTGTTTCTGTGAAGGTTGCTGTGTTTCTGTGAAGATTGCTGTGTTTCTGTGAAGGTTGCTGTGTTTCTGTAAAGGTTGCTGTGTTTCTGTGAAGTTTGCTGTGTTTCTGTGAAGATTGCTGTGTTTCTGTGAAGATTGCTGTGTTTCTGTGAAGATTGCTGTGTTTCTGTGAAGATTGCTGTGTTTTTGTGAAGATTGCTGTGTTTCTGTGAAGGTTACTGTGTTTCTGTGAAGATTGCTGTGTTTCTGTGAAGATTGCTGTGTTTCTGTGAAGATTGCTGTGTTTCTGTGAAGATTGCTGTGTTTCTGTGAAGGTTGCTGTGTTTCTGTGAAGATTGCTGTGTTTCTGTGAAGATTGCTGTGTTTCTGTGAAGGTTACTGTGTTTCTGTGAAGTTTGCTGTGTTTCTGTGAAGTTTGCTGTGTATCTGTGAAGATTGCTGTGTTTCTGTGAAGATTGCTGTGTTTCTGTGAAGATTGCTGTGTTTCTGTGAAGGTTGCTGTGTTTCTGTGAAGTTTGCTGTGTTTCTGTGAAGATTGCTGTGTTTCTGTGAAGATTGCTGTGAAGATTGCTGTGTTTCTGTGAAGATTGCTGTGTTTCTGTGAAGATTGATGTGTTTCTGTGAAGATTGCTGTGTTTCTGTGAAGATTGCTGTGTTTCTGTGAAGGTTGCTGTGTTTCTGTGAAGGTTGCTGTGTTTCTGTGAAGGTTGCTGTGTTTCTGTGAAGGTTGCTGTGTTTCTGTGAAGATTGCTGTGTTTCTGTGAAGGTTACTGTGTTTCTGTGAAGATTGCTGTGTTTCTGTGAAGATTGCTGTGTTTCTGTGAAGATTGCTGTGTTTCTGTGAAGATTGCTGTTTTTCTGTGAAGATTGCTGTGTTTCTGTGAAGGTTGCTGTGTTTCTGTGAAGATTGCTGTGTTTCTGTGAAGATTGCTGTGCTTCTGTGAAGATTGCTGTGAAGATTGCTGTGAAGATTGCTGTATTTCTGTGAAGATTGCTGTGTTTCTGTGAAGATTGCTGTGTTTCTGTGAAGATTGCTGTGAAGATTGCTGTGTTTCTGTGAAGATTGCTGTGTTTCTGTGGAGATTGCTGTGTTTCTGTGAAGATTGCTGTGTTTCTGTGAAGATTGCTGTGTTTCTGTGAAGATTGCTGTGTTTCTGTGAAGATTGCTGTTTTTCTGTGAAGGTTGCTGTGTTTCTGTGAAGGTTGCTGTGTTTCTGTGAAGATTGCTGTGCTTCTGTGAAGATTGCTGTGAAGATTGCTGTGAAGATTGCTGTGAAGATTGCTGTATTTCTGTGAAGATTGCTGTGTTTCTGTGAAGATTGCTGTGTTTCTGTGAAGGTTGCTGTGAAGATTGCTGTGTTTCTGTGAAGGTTGCTGTGTTACTGTGAAGATTGCTGTGTCTCTGTGAAGGTTGCTGTGTTTCTGTGAAGATTGCTGTGTTTCTGTGAAGATTGCTGTGTTTCTGTGAAGTTTGCTGTGTTTCTGTGAAGATTGCTGTGTTTGTGTGAAGATTGCTGTGTTTCTGTGAAGATTGCTGTGTTTCTGTGAAGTTTGCTGTGTTTCTGTGAAGATTGCTGTGTTTCTGTGAAGTTTGCTGTGTTTCTGTGAAGATTGCTGTGTTTCTCTGAAGGTTGCTGTGTTTCTGTGAAGATTGCTGTGTTTCTGTGAAGGTTGCTGTGTTTCTGTGAAGGTTGCTGTGTTTCTGAAGGTTGCTGTGTTTCTGTGAAGATTGCTGTGTTTCTGTGAAGATTGCTGTGTTTCTGTGAAGATTGCTGTGTTTCTGTGAAGTTTGCTGTGTTTCTGTGAAGATTGCTGTGTTTCTGTGAAGTTTGCTGTGTTTCTGTGAAGATTGCTGTGGTTCTCTGAAGGTTGCTGTGTTTCTGTGAAGATTGCTGTGTTTCTGTGAAGGTTGCTGTGTTTCTGTGAAGGTTGCTGTGTTTCTGTGAAGGTTGCTGTGTTTCTGTGAAGATTGCTGTGTTTCTGTGAAGATTGCTGTGTTTCTGTGAAGGTTGCTGTGTTTCTGTGAAGATTGCTGTGTTTCTGTGAAGGTTGCTGTGTTTCTGTGAAGGTTGCTGTGTTTCTGTGAAGATTGCTGTGTTTCTGTGAAGGTTGCTGTGTTTCTGTGAAGTTTGCTGTGTTTCTGTGAAGTTTGCTGTGTTTCTGTGAAAGTTGCTGTGTTTCTGTGAAGGTTGCTGTGTTTCTGTGAAGGTTGCTGTGTTTCTGTGAAGTTTGCTGTGTTTCTGTGAAGGTTGCTGTGTTTCTGTGAAGTTTGCTGTGTTTCTGTGAAGGTTGCTGTGTTTCTGTGAAGGTTGCTGTGTTTCTGTGAAGATTGCTGTGTTTCTGTGAAGATTGCTGTGTTTCTGTGAAGGTTGCTGTGTTTCTGTGAAGGTTGCTGTGTTTCTGTGAAGTTTGCTGTGTTTCTGTGAAGGTTGCTGTGTTTCTGTGAAGTTTGCTGTGTTTCTGTGAAGGTTGCTGTGTTTCTGTGAAGATTGCTGTGTTTCTGTGAAGGTTGCTGTGTTTCTGTGAAGTTTGCTGTGTTTCTGTGAAGATTGCTCTGTTTCTGTGAAGATTGCTGTGTTTCTGTGAAGGTTGCTGTGTTTCTGTGAAGTTTGCTGTGTTTCTGTGAAGTTTGCTTGCTGTGTTTCTGTGAAGATTGCTGTGTTTCTGTGAAGATTGCTGTGTTTCTGTGAAGTTTGTTTGCTGTGTTTCTGTGAAGATTGCTGTGTTTCTGTGAAGGTTGCTGTGTTTCTGTGAAGTTTGCTTGCTGTGTTTCTGTGAAGATTGCTGTGTTTCTGTGAAGATTGCTGTGTTTCTGTGCAGTTTGCTGTGTTTCTGTGCAGTTTGCTCTGTTTCTGTGAAGATTGCTGTGTTTCTGTGAAGGTTGCTGTATTTCTGTGAAGATTGCTGTGTTTCTGTGAAGGTTGCTGTGTTTCTGTGAAGATTGCTGTGTTTCTGTGAAGGTTGCTGTGTTTCTGTGAAGGTTGCTGTGTTTCTGTGAAGATTGCTGTGTTTCTGTGAAGATTGCTGTGTTTCTGTGAAGATTGCTGTGTTTCTGTGAAGACTTCTGTTTTTGTGAAGATTGCGTTGTCATTTATACACGTGTGTATCATCGTCAGGAAGCCTCACTGTGAAGCTCATGGATGCATCGCATTGGGACATGTCTGCCAACATTTTCCATATAACTTTTTAAAAAAATGTGTGTTTCCCTGATGACTTGGTGGAGGATTGCGTGTTATATGAGCCCCAAATGCCTGGAAGATATCAGATTCCATCCGTGGTGTGTCTTGGACAAACGGCTGTATTTTAATTATTGTATGACCTTTATATTTTCCCCCTTCTGGGAAGAAATATTGAAGGATTTTTTGGGGGCTAGCATAATGTTAAAAATACTTGATCCTCTTGAAAAGCACCAGGTCCTCCATGGTGATAGATGCAGTCCTCCGGTGAAGCAATCTATCCTGCTGTTGCCCTGTGCTGGCTGGAGTACAAGAATCAATGGTTTGTGAGTTGAGGGATTCATTCAGCTGCATTCTCCCTGTCTGGCAATGTCTAGAAATGGTGGAAATGCAAGTATGCTCGTATATCTTGTAATCATTTTTGATTTCAATTTTTGAGTTAAAAAATTAAGGAATTAGCTTTGATGAAAGAGTCAAATCTCCACCAGGTTTTGTTCCACTTGTAAGTGCTCCCTGATTTATTTAGGTATTGACTGATAAATGATACAGTGGCCCGGAAGGTTTAATTCATTGAATGGCTTGCACGACGCATTGTTCTTTTTTGGATTGACTTGATCAAGATGTTCATTTATATCAAGGCCATAATGTTATCTGCACAATTAGGATGTGTTTTGGTCTATTTGTCCTTCCTCTGTGTTCTTTCTTGCCTCCCTTGCTTTCTCTTTCTCTCACTCTCTCCCATACCTCACCTGCCTTTCTCTTTTTCTCCTCTTGCTCTTCCTCTGGCTACAGTTTGACTTCATTACTCCTTTCCTACCTTTTTGTCAGCCAAGTGACCCAACGTCATGGCGACAGGGCCTGCGTAAAACCGGCATTGTCTTGGTCCCTCACAGAGGTCAAAGAGCAGCGGTGAGCTTCCTGCATGTTGAGGTTTCCCATCTCGCTGGAGCTTTTGGTGTGCTGCATGCGCACGTGGTTGATCTTGCATTTCTCGATCTTTCTCTTGGCCTTCCTCCTCTTTTAACCGCCTGAATTTTAGACAAACTTTCTCCTGCAAATCTGACTCTCATTTCCCAATGAGAGCAACCGAACCTTTGGAAATCTACAAGCTAATCAGTTAACATTTTACATTCTCACTGATATCCTGTCTTCTTTTTATCCGCATCCCACACATTCCTGAATTTGATCAATCAGTAAATTGCTTTACAACGCACAGCTCCACTGACTCTCATGGGGGGGTGGAGCATAAACATGTCTTGGGCTTTGAGTGTTTCCCTTTTCATCTCACCTCCCTTCTTTCATGTGGATAGGACTGAATTGTTGAAGTAAGAGGGAATGTGACCTCATTGAAAGCAAGTGTTGCTCATTTATTACATACTTGGGGTGAAAGAGAGGTTAATGCCACATTGGTTGCCTTTTTAAAATAGATTGAGGTGTATTGCGAGGGTACTGGGGGCTACTGTCTTACATAGGAACATGGAAATGTACAGGACAATAAGAGGAGGCTATTGCATTCTATCTGGCTGGTCCCAAGGTTCAGAAAGTACCACATACAATTCCATCTCTCTTGCCTCTAGCTCGCTTTCTCTGTTAATTATCTGTGCCACTCCATCTTGAATCTGCCCTCACTGTCCACAGCCACTGTCCATCTGGTCCATATATTCACCACACTCTCTCTAAAGTAGTTAAATCTAAACTGTTCTCCCTCCATATTCCAAGAAGTTGTAGAGTTAGTGATTGCCAAAGATATTATCATCCATACTTCTTAGAATCTCTTCTGAGCCATTTCAAGCCACTTATTTCTCCAGTGTAGATATTTCCAGCTTCCGTAGTTTCTCCATGCCCGGGTGCCTGAAGTAACGTATCAATTGGCGTTATCCAAGATGTCCCTTCTGTGATGTGGTGGGCAGAATTGTACCCAGCACTCCAGGTGGGACCAGGCCAGTGCTTTGTACAAGTTCATTATTAATTCCCAGGACCTGTTCTCTTTACTGTTGTTATACACTGTTAGTTTCAACAAGCTATTCACCAAACTGCCCCCCTGCCCTGATCTCTCTCCTCTCTTGTGTCCTGCAGTCTAATACTGTGCATCATATACTCGCACTGTTTATTCTTCTTTTGCACTTATCCACTTTAGACATCTGCCACTATTTGGCCCAACTTCACAGACTGTCCATATCTCTCTGTATTTGGTCCTACATTTGGTTATTTGTAGCTACTCTTCCACAGATTTGGTATTATCAGCAAGCTTACGCAGCTTTGATTCTGTTCCAAGTTTCGTATCCTTTTGGAAGATTGTGAGCAACAATGACCCGAGCATTGATCCCTGAGGCACATCAATAATAGACCTGAAGAAACAATCCAGGAGCACTGGAAGTTAACAATACACAGGCACATCAAGGACCTGCAGGGAACCTGCATACAACCACAAGAAACTGCAGCTCTCAGGCAAACATTTAGGGTCCATGTGAACGTAAGAATGGCTGTGCTCTCCACTGCATCTGACTGGCTGCAGTTAAAATGCACAACTTTTGGTCCCTTCTTGCTACACTCCTTTTAGTTCCCTGATTGGTGTGCATTCCCTCTCGGCCCCTGATTGGTGCACATTCCCTCTCGACCCCTGATTGGTGCACATTCCCTCTCGACCCCTGATTGGTGCGCATTCTCCCTCGGCCCTTGATTGGTGTGCATTCCCTCTCGGACCCTGATTGGTGCACGTTCCCTCTCAGCCCCTGATTGGTGCACATTCCCTCTCGACCCCTGATTGGTGCACGTTCCCACTCGACCCCTGACTGGTGCATATTCTCTCTCAGGCCCTGATTGGTGCACATTCCCTCTTGGTCCCTGATTGGTGTGTATTCCCTCTCGGCCCCTGATTTCTGTGAATTTGCTCTCGGACCCCTGGTTGCCACTGAAATAATTTTTACACTCAAACATTTGTACAGATTTGCACTCGGACCTACCCTGGGGCTCAGCCGCTTCTGAATTCGAAGCTCCGGTAGTAACTATCTAGAACAGTTTAGACACAGGAGGACTCTGAAAAATGAATGCTAATCATTGGGGGTTGACTTCCTCTGGCCGTCATTAGGAGGAAAATCTTGAAGGCCTTCTGAAAGAACTTCACTGGAACTATTCATCATTAGATGTTTTTGCTACGTTTACGATATTGCCAACACATATTGACCAGAGGAAATCTTCTCCAATGTATTTAATGCTTTTTTTTATGGTTTAGAATTTATTTTTGTTTGGGGGATGGCTGCAGCTTGCTGGAGATGCTTATCTCCTTTCTGAGGTTGGATTCTGGAGGTTACCATGCACATCAAAGAGCTGTTTTGTCTGTTTCTGCTGTACTGGAAGGGTGGCAGAGGACAGTGCAGGCGGATGTTAGACCTCTGATCTTGAGAGGGAGGTAAGCTCCTCCTACCTCTGCCAGCTTTTCTTTTTGTTTGGCTATGCTTCCGGTTGACAGGCCGCATTTCACTTCCATTGGTCGTGAGGTAGTTCGGTTACGGGAGAGTGACAGGAAACAGAATGGGAGACTAAAGGAGTCAAGCCTACTTCCAATGGGAAATGAGCCTCCCGCTGTTATCCCTAATGTCAAGATAGTAAGTCCATCCTTATCCTGATGTTAGAAAGGGGGTGGGATGGATGTAATTAAGCCCCTCCCACTGCTGTAATCATAGGCAGCTCCGCCCCTTCACCACTGATGCCAATGGGAGGTAAACCCCCTATGTCTGCTGGCTTGTTTTATTTTACGGCTATGCTTCAGCGGGTTGTTTTCTGCTTCCATTGGTCATTCCTTTGGCTTGAGGTGGTTGAATTATGGCTGACAGCTCCGATCACTTAATGAACTGTCTACTTTGTGCCCCCAGTTTACAGGCCCTGCTGTCAAGACAGCTGCCCAGGATGAGGAGAAGAAGGAGCAGCAGTCCCCGGCTGCATGGCGTACCGCCCTCCGCAAAACGGGCAGCTACGGAGCCCTGAACAACTTACAACCACCGCAGGAGGAGCAGAAAGGAAAAGAGATGGGCATCGTCCGGTCAGCATCTAGTCCCAAGCTGACTCTGACTGAAGCCAAGGAGAAGGTACGAGAGAGGTTGGGGGTAATATATTAGCATGGATAGAGGATTGGCTAACTAACAGAGAACAAAGAGTCGAGATAAATGGTTCATTCTCAGGTTGGCAATCAGTAACTAGTGGGGTGCCACAGGGATCAGTGCTGGGACCCCAACTATTTACAATCTGTATTAGCGACTTGGAAGAAGGGACTGAGTGTAACGTAGCCAAGTTTGCTGACGATACAAAGATGGAAGGAAAAGCAATGTGTGAGGAGAACAAACAAAATCTGCAAAAGGACATAGACAGGCTGAGCGAGTGGGCAAAAATTTGGCAGATGGGGTATAATGTTGGAAAGTGCAGGTCATGCACTTTGGCAGAAAAAATCGAAGAGCAAGTTATTATTTAAATGGAGAAAGATTGCAAAGTGCCGCAGTACAGCGGGCCCTGGGGGGTACTTGTGCATGAAACACAAAAGGATAGTATGCAGGTAGAGCCAAGGTATCTTGGCCTTTATTGCAAAGGGGTTGGAGTATAAAAGCTTACTACAGCTATATAAGGTATTGGTGATGCCACACCTGGAATACTGCGTGCAGTTTTGGTTTCCATATTTACGAAAGGATATACTTGCTTTGGAGGCAGTTCAGAGAAGGCTCACTAGGTTGATTTCGGGAATGAGGGGGTTGACTTATGAGGAAAGGTTGAGTAGGTTGGGCCTCTACTCATTGGAATTTAGAAGTAATGAGAGGTGATCTTATCAAGAAGTATAAGATTATGAGGGAGCTTGACAAGGTGGATGCAGAGAGGATGTTTCCACTGATGGGGGAGACTAGAACTAGAGGGCACAATCTTAAAATAAGGGGTCGCCCATTTAAAACAGAGATGAGGAGAAATTTCTTCTCTCAAAGGGTTGTAAATCTGTGGAATGCACTGCCTCAGAGAGCTGTGGAAGCTGGGACATTGAATACATTTAAGACAGAAATAGACAGTTTCTTAAAAGATAAGGGGTTATGGGGAGCGGGCGGAGAAGTGGAGCTGAGTCCATGATCAGATCAGCCATGATCTTATTGAATGGCGGAGCAGGCGCGAGGGGCCGTATGGCCTACTCCTGCTCCTATTTCTTATGTTCTTATGTTCTTATGAGAGGAATGTTTGGGGCCATCATTTGAGAGAGAGGCTTCAGTCACTCTTGTTCTGAGTCAGTTCCTACCTGGTCTTGCAGTGGCCTGGCAGGTGGGTCGGTAACCTGAGGAAACAGATTTAAGATAATTGGCAAAAGAGGCAGTTGAGAATTTTTTTTAATGCAGGGCATTGTGATGATCCAGAATGCACTGCCTGAAAGGGTGGTGGACATGGATTCAATAATGGGCTGAATTTGCAGTTCTTATGGGCATGTAGGAGGATAGCCCACATGCCTAGGGGACGCACAAGTTCCAGGTATAGGCATGCGCTGAAACCTGGAACTTGAGATCTGTCAAAAATTCTCTTAACAGATCGTATGAACCCCGGGAGGAGGGTCGCCGCGGGTGGAGAGCCCAGCGAATGCCCGTGAAATTTTTACGCTTGGTAAAACAGCGTAAGACTTTAAAAAAAAAAAAACATAAGCATAAATGTTTTCATTCATTTATACATTAGAAACCTGTGAAATAAGGTATGTTTATTTTTAGCCCTGTTAAAACATGTAATTTATTTTTCAAAACTAAATTTTTTGTTTAAATATTTAATTAAATGCCAATTTAATGAATTTTAAATATGTATTCTTTTTTATTTGATGTGTAGAGGGTTTCAGCGCATGCCTAAACCTTGATCCCCATTCATACTTACGGGAGTTCTGTACATACGGAATCCCTTCTTTCATTGGTTAGGCAAGCCCACGTGATCCCAAGGGCACTTGCAAACAGCATGTGTCCCTGGGATATGCAGGCCTCTACGCAGGCCTATGTATAGAAGGCCAGGAGCGCAAGTCGCCGAACCTCCCAGACCGTTAGGATTTTCGCAGGTCGGAGGCATCTCCTCCGACCGCAAATTCAGCCCCATCACTTTCAAAAGGGAATTGGATTATATTTGAACAGGAAACATTTGCAGTGCTGGGAGGAAAGAGCAGGGGAGTGGAACCAATTAAATGGCTCTTTCAAAGAGCTGTCACAGGTATGATGGGCCGAATGGGCCGCCTTCTACGGCGTGAAATTCTTTGAATGCTGCTGCAGTGCGATTCCACCGATGCTGCTCACTCTCCGGTAGCTTCTACCCTCATCAGGACAGGTGACTGGATAATAACCAGGGAGATTTCCCACCCGCCCCGATCCCCCTCCGAAAAGCCAGGGCACTCAAGCCATTTGTTGCTTCCCTATTGTCACTGGAACTGCCATCAGCTTACTCAGCACACAGGCCACCGATTCCCTCACAGAGAGAGAGAGAAATCTCTCCTATATAGTGAGCGAAATCATGCGTTCAGAGTTCAGGTTTTGCCCACATGGATAGAGAGAGAGAAGCCAGCTTCTCGACAGAGTGAGCTCAAAGGGCAGCCTCTCCCTTCGAGAGCAGAGGGCAGCCACTCTCTTGCAGCGAGAGCAAGAGCTGCCACACGTCAGCTGTTCCGTAACCAAGCGAGATAGAGAGAGAGAGAAAGAGCAAAGGCCGGCCTCACTCTTCCACGATGAAAGAAAGAACAGAGGCTCGCACAGAATGAGAAAGAACATGCAGGGCCAGCTACTCTCAGTGAGAAAGCAGAGGCCAGTCTGTGTGCGTGCGTGTGTCTGTGAGATAGCGAGGGGAGGGGACGGTACGTAGAACAGCACAATGAATGGAGGCCCATCACTCCCCCACATAGAGGAAGTGAGTGTGCAAAAACATGTCAGTGCTCAGAGGGAGGAGAAGGCCAGACACTCCCACTCAGAGAGAGCACGCACCAAGGTTCCAGCAGTCTAAGTGCAGTTCTGAGTGGAAATGGGACCACATCACAAAAGGGTTCCCCGGGTTATCATTCGTTATTAATCCCAATCTCACTCAGGCTACAGGACGGATGATGTAAGAAGTGGAAAAATGTCACACTTGTGAAAAATGGGTTGGGGCTAAGGCACATTGTATCTCATATCTGCTACATCTCTTGTGAGAGTAGTCCATGGAGCTTTATAGAAATTCATTAACTCTCCATTGAGCCTGTGCATTACTTGAACCGGGTGTGCTTGATGGGACAGTATGGAGGTGGTTAACTGTGCATCGAATCCCTGCTCTACTTGTTCTGGGCATACTGAATGGAGCAGAATAGAGGTTGCTTTGCTCTGCATCTACCTTAAGCTGCACCTTGTCAGTGAGTGTTTATGGGGCATTGGCCATGGTTATTTTTACCTAACCTGTGCTGTACATCAACTGGGAGTGCTTCATGGAGCAGTATAGATGGAGCATAACTGCCTCTAACTGCTGTATTTTAACTGGAGGCACTTGGCACAACAGTGTAGATGGATCTTTAAAATCAGCATCTAATTTCTCTTGTACCTGACCTGGAAGTCCTTGATGGGATAGTGTAGAAGGAGCTTTACCCTTCATCTCATCCCCAGTGTGCTGAGGGTGCTTTGTAGGATGATGTAGAGGTCGCTGTTCTCAGCAACTAACCTACACTGCTCCTGGCTTTGAAGTGCTTGTTAGTACAGCCTAGAGGGAGCTTTACTTTCCATCTTTACTTACTTTACTTACAATCATGCTGTACCTGATTAGAGAGTGCTTAATGGAACAGCCTAAAGTATCTTTTGTCTCAGCATCTAATCTTTGGTGTATGTGACCTGGGTGTGCTTCATAGTCAATGCTGAAGGAGCTTTACTCTCTACCTAATTTGTACTGGGAAGCTCGATGAGCACTTTAGAAGAGCTGCACGTGACACATGGTGTAAAAACCGAGGAGTGTTTTATGGCCACTGTGGGGGAGCTTTACTCTGCATCCAAACTGTGCTGTGCCTCACCTCAGCTGGTCTGGGTGGGAGTGTGTTGTGGAGGCTCTGCTGTGCATGTAATCTGTGTCATAACTCAGCTCGATATGTTTGATGTGGCATTGTGGAAGTTGCTTTACTTAATATCTAACCTCTGTTATACCTGACTGGTTAGTGTTTGATAGGGCAACATAGAGGGAGCTTTATTCTGCCTATAATCTGTGCTAAATCTCACCTGAAAGTGATTTGTATGCTGCTTAGTAGGAGTTTTACTTTCTATCTAGCTGGTGTGCCTGATCTGGAGCTGCTTGATGAGCTTTACTCTGCATCTAAACTGTGTTTTGGTTATCCTCGCTGAGCATGATGGGATACAGCACTGTATCTAACCTGTGCTGCATTTTACCTGGGTGTTTGATGAAATAGTGTAGAGAAAGAGTTAAAGTACATGTAATGTACGCTGCTCATGACCTGGGATTGCTTGATGGGCCATTGTAGAAGCAATTTTTCTCTCTCGCTAACCTATGCAGTACCTGACCTGGGACTTCTCAGTGAGACAGTGTAAATCAAGCTTTATTCTGCTTTTTATCTGATATCACTGATGAGTGATCAGTGCAGAGGATACTTTCCTCCTCATCATGAACCAATGCTATACCTACCTGGAATTGCTTGATAAGACAGTGTACAATGTACTTTACTTTGTATCAAACCTATACTGTTGTTGAAAAAGAAAAAGAAAGACTTGCGCATATATATAGCATCTTTCCCTTCCTCAGGACATCCTAAAGAACTTTACAGCTAATAAAGTACTTTTGAAGTGTAGTCACTGTTGTAATGTAGGAAATGTGGCAGCCAATTGCGCACAGCAAGCTCCCACAAACAGCAATGTGATAATGACCAGATAATCTGTTTTATGTTGATTGAGGGATAAATATTAGCCAGGACACCGGGGATAACTCCCCTGCTCTTCTTCGAACTAGCATCATGGAATCCTTTCACGTCTGTTGTATATGTTGACTATGGATGTACTCTCTGTGTAGTCACTGTGTGGTTGCATATGATGGATACCTGTTTACCTAATGTACTATCAATAAGGTTTACACTATGAATATACATGCTGGCACCACTAGAGGGTGCAACTGGTGGAGACTGGGGGATTTCCTGCCCTGGTGGCAGGGCCCAGCATAAAAGGCTGCACACCATGCTTGTGCTTCACTCTGGAGTTTGGAATAAAAGACCAAGGCCACTACAGTTTGAGTACAACACATTGCCTCGTGGAGTCATTCATAAGTACATTACAGACATAATAACTAGCGACGAGAATAAGGATTTTCACGCGATATTGGCTACATTTGGCACACTAAAAGACTTCGCAGAGGGTGATGATTGGGATGCCTTCATGGAAAGGCTCGAGCAATATTTCATGGCAAACGACCTGGCAGGGGAGATGGACACATTGGCGGAGAAGCGCAAGGCTATACTGCTGACCAGTTGTGGGCCCGAGGTCTACCGTCTCATCAGGGACTTGCTGACACCCATGAAGGCCAAGGATAAGACATACGATGAGCTGACTGAACTAATTCTCAACCAACTAAAACCAAAATAGAGCATCCTCACGGCCAAGCACAGATTCTACACTCACCGCAGACCTGAGGGCCAGGAGATTGCAAAATATGCTGCCAACCTCAGGAGACTTGCAGCACCATGTGATTTTGGCATGCACCTCAACGAAGTATTGCGAGACATCTTCGTTATAGGAATTGGCCACGAGGGCCTCCTTCACAAGCTACTATCTGCCAACACCACAGTCAACCTGCAGAAGGCCACCAGCATCAGTCAGGCATTCATGATCTCGACCTGCAGCACCAAGCAAATTATTCATCCTCTGGACTCAAACCCAGCAAGTACTCTACACAGAATGGTGCCTTTCACAGGCAAGTCTGTAGAACGTGACTCTGCCCAGAGGAGAGAGCACAGACCTCAGATTTCCAGAACTCCGAGTCCACCGAGGGATGCTAATCGAGTAGCATCATGTTGGCGTTGCGGAGGAAACCATAGGGCTCACCAGTGTCGGTTTGCTGAGTACATATGCAAAGCCTGTAACACGAAGGACCACCTCCAGCTTATGTGTCAAAGAAATATGACCCACCATCTAGCAGAGGAGTCGGTAGGTGACTTTGATTCCAGCGAGGGAGTATGATGATTTGGCCAGAGAGGCAGCTCAGCCCCAAGAAGTAGTGTATGGAGTGTATACCTGCACCACCGATTGTCCTCCAGTGAAGATGGAAGTCGAGATAAATGGCGTTCCAGTCTTCATGGAAGTGGACACGGGAGCAAGCCAGTCAGTGATGAGCCAGGATCCCTTTGCGAGGCTATGGAATGAAAAACGACCCGAGCTGATTCCAGTACAGGAAAAATTGCACACCTACACCAAGGAGCTGACCCAGTCCTTGGTAGTGTGGATGTAAGTGTAATCCATAATGGCATGGTGCACAAGTTACCTCTGTGGATTGTTGCAGGTGATGGTCCAATGCTACTCTGAAGAAGGTGGATGGGGAAGATCCAGTGGAAATGGGAAGACCTCCACTCCAGCAATCGATGTCCCCCATGCTCAGAGGCAGAGCAAAACCTCACCTTCGCTTGGGCCAGGTAGCAGAGAACAGACCAGCCAGCACCCGAGGCACAGACCGTCCATCATGACTGCATGGCAATGATCCGACTGGAACGACCTAAAAGTACCTTCCCGGCTCCAGTGGCAGGACTCCTGGGGAGGCAGATCGAATTCACAGGCACTCTTCCAGCTTTTGTGGTAGAATCGTGGGAGAGAAGGATCAAGGCAGTCGACCTCGAAGACAGAGACAAGATGGCATCCCTGCTACAGCGAGGGGCAGCATGGCTGAAAAAAAAGATGGCTGCGGCGATATCACGAGGTGCAACGCTGATGGACTAACACGTGTCTAACAAAGGATTTGACTGGGGTAAAGCCAGCAGGGTTCTCTTAAAGGAGACCTGCAACCAACTGAACTTAAAGAGACATTGTATGCATGGCAATCAATATAACGAACCAATTAAGATTGTGAACAAAATGTTGTTGGGAATTATCGGTACTATTCCTAATGTAAAGAACAAAATGTTATTGCGAGATGTCGGGAATAGAGTGTCCCCAAAAGTAGCAAACGAGCGACCTCAGGAGGGTGAAGGCACTGATCCTGATACCCTGCCCAGAGTCTATCCCATGCTGCAGGCACTCGATGGCACTATTCGCCACAGACCCGGAAACGAAAATGGCGCCAATACGCGCAGTCGGCCACCATTGCCCACCACCCGGGGGGAGACGGTGCAGCCCCCAGACCCAGTCACTAACTCGACCATGTCCGGGAGCGAAAGGTCAGAACCAACGAGCTCCCCAAATAGGACCTGGAACAGCCAGGTTCCCAACAACGTTAAAGAGCAGGCAGAAGATTCTGCAGCCCTCAAAGGAGGACAGGGAGGCCACACATATCTGTGGCTCTGCCCACCTCTAGGCAACGACAAAGGCCCTGAGTCTTGGCAAGGTGAGCGAACCAAGCCCACCCAGCTATCAGGGGGCGCAGCGCCACTATCAGACAACTAGGACCTCGTCTGGTTGCTCTGGAGCTAGCTTCCTTGGATGCCTGTAGTGCTACCTCAGTACTGACCATGACTGAACCATGAATGCAATCTACCCAATCCTGGCGCACGACCGTAACTAATGTAAGTCACTGAACCAAGGTGTCACGATACAAACTGTTTTTTAAAAAAAAAAATGTTCTTCCTTTCTTTGTACTTGCACTGTGTCTGATCCTGTATGTTAATGTAACGGGCCAGCTGCATGATTGCGCTGTGGGGGGGTGGGGGCGAGAAAATAGATCACACCCAGAACCCACTGGTACCTCCACTACATCATCGAACCATCCAATCTGGTAACCACCATCCAACGTTGTGGCAAAAGGACTTGGGAGTTAACAGGGAGAAGAGCCAAGTCAAAGCACTGCCAAGGTGCAAGGGCTATTGGCACTTAAGTCTGGGGAGAGCTAAGCCAGAGCACATAGTGCAAAAGTAATTGACACACAGGTTTTGGGGGAGAGTGATGTATATGCAGACTATGAATGTACTCTGTGTAGTCAGTGTGTGGTTGCATAAGATGGAGACTTGTTTACCTGATGTACTATCAATAAGGTTTACACTGTGTATATACATGCTGGCACGACTAGAGGGTGCAACTGGTGGAGACCAGGGGTTTCCTGCCCTGGTGGCAGGGCCCAGTATGCTTGTGCCTCACTCTGGAGTTTGGAATAAAGGACCAAGGTTACTACAGTTTGAGTACAACACATTGCCTCGTGGAGTCATTCATAAGTACATTACAGACATAATAACGTCCACCTAGGAGAGCAGATGTGGCCTTGGTTTAACGTCTCATTCGAAAGACAACACCTCTGACAGTGCAGCACTCCTTCAGCACTGCACTGGAACGTCAGCCTAGATTTCTGTGCTCAAGTCTCGAGTGGGACTTGAACCCGCAACCTTTTGACTCAGAGGCATATGTGCTACCCACTGAGCCATGGCTGACATAGCCTGAGAATACCATGGGCACTGTAAAGGCAACTTTACATTGCATGTAACTTGTGATGTGCCTGGTCAGGGAGCCTTTGATGGACTTTACTCTGTTTCCAACCCTGGTGTGCTTGACCTGGGAGTGCTTAATGGAGCTTCACTCTGTATCCAACCTGTACATGACATGGAATAATTTGTGGGATAGTACAAACTACCACACTCTGTAGGTAACCTGGGAGTTATGTATAAAGCAATGCAGAGGAACTTTCTGCTGAAGTTAATCTGTGTTGTACTTGATGTAGGGAGTGTTCATGGGGCAGTATAGGTGCTTTATTCTGCATCTAAAATAAAAACAGGTCACTCAGCCACTATAAAGAGAATATACAGGTTCTTATTTCAGGTGTAAAGCTTTTTTTTAAACTCTCTTTGAGCCCTGGGAATGCTTGATAGTGTAGAATGAGCTTCACTGTGCATTTAATTCATGCTAAAACTGATCGGAGCGCTTAATGGGTTGGAATAGAGGAAGCCTTGCTCTGTGCCTGCATGAAAACCTTGCTGCAACTGAGCTGGGAGTGCTGGATAGGCCAATGTAGAGGGACCGTTAATCTGGATTGAAATCTTACCTTGAATAGTTTTATGGGAGAGTGTAGAGAGAGCGAGAATTACTGTATTTAACCTGTTTTGTACCTGACATGGAAGTGCTTGACGGCCCATGTAGAAAAAGCTTTGATCTAGGTAGGCTTGATGAAGCAACGTAGAGGCTATCGATGTTCTTCATCGGTAAAGTGTCGGGGCTTTTCTCTGCATCTAACTCACCATGTTAGTGATGGGGAATGCTTGATGGGACAGCATTGAGGCAGATTTACTGTATAGTGCATTTGGGAGTTTTTGGCACAATGTAGGGAAGAAGCTTCCGTTTTATCTAACACGTGTTGTACATGGTGGTGTGCACCATAGTTGGGAGTGTGTTCCATTGTTCAGCACTGAAACCTCTTGTTGGATTTGAGTTCACTCTTCGTTTCTGTGTTGTCTTTCAGGAGAAGGAACCTCGGTTGGCCCGTGTGCCGCCCACTCCGACAAGGAAGCTTTTCACCATTGGAGATGCCAACGAGGATAAAACTAGGTGGGCAGTCCAGTTGCGGGCACCAATTCACTACACTTTGGTTTCTGAAACACTGGTTAGCCTAATATTGCAACTCAATATCCGCACAGTCATCTCTCAATCATGTGGCACCATGAGAACAGTGGTGTGGGGGTGCAGAAAGTCTGAATGAAGAGTTGATGTGAAGGCTAGTGTGGTTTTAGCCTGCAATCCATACAGTACCAGAATGTACTTTGACAATACAGGGAATCAGTTGCGGTAATAAGCTATGAGGAGCCAATGGTTATGGAGAATGGGCAGCAATAGGCACAGACAACACATGGTTATGCAACTCCCCCTCACGCATTCAGCAAGAACAAGTTATAAAGCACTACTCAGAACTGTCTGACTATAATTGGGGAGGCCCTGTGAGATTGGGAATGTGAGCCTAGTCATGTATCAAGAAGAAGCCCTGAGTCCAACTACCAATGATGGGTGGGATATCACTATTTGGGTTAATAAGTGTCACCGGCACAGTGTAAATCCTGTACTTACCCAGCATGCATGAGACAGCTAGGGTATCTGTTACTGCACCAACTTTTTCTCCACTTCGACTACTTCAAATAGTCTGGGAAACGAGTTGGAGCTTGAATGAACTTCTGGTTTCAGCTCTTTTCTGTACCAGTGGCTTCTTCTCTATTAAAAAAAAAGCCCATTGGGATTTAGGTTTGTAAACTAAACAGGAAATAAGATTCCATATGTGTAGATGTTGTAAAAGCCCTAGGTTTGAGGCTTCAGGTGAATTGCAAGAATAAGGGTTGGGGCACGCTGAGACCCTTTTGTGATAGATCAAGGCTATCCAATGGGAATGATCCTTACATGTGGATGGATTAAAACATTTGAATAAATTAGTAAATACATTGTCAATTTTTTTTCCAAAACCCCCTACAACTACTCCTCTTTCGAATTTCCCCCCACAATCCACCTTACTATCGTCATGGGCAGTCAGTTGCACATATTCACTACACTGTGTAAAGTAGTGAAATCTAAACTGCTCACCTTCCATCTTCTGACTTTGAGCCTGTACCCCAGGTTGCCAAGTTTACTCGGGTTTAGTGCATTTACGCCCCTTACAATACAAACACTTTGATCAGCTTTCCCCTGAGCAACCTCTTTCTGCGGTGGAAACATTTCCAGCTTCTTTAGCTTTGTTTAAAATGTTTAAAAAAGTATATAAAAGCTGGCCATCAGATTATTAGTCTCTACCTGCTTCTTGCTGAGTCAGCTCTTTGTTTTTCAATGCAGTGACTCCGCAGCCCCATTGGCTCGGAGTGCCTCTTACACACGGCAGCGAGACGATGACGCTGGCAATCCATTGGCCAGCCTGACCCGGGGCTCATCCTACACACGCAGACAGACGGAGCTGGAGAGCAGCAAAAGGGATAAAGACTTGACCAACACGATGCCAAGTAGCACGGGCATCTCCACGGCAGCAGTGCCTGGTTACCCAAAGAGGTTTGTGACCAGTCTGTAGTGAACTCTTCAGCTGCTTGGTAATGGCATGATGATGGGCCTGCATTTGCAGTAGGAATTCTTAAAAGGGGTTGGACTCTGGGGCTGGTGTCATTCCTTTAAGTACGTTGCACCTTTCTCTCAGTTTGATTACTGGGAGGTTTTATCTACCGTTCCTTGTGTCTTTGGGAACAGCACACTATGCTCACTCATTGAGGCTATCTCAGTTCCTATGCTGAAGCGATTCCAGATTGTTGAAGGCAGAATTGATCAGAGGGTTATGTGCATTCAAGGCTCACGCCACACCATGAGTGCATGAACTAGGCTGACTAGTAGAATACTGAGCGAGTGCTACATTGTTGGAGGTTTTGTTCTTCAGATGCGATTTTAAACCAAGGTCTCTTCTCCCTGTCCCTGCAGTTCAAGTGGATATTGAAGGTCCCTTGACAGTTTTGGAAGATGAGAAAGTTCTCCTAGTGTCCTGGTCAATACTCCTCTCTTAACCAACACCACCAAATAAAACAGAGTAACTGATCATTCATCTCCGTATTATATGTGAGACTGTATAAATTAGCTGCTGTGCTTTCCTACAGAACAACAGTGGCTACACTACTGATTCATTGTATGTGGACGCTTTGGGATCTCCTGAATAAAGTATAATGCAAGTTCTTTCTTTTGTGTATGACAGCCACAACGTTAAACTGTAGAGGAATGTATATGTGATAAAAGGCCAGTGCACTGAAAATGTGCCTTCATCATATTGCCCAGAAACTATGGATTGACATTGGGCATGTGTGAGTGCAGTGTGGAATGTAAAGAGCCTCTTTCTCTGAGAGGAAGACCCAGATTGTGAATGGCTGCTCCAGCAAACCGTGCCATGGAGCAGTAAGATGGAGCTTCCTTGCTGCGATAGAATCAGAGGACAAGTAATCCTGCGCAGCTAGTCTTGGAGCAGAGTGCTGTATGGGGAGGCGATGGGGCTGACTGCAGAAAATGCACCCACCCTGTAGACAACCTAATTTAAGGTTTTATGTGAGTAGATGCAGATGCAGCCATCGAACAATCCAAGGAAAACTGGCTCATATCCTGGGGAAAGTAATCCCTGGAATGCTTCTGGTCACGTGTTGCACTGATAATCCTGGAGATTTTATTCCATCACCTTTTGGAATCCAGGATGAATTTCACAAGAGCTCCCTGTGGCTAGTGACCTATTTCAGAGGTTAAATAAATTGAGGGCAGTCGATAATAGAGTAGAGGTTATGATCTCTACTTGATAAGGAGAGTTTTACTGTTCCTGCAGCAGGTTCTGCCTGATCAGGAAGTACTTGGGCCTGTATAGACAGCGCTTTACTCTGCATCTTGCCTGTGCTGTATCTGGCGGTTTATGATGGAGATGACTATAGGAGAAAGTAGTTTTATTGTCAGCTCCTCGTTATCTTCTGTGCAACACAGGTCCAGCTCTCTGGTCTCCTATATCTAAGCATGTAAAGCACTTCCCACTCTCTGCTATCCTGTGTGTGACATATTCTTATCTCTGTTATCCTTTTTGTAACCAGCAGATGGAGCAATGGCTGGTTGCATTGTTTGTTCGCAGTAGTGGTCCAGTGAGAAACTAATGGGGAAACCGGTGAGCATCTTATCACAGGGGATGAAACCGGATGTGCAGATGGGGCTACACCTTAGTTGGAACAGACCTGCTCCATCCTCGCAGCTAGGAAACAGTGTGGAGGTAGAGCCTGAACAGGGGAATGGAAAATAAATGATGATTGGTAGTTGCAAGCCTGGGGCCATGCAATTCCATATCCCACCTGTATGTTGCCACTGCCATACTGTATGAGTGATCTGCAGCATAGAATGGAATGTTCTGCAGTGACCTCTAGAGACAGAGTACAGTCACTGCAAATAACTGACACAAAGGGTAGGAACACCGTTCGGCAGACATGTTTTTGGGGCAGTCGAGGGCTGAAATATCAGGCGGACATCCATTCCATCAGATATTTTAATAGGTAATCTTACATAACTTTAATTTAAATGGGGTCAGCTGCTAAATCCCCATTCATTGCTGAGAAGTTGGGCCATGCCCAATGACCATGTTAAGTGGGTATAGTAAGAGGTCGGCAATATTCTAGCCCCAGGGAGCAACCTCTTAAAGGGAAAATGAGATATTTTTGATTGCTAGAACAAAAATTGAATACACCTTCAGCAATATTGTCTTCTGCACCACCATGGATGATCATCCTTTGATCTGCCACCTTATTGTGCACCAGCAGAAGTAAATTAACTGAACAAAGTTGAAGTAAAATACAAAAGCTAACTTGCCCGACAAGTACATATACTTAATGTATTTTACACTGGGGATTCCCTTTGATTGTGTATGCTATCTTCCAGCATTATCTCAGTGCATCTTCTAGGTGTTCCCTCAATGGGAAGTCTAAGTGACGCCACTGGATGTCAGTGGGAGACTCTTGGGATTGAGATGGTCCTGGAATTCCTTGTACTGGGTCATGAGACGGTCCTGCAGTTGCTTCTGCCACTTCTGATACTGCAGTGACCGACTTGTCCTGTCTCTTTGTGGCGCATCTTCTGTCAGTTGAACTGGAGGTTGGATGGGCAGATGTGACATTGCCTTAAGAAACCACAGCCTTATCTGAGCCTACTTCAGATATTTCCTTACTGCTAGGCATTGCCTCAGAATCACTACTGATCTGTGGGAGGGCAGACCTAATGACAGTAATGAGGTCTGTGAAACCTGTGTAATGATTCTCTCCATCTGTTCCCACAGTGAATTGAAGCTGAGCAAGAGAGCCTGCTGTACAGTTCAGCCTCTATAGCAGCAGTTTAAGCATTTGCCAGAGATTCTCTAACTGGACTTAGGATGATTCTTACTAGGGACTAAGCTGCAGAGATATACGAGCATATGAAAAGTAACGGACAGGGAAAAGACGTACTGGTCCATCAAGCCTGTCCCTTATAATTGTGATGTTTTGTACATTATTATATATACATTCCCTCTCCCACCCAGGCCAATGTAATCTCCAGAGAGAGGTGAAAATAAAGATTAAAACCTCTTCAGTTAGGGTGGAAAAAAATCTGGGAAAATCCTCTCCCACCCTCTTAGCTGAGCAACACTACTCCTGGAGACTACCTTGACCCTGATTAATGTTAGATGGTACCTACAGCTTGAACCAGGTGATCTCTGTCCCAGCAAGATGTGCATGGAATGGCCCCATCCTCCACAGTCACCACCAGACCTCAGAGATCATGCTGCACATGGATTGTCATGCCTCAAGCTGGCCTGAATGCACCTGTGCTGATGTTGTAGGGTGCTATGCTGTGCTGGCTTCTTTGACATTGGGACTGCTGGCTCGGTCTTGCGGGCACCTACAGAAACAGAAGAGGAGAGTATGATGGAAAGCTGCCTGCATGACTCCATTTCTAATGGTATTTATTTGGAAATCTTTGATGCAATGAGGGAGGAGCAGTGTGAAATATTAGATGAGATAAACATAGTGAGAGAGGAAGTATTAAGGGTTTAGCAGTTTTGAAAGTGGATAAATCCCCAGGCCCAGATGAAATGTATCCCAGGCTGTTAAGGGAAGAAAAAGAGGAAATAGCAGAGGCTCTGACCATCATTTTCCAGTCCCCTCTGGCTACAGGCATGGTGCCAGAGGACTGCTAATGTTGTACCTTTGTTTAAAAAGGGAGAAAGGGATAGACCAAGTAATTACAGGCTAGTCAGCCTAACTTCGGTGGTGGGAAAATTATTGGAAAAAATCCTAAGAGACATGGATTAGTCAAGGACAGTCAACATGGATTTGTCAAAGGAAGGTCATGTCTGACTAACTTGATTAAATTTCTTGAGGAGGTAACCAGGAGGGTTGATGAAGGCAGTTCATATGATGTAGTGTATATGGATTTTAGCAAAACTTTTGATAAGGTCCCACATGGCAGACTGGTTCCGAAAGTAATAGCCCATGGGATGCAGGGCAAAGTGATAAGTTGGATCCAAAATTGGCTCGGAGGCAGGAAGCAAAGGGTAATGGTTGATGGGTGTTTTTGTGACTGGAAGGTTATATCCAGTGAGTTTCCGCAGGGCTCAGTGTTGGGTCCCTTGCTTTTTGTGGTCTATATCAATGACTTGGACTTAAATGTTTGGGGTATAATTAAGAAGTTTGCAGATGACACGAAAATAGGCTGTGTGGATGCTAATGAAGAAGAAAGCTGCGGATTGCAGGAACATATCAATGTACTGGTCAGGTGGGCAAATGGAATTCAATCTGGATAAGTGTGAGATAATGCATTTGAGGTGGTCTAACAAGGCAAGGGAATAAACATTGAATGTGACTGAAAAGTGTGGTGGAACAAAGGGACCTTGGAGTGCGGTCCACAGATCCCTGAAGGTAGCAGGCATATGGAATACTTGCCTTTATAAGTCGAGGCATGGAATACAAGAGCAAGGAGGTAATGCTTGGACTGTATAAAACACTGGTTCGGCCGCAGCTGGAGTACTGCGTGCAGTTCTGGTCACCACATTACAGGAAAGATGTGATTGTATTGGAAAGGGTGCAGAGGAGATTTATAAGAATGTTGCCTGAACTGGAGAATTTTGGCTATGAGGAAAGATTGGAGCTGCTGGGTCTGTTTTCGTTGGAACATAAGATACTAAGGGGAGACCTGATTGAGGTGTATAAAATTATGAGGGGCCTGGATAGAGTGGATAAGAAGGACCTGTTTCCCTTGGCAGAGGGGTCAACAACCAGGGGGCATAGATTTAAAGTAATTGGGGGGAGCTTTAGAGGAGATATGGGGGGAAATTTCTTCCCCCAGAGGATGGTGGGGTCTGAAACTTACTGTCTGAAAGTGTGGTAGAGGCAGAAACCCTCACCACATTTAAAAGATACTTGGATGTGCACTTAAAGTGCCGTAACCTACAGGGCTACGGACCAAGAGCTGTAAAGTGGGATTAGGCTGGATAGCTCTTGGTCGGCCGGCATGGACACAATGGGCCGAAATAGCCTCCTTCCATGCTGTAAATTTCTATGACTGCACATTGTTCAATACCAGTCTCAACTCCTCAGATAATGGAGCAGTCCATGCCCGCATGCAGCAAGACCTGGACGACATTCAGGCTTGGGCTGATAAGTGGCAAGTAATATTCACGCCACACAAGTGTCAGGCATTGACCATCTCCAACAAACGAGAGTCTAATCACCTCCCCATGACATTCAATGGCATTACCATCATCGAATCCCCCACCATCAACATCCTGGGGGTCACCGTTGACCAGAAACTTAACTGGACCAGCCACATAAATACTGTGGTATTCTGCGGTGAGTATCTCACCTCCTGACTCCCCAAACCCTTTTCACCATCGACAACGCACAAGTCAGGAGCGTGATAGAATACTCTCCACTTGCCTGGATGAGTACAGTTCCAACAACACTCAAGAAAGAAAGAAGCTCGACACCATCCAGGGCAAAGCAGCTTGTTTAATCGGCACCCCATCCATCACCTCAAACATTCTCTCCCTCCACTCGCTCCGTGGCTGCACTGTGTACCATCTAGAAGATGCACTGCAGCACCTCCCAAACCTGCGACCTCTACCACCTAAAAGGACAAGGGCAGTAGGTGCATGGGAACACCATCATCTGCAAGTACCCCTCCAAGTTACACACCATCCTGACATGGAAATATATCGCCGTTCCTTCATCATCGCTGGGCCAAAATCCTGGAACTCACTCCCTAACAGCACTGTGGAAGTACTTTCATGACACGGACTGCAGCAGTTCAAGAAGCAGCTCACCACCACCATCTTCTCAAGGACAATTAGGGATGGGTGATAAATGCCGGCCTTACCAACAACGCCCACATCCCAGGAACAAATATACAAAAACATGCTGTGTACCAAGTTGCCTTCCATATTCACATTCTAAAACGGGAACCGAATCAAGCAAAGAATTGTTGCTACAAGTTACATAGTAGCACTTAACTAACCAAAGACCTAGTCAAGAAGAACATATGCTGTTTTTATTTAAACTGACATAGTTTCCACAATCACCCTTGGAGAGACCCTCGGAGAGATCCCACATTCCAATTCCTTTTATTCATACCCGATAAACCAGAGCTCCTCTGTCAGTGCCCTGTCCCACCACTGTAATAATCCAGAGCTCCTCTGTCGGTGCCCTGTCCCATCACTGTAATAATCCAGAGCTCCTCTGTCAGTGCCCTGTCCCACCACTGTAATAATCCAGAGCTCCTCTCCCGGTGCCCTGTCCCATCACTGCAATAATCCAGAGCTCCTCTTTCGGTGCCCTGTCCCATCACTGTAATAATCCAGAGTTCCCCTCTCGGTGCCCTGTCCCACCACTGTAATAATCCAGAGCTCCCCTCTCGGTGCCCTGTCCCACCACTGTAATAATCCAGAGCTCCCCTCTCGGTGCCCTGTCCCACCACTGTAATAATCCAGAGCTCCCCTCTCGGTGCCCTGTCCCACCACTTTATTATCCAACTGTTGAAATGAAGGGGTAGGTTTTATGGGTTATTGCTCTTGGCGCAGAGTTAACGTGACAGGATTACATCAGGAATTCTGCTGCGGAGTTCAGCTGACCCCCACGCATTTCACTGTATGCACACTATACAAACTACTTTTATGAGGAGCCACGCTCGCAGAATCCCATCCATCTTTAACCCAACGAAGGAGCCAAACAATACATTGCCTGTTAAACTGAACCCATCTACAAACTTACACAGAAAGGAGAACACTAGCTTGACACATTTTCTTTGCAAAGGCCCAACCCTAATATACATGATCTGCACTTTTTACCTCTACACCCTTCTATAATAAATCTTGTATCAGTTACACGATGACATGTAGCAAAGACCTTGAAAGGCAAACATGCATGATGCAATGCTGTTCATGCTGCCTCCCTCCATGTTAAGTTCAGCCAACTAAATATTTTTCCTACTGTGGAAAATTTGCATCTTGTAGGTGCTTGGTGTAACCATGTACGTGTTTTGATAGTCCTAGATGATTCCAGTCTTGTGGAAATAACTTAAAATTTTTAAAGTTGAATACAGGGCTGCCTTTTTCAGATAAACATTTAAAACCAAGATCACAGTCGGCCCTTATCATGCTGTGTTCCTTCAAATCCGAACACAATCCCACAATTTTCCAATTTGTGCCGAAAGACATTAAATTATTCATCAGCAGAAAATCTTGCTCCTTTTATGATGAAAGGGGAAGCTTTTATGTATGAGGAGGCTGAATAGTCTCTCTGTACTGACGCCAATTGCTGTAATATCTTTCAAAATCAAAGGGAAAAAAATCCTTTGAAAAGGGTAAAAAGTGCACTTGCTGGAAATATGAAACAAAAACAGAGAATACTGTAAAAATACAGCGGGTCATGTAAACAGATTAACATAACTGCTGTAAGCTGTTGTCAGAATGTTATCTGGTTCTTTAAAAAGGTGGCACCTCCAAGTTCTAGTTATACAATCTAAACTCCCTGCTTTTCACTCACTTGCACTTCTAGGCACGTTCTTTTCTGCCCCACTCTTCTCTATATCTCCTCCTTCAAAATGTCTTTCATTTCCCTCGGCTGCTTCCTCAGAGGAGCCCATCTTACAATTCAGGCTCTCTCATTGTTAACTTGTGTTCACAAGAGAGACGGCAGGTTCCACAGCAAATCGAGTCTCTCATGAGCTGAATCTTGCAAGATTCCGAATGCTGTGAACAGGGTAATGTAACGCCTCTGTTTAAAAAAGGGGGCAGACAAAAGGCAGGTAACTATAGGCTGGTTAGTTTAACATCTGTAGTGGGGAAAATGCTTGAAGCTATCATTAAGGAAGAAATAGCGGGACATCTAGATAGGAATAGTGCAATCAAGTAGACGCAACATGGATTCATGAAGGGGAAATCATGTTTAACTAATTTACTGGAATTCTTTGAGGATATAACGAGCATGGTGGATAGAGGTGTACCGATGGATGTGATGTATTTAGATTTCCAAAAGGCATTCGATAAGGTGCCACACAAAAGGTTACTGCAGAAGATAAAGGTACGCGGAGTCAGCGGAAATGTATTAGCATGGATAGAAAAATAGCTTGCTAACAGAAAGCAAAGAGTCGGGATAAATGGGTCCTTTTCAGGTTGGAAATCGGTGGTTAGTGGTGTGCCACAGGGATCGGTGCTGGGACCACAACTGTTTACAATATACATAGATGACCTGGAGGAGGGGACAGAGTGTAGTGTAATAAAATTTGCAGATGACACAAAGATTAGTGGGGAAGCGGGTTGTGTAGAGGACACAGAGAGGCTGCAAAGAGATTTAGATAGGTTAAGCGAATGGGCTAAGGTTTGGCAGATGGAATACAATGTCGGAAAATGTGAGGTCATCCACCTTGGGGAGAAAAAAACAGTAAAAGGGAATATTATTTGAATGGGGAGAAATTACAACATGCTGCGGTGCAGAGGGACCTGGGGGGTCCTTGTGCATGAATCCCAAAAAGTTAGTTTGCAGGTACAGCAGGTAATCAGGAAGGCGAATGGAATGTTGGCCTTCATTGCGAGAGGGCTGGAGTACAAAAGCAGGGAGGTCCTGCTGCAACTGTACAGGGTATTGGTGAGGCTGCACCTGGAGTACTGCGTGCAGTTTTGGTCACCTTTCTTAAGGAAGGATAGCCTTGGAGGGGGTATAGAGACGATTCACTAGGCTGATTCCGGAGATGAGGGGGTTAACTTATGATGATAGATTGAGTAGTGAGTAGACTGGGTCTTTACTCATTGGAGTTCAGAAGGATGAGGGGTGATCTTATAGAAACATTTAAAATAATGAAAGGGATAGACAAGATAGAGGCAGAGAGGTTGTTTCCACTAGTCGGGGAGACTAGAACTAGGGGGCACAGCCTCAAAATACGGGGGAGCCAATTTAAAACCGAGTTGAGAAGGAATTTCTTCTCCCAGAGGGTTGTGAATCTGTGGAATTCTCTGCCCAGGGAAGCAGTTGAGGCTAGCTCATTGAATGTATTCAAATCACAGATAGATAGATTTTTAACCAATAAGGTAATTAAGGGTTATGGCCTGCGGGCGGGTAAGTGGAGCTGAGTCCACGGCCAGATCAGCCATGATCTTTTTGAATGGCGGAGCAGGCTCGAGGGGCTAGATGGCCTACTCCTGTTCCTAATTCTTATGTTCTTATGTAACATGCTACAGGACTAAGGATTACACTACAACGGTGCAATGTGCCAAAGACAAAAAGGGTTGCGGCCTACTCCAAAGGGCAGTAAATATCACACTTCTAGACCATTTAGGTTAAAGCTTGTAGATATATTTACAATTACTCAGAAGAATACAGCAAGATACTGATACAATAAGGACTGAATCAGTCTACAGCATTTTAAAATATTTTAGAACTGGAACTCAATCCAAATCAAAGACACACGATTGCATCACTTCACAAGTCACCTTTTGCAACTGATTCAGGCCAAGCACACCTCGTTCAAGTTTGACCATTCTAAATCTGATGAGTTGTAGTGTGAAGCTTCGGAATCCTGGCTAATCTGTAGCTTGAAGGGCCTTGCTGTAGCCGGTAGTCAGTGGGCATCAAGATCCATGGCACGGCCCTATCCTACGTGTACCACTTTCCATATTTCAGGAGCCTATTATCAGCAAAGGCAGACATCGACGACAAGGTTCAACATCGCTTCTAGTGCGCCAGCGCAGCCTTCGGTAGACTGAGGAAGATCAGGCCCTCAAATCTGGCACCAAGCTCATGATCTACAGGGCTGTAGTGATACCCGCCCTCCTGTATGGCTCAGAGACATAGACCATATACAGTAGTCACCTCAAATCGCTGGAGAAATACCACCAACGATGTCTCCGCAAAATCCTGAAAATCCCCTGGGAGGACAGATGCACCAACATTGGCGTCCTCGATCAGGCCAACATCCCCAGCATCGAAGCACTGACCATACTCGACCAGCTCTGTTGGGTGGCCACATTGTTCGCATGCCTGACACAAGACTCCCAAAGCAAACGCTCTACTCGGAACTCCTACACAGCAAGCGAGCCCCAGGTGGGCAGAGGAAATGTTTCAAGGACACCCTTGATAAAGCCTCCTTGATAAAGTGCAACATCCCCACTGACACCTGGGAGTCCCTGGCCAAAGACCATCCTAAGTGGAGGAAGAGCATCCGGTAGGGTGTTGAGCACCTCGTGTCTCATCACCGAGAGCATGCAGAAAGCAAACGCAGGCAGCGGAAGGAGCGTGTGGCAAACCAGTCCCCACCCATCCTTTCCTTCAACGACTGTCTGTCCCACCTGTGACCGAGACTGTAATTCCCGTATTGGACTGTTCAGTCACCTAAGAACTCACTTTTAGAGTGGAAGCAAGTCTTCCTCGATTTCGAGGGACTGCCTCTGATGATGTTGCTGTCAACATGTATGTCTTTTCCTGAGGGGTCTTCATGAGGAGCCTTATTCTGAAAAAGTCTTTGTTGTTTGTGGACTAGTCTCCATGTTGGATTTTGTCCCATTCTGTGTCTTTCCCCACCCCTCACATTGCCCTTGCCCTCGAAGAATTTGGGCAAATTTTAAATACATGTGCAATGTTCCCCCATAGGTTCCCAAATATATATATGATGAATCCATTTAGCTCATCCTTCCAAACAAACCACTCATGGCATCCCTAGTTTTTTTTAATTCACTCATGGAGTGTGGGCATCACTGACAAGGCCAGCATTTATTGCCCATCTCTAATTGCCCTTGAGAAGCTGATGGTGAGCCACCTTCTTGGATCGCTGCAGACTGTGTGGTGAACGTACTGTCACAGTGATGTTAGGGAGGGATTTTGAGGATTTTGACTCAGCGGCAATGAAAGAACGGCGATATATTTCCAAGTCAGGATGGTGTATGACTTTGAGGGAACTTGGAGGTGGTGATGTTCCCATGCACCTGCTGCCCTTATACTTCTAGTGGTAGAGGTTGTGGGTTTAGGAGGTATTGTCAAAGAAGACTTGGCAAGGTTCTGCACTGCATCTTGTAGATGGTGCACACATCAGCCATGGTGTGCCGGTGGTGGAGGGAATGAATGTTTAAGGTTGCTTTGTTCAGGATGTGGTGTTGTTAGAGCTGCACTCATCCAGGCAAGTGGAGAATATTCCATCACACTCCTGACTTGTGCTTTGTAGATGGTGGAAAGGCTTTGGGGAGTCAGGAGGTGAGACACTCGCCACAGAATACCCAGCCTCTGACCTGCTCTTGTTGCCATAGTATTTCTGTGGCTGGTCCAGTTAAGTTTCTGGTCAATGGTGACCCCTAGGACATTGATGGTGGGGGATTTGACAATGATAATGCTGTTGAAAATCAAAATGAGGTGGTTGGAGATAGTCATTGCCTGGCATTTTTGTGGCGCGAATGTTACATGCCACTTATCAGCCCATGCCTGAATGTTGTCCAGGTCTTGCTGCATGCGGGCCTGAATGCTCCATTATCTGAGCAGTTGTGAATGGCACTGAACACTGTGCAATCATCAGCGAACATCCTCACTTCTGACTTATGATGGAGGGAAGTGATTAATGAAGCAGCTGAAGATGGTGCCCTGAGGAACTGTTTACCTTATCCCTCTTTGTATGAAGAAGTGCCTCCTGACATCAGTCCTGAACTTACCTTTTACTGGTTTGTATGTATACACTCTTGTTCTGCAGCTGTGATTTAACTGGAAATAATGTTCATTAACTTTTTCTAGTCAACAGTACCTTGATATATCTCCTCTCATTGCCTCTTTTTCAAGGATGAAGTCTAAAGTTTTTTTTAACCTTTCCTTGTAATTCATTCCCCTGACACGAATGCTTCACCTCGTCGACCTTCTCTCCAGGGTTTGGATGTTTCCCTTGTTCCTCGGTGATCCGAACTGAATGCAATATTCAAGACACAGCCTGACCAGAGCAGTTTCAGCATGACGGTCTAAGACTTCGGCAATATAGTTAAACAACCTGTTTATATTGTTAACTGCTGTTCTGCAGTGACTGAATATGATTAATGTTGAGTCTGCTACCAATCCAGATCTCATGCATCCTCTCTCTAGCTTGTTCAACACTATTCATTAAGTAATGATGTCTCCATTTTTTACTTCCAGTGTGTAAGACTTTGCACTGCTTTGTGTTAGATTGAAGGTTACACAGTTTACCCCACAGTTCCCCCCACAGTTCCTGCACTTCGGTTGTGAGGCACAGCTGCCAGATGTCCTGTTTGTCCACAAATCCAACACAGATTCACACTGATTCTAAAACAATGTTATTCAGAAGATGCTCGATGGAGTCTGATCACTCGGGATAAGGCATGAACTGAACGTTCTATTTTCGCATCCCATTTTAAACTCTGTCTACATCAACAACCTTGGATGCTGGTAACAGTGAGATAATATCTTGTCAGCCACATGTTTCAATAGTCACGCTCAACATCATTCTATGGTTGTAACCTTTGTTTACCCATCTAATAGTTTCTCCCAGGAATGCATCCAATGGTTCTTTCAGCTCTTTCTCATTAAACTGGACCTAAACGTCTAGCAGCAGCTGAACGTTTTTAAAGCTCACTTCAAAAATGTTCTCCTCACCTCAAGCTTTATTATATAGTTTTTAAATTATATGGCTCAAAACTAAATGTTTTTGTAAAATATCTGTTAAAATTAAGCCTACAAAGCTTTTTGCTCTATTCTGTCTTCTCTCCCCCTCTCTCGCCCCCTTTCCTCCCTCCCCTCTCTCTCCTCTCTCCCCCTCTCCTCCCTGTCCTTCTCTGTCCCTCTCTCCTTTCTCCCATCTCTCTTCTCTCTCTTTCTCCCTCTCTCTCCCCTCTCTCCCTCTCTCTCCCTCCCTCTCTGAAACATATACTGAGAAAGGCACTATTGATGTTCTCATGCATTGTTTCCAGACGGTCATTCAGATCTACAGTTTTCTTGGTGAACTCCCCTCCTTTTCTAAATACTACAGGTATACCAGAGAGCAGTACTTTGCATTCTTTATCTTTTTGAGACACTCTATGGGGCTAGATTTTCGGTTGTCGGCGAAAACGGTAGTTTTACACCAAAATTATCATTTTCGCTGTACTACCGTTTTTAGGCCTAAATTTCGGCCTTTACTTCTAAAAGTCGGTGTTGCAAGAGGATTCACGGCGCAAACCGTGAGTTTTTGGCAGCTTTAGTCCGGGACCGGTTGCGCTGCTTGGGAGGAGGGGAAAAAATTGCAAAAAAACATTCAAAAAACCATTATCTACTAAATCGCTGAAAAATAATTTTAAAATAAAAACTTTAATTTACCATTTTTGCAGGTCTTCATATTTACCGCTGCTGGCAGGGCTGCACCGACAGGTTTGACCTGTCGCAATTCTGGGTGTGGCGGGGAATGCCAAATGTACGATGGTAACATATTCCACGACGTTGCACGCCGTTTGACATCGGCGCACCTCTCCCCGGCAGTACTTGGAAGTGCCGCCACAAAGATGTGTCCGAAGATCCCGCCGACCGGGTTTTCACCACGGAGGGTCAAATCGCGGCGAAAACCCATTCGCAAAGTCAGCGAAAATCTAGCCCTAGTGTTTCTGTATTGGACAGACTCTGAGCTGTCCATTCGTCAGGTCCTAACCTCACATAACCTGTTCATTTAACATTCTTCCAAATAAAGTAAAGAAAAAATATGTATTTAAATAGTGCTTCATCATATCCTCAGGACATCCAAGGGCACTTTACAATCACTGATTTACTTTTGAAGTTCGGTCACTCTTGGTATGTAGGTGAATGCAGCAACCAATTTGCGCACAAGGTCTCACAAACAGCATGTGAATGAGTAACTAGATGATCTGTTTTTTTAGTGATGTTGCTTGAGGGAGGAATGTTATAAAGACTGCATTTATATAGCGCTTTTCACGATCACTGGACATCTCAAAGCACTTTACAGCCAATGAAGTACTTTTGGATTGTAGTCACTGTTGTAATATGAGAAACACAGCAGCCAACTCGTGCACAGTAAGCTCCCACAAACAGCAATGTGATAATGACCAGATAATCTGTTTTGTTATGTTGATTAACGGATAAATATTGGCCAGGATACCGGGGATAACTCCCCTGCTCTTCTTCAAAATAGTGCCATGGGATCTTTTACGTCCACCTGAGAGAGCAGATGTGCCTCAGTTTAACCTCTCAGCTGAAAGACGGCATCTCCGACAGTGCGGCACTCCCTCAGCACTGCACTGGACTGTTAGCCTAGACTGTCAACCTTTTGACTCAGAGGCGAGTGTGCTACCCACTGAGCCACAATTGTCACAGCTGTTAGCCAGTGCTTTTCTTTGAAGGGTGGCATGAGATTTTTTTTTATTTCCACTCCCTTATCATTCATTATATGTTGATATTAATCCAGATTTCTCTCACCATTACACTCTGTAACTCTACCCGCTCCCCACCCCCTCAGCTCGTGCCCTATGTTACTGACTGCATCTTTAATGATACTGTTCAAGTGCCTTCTTAATATCAGCCTCTCCCACCTGATGCCCTATTAGTATGTTTTATATTTTTTTCAGTTCAGTTTTTCTTGATGTAACCGATACGGTGACATAAACAGATTGAGAACAAAGCAGTGAATGTAATTGCTAGTGTTGGCTGTAATATGAATATCCACATTCCAACTTCCAGTCATTAAAGTTTTAATGCTTTGGTAAGAATGTTGTTAACTGCGAGGTTTGCTCTTGACTGCTGTGGTGTATTTAGGGGAACGACATCAGGTGCCTGTTTACCCAATGGGCAGGTCTGACATTGCAGGTTATTCAGAAACAATCCTTCTGCTGGGTGTTTGCCACATCTCGTCTGCCTGCCTGCCTGCCTTTCACCCGAATTGTGTTAGTTTCATTACTATCCATGTGTAGTACTTATAGTTCACTTGCTCCTTAGCTCTGATTCTGCTGCACTGTGTGTGCTGATGGATTTAATTTCAGTGTGCCAGCACATTAGTGTAACTGCCTCATCCAGTGATCAACCTTTGCTCTGCATTAATAATGCCTTTATCTTTTTTGCAATTTGTATTTATTCTGCATGTCAGTCTGTATTTACTGTATGTATTATCCTGTGCATTTGCTCTGTATCAGTCCATGCAGTAACTGTGTCTGTCTGTGTAGTTATGGTATATGCACCTTTATGCACAGTACATGTCAATCTATTTCTTTACTGTGCTTAGTCTTTGTATGTGTAGCATGCCCTTCCTGTCCGTCTGACTATATGGAACCTGCCATCCGTGTGCTTCAAAGTGTCAGTTTGTGTGTGCACGGACTGTCCTTCCATGTATATACCACCTGTCAGTCTATGTATGACAGACCTGTGCTTCTGTTCTTGTGGTCTTTCTCTGTATGTACGATCTGTGAGTTCATGTATTTATTGTGCTGTTCTCTTCCTGCATGTTTGTATACTGTTCTGCCGCTTCACTAGTCACTTCTTCCTGAGAGCGATAGGCCGCAGTTATAGTGCACAAGACTTCAGAACTCGTTCCAGAACAATTTCAAGTGCGGCCTCAAGCTATAAAGTTACTAACTCTGATTCTGCTTCTACTGACATCGGCGTATTTAAAAGGTACTGATCATATTGTCGAAATGTTTTACTGTGTGGCAGATGTACTACTGCATTGTTAGAAGGCCATGCTGCTTGGATTAGCATTGGCTTGGATTCCCAGTCAAATCCCTTCTCAGTGACACTGGGCTAAAATCAGTCAGTAATTTGGGGAGGAGGAAATCACCCTTTTGTAATGATCCTGTTCAATATTCTTATGATCCCGTAGTTGGACACAATCATATCTTGCGGGGTGGTACACACTGAGCATTAGCTGAAATATAGGAGCCTGCAGAGTTCACAGCTTTGGGCACTGGCCTTTGCTCAGAGTCTGCTGGATCATTCTATGCGACATAATGAGGTGAGGGATGAATAATTTGTCTGTTGCATAACTGTACAACGGAGGGCTTTGGGATGGCGGAATGATCCCAAAGTTGTTTTGAAAGCTACTACTTTCCAGCCTTGACTGCAGGAAATAAAACCCTCTTGGTAGCAAATCCTTTTGCTACCAAGAGAGAACCACATTAACAGGATAAGAGTCCGATCCAAAAGAGAGAGAGAGAGGAGATGGTGAGATCAATGTGTTAACATCCACGTCGAGGAGATTTGTGTCTAGGATTGAATTTGACTAAGAAGTTCAAGTGGGACAAGAAGCTGGTGCATTGTTTCCCACCAGGCTCCTGCCAGTCTGGATTGGATTGCACCTAGGTCCTAGAGGTGAAAGGGCAGTGTCTAACCCACTGCACCAGCCATTCACTTCCATTTTCCCATTGGGTTTCATTGATAGCTCAGTGCTGTTTATCTGATGTGCTCTCTGTCTGATTTTTTTCAAATAAATCTCTTTCCTCCATATCCTCTTCTTGCAGCTCGTCCTTTGGAAGGAGACAGGAGGGTTTTGCCAGCAGTTCCGCCCCAGGGTCTGTCACTACGGTCTCCGGCACAAGCACCTTCTCCAACCCTGCCAGTAGCCGGGGCCTGAGCACGGGCATCTCGACAACATCTACAGCTGGCAGTTACACAAGCCGGTAAGACTGCCTCAGCACTATGCTAGCGTCATCCTTTCCCCTTCTGCAATCTGGTGGTTAAGGTCCCCATGACCCATGGAGAAGCTGTGCCATGTCTGTGATAGGCCACTGCAAAGCTGCCCCACTCCTGCCCTGTGTCTAATTGTAGTTTTCCATCATCAGGGTGAACATTAAAACTTAGTTAACACTGAAAATTTACACCAAACTCTTCTCTCTCTACCTCTCCCATCTTTGTCTCTCTTTCTCTCTCACTATTCCTTGTTCTCTCTCCCATTCTCTCTCTCTCGTTCTTTCCTTCATTCTTTCTTTCTGATGCAGAATTGATTGGAAGAATCCATAACTCAGACTGTATACCCTTTGATGGGCAGGGACAGCAGGCAACGGGTGACATGTAATGGTGGAGTTGGAATGTGTCGTCTTTCCAAGATACCAGTTAGTTGAAAGCTAGTGATAACTAGATTCAGAAGGATTTAAAATATATAAATTAAAAATAACTGGGGTAGTAGCTAGCAGATGCACTGCAATATGAATAGATGTAAAAGAAGCACCTATGTGTTAAATTGAGCACGTAGAACAGGAAAGAAATGTGGGGATAGTGGATTAATTTATGGAGCAGATTTTGCAGTCGGTATGCCCTTTGAAATGGACAGCAAGTTTGGGATTTCGAGCATGTGCTAAATCATGAACTTGAGATCTATCAAATTCTGACTTGACAGATCATCTGCTCCAACATTGAAATCCTAATTGCTAGCTAATTGCCCAGCAATTACATATGAAAATGTTATGGCTGGTGCAAACAGCGAAAGGGGATACCTTTTGGAAATCCAAGTATATATTTCATTTTAAAAGCTTAAACTACAAGCCAATTTTTCAAATGTACCATCAGGTGGGTGTTGTTCTGAGTAAGTCTGCGATTCTCAGGCCGGAAATGGAAACATGTCCGATTACTTTATCTTGTCTTACAATAGCCTTGGTTAGTTATTACCTTCAATGGTGTAAGAAGGTTGGTGGAAGCGATAGAACATCATATTCATGCACCTCACCTCAGAAAACACAGGCAATGACAGCCTCTATCAAAGCAGGAAACTATTCCAAAATATAATCATAAATGGTGTTTTAACTAGAATAAACCGCAGGCTGTTTTACTGTTGAATGCTGCAAGACCAATACAGAGCAATTATGCTTGAGTATTCAAATGAGATGCAAAGTACAGCAAGTGTGGAATATGATTGTTGTGCTATTCCACTGTAGCCTAGCATATATCCTCGATCTTTATTTTTGGATGCGAATAGAAAGTTGCTGAATTTTACTTGAATGTTTACATAAGACCCACAGGATTACTGCAATTATATTTATTGGCCATGAAAAGAAATATAATTTTTTTTATTCCTCAGGTTTGGAAGTTGTTTCCCTAAGTTATTGTCGAACAAAGAATAGATTTTTGAAGATAGCATTATTCTCAGTAAAAAAAAATAAAATGAAGATGACTTGCAAAATAACAAAGCATTCTGCACATTATATAAGTATATTTTCAAAGTACTGAAGTTTAAATGGAGAGTAATAGTGGGTGAATGCGAGACCTTTTGTTTGCTGATTGGATCCCTGGCCCATGTGATCCCAGGTATGCTTACGCATGCGGTGCGCCCCTGGGATCTGTGGGCCACTATGCCGCGCTCAACTCTGCAGCGTTTGACAGGAACTTCATCGGAGGAGGGTTCCCAGCAGGTAAGTGCACACGAAACCATCAGAACTGTGTTGAGCTGCAGTAACCAGGGTAAATAAGGCTGAGGGTACAATATCATAAGGATGGAGTACAAATCATGTATGGTGGCGGTATAAAGGGTGTCAGGTCCCACCTGGAATACTGTGTGCACTTCTAATCGTGGGAATGATTTTATGACTTGAAAATTTGGACTATTCAACCTCAATGTCAGTAATAGAGAACCTCATCGAGGTATTTGAAATAAAATGGGTAAAGAGAACTCTGGAATTTGAACACAACCGTGGTAAGGCTACAAGGGGTTGAAAGTTCAAATTAGCAAGAGGAACATTTAGGATGAATGTGAGGAAGTGTTTTGGGCAAAGTGTGATTAAACATGGAATGGACTTCCAGGTAGGGTAGTGGAGGCAAAAATCATTGAATCATTTAAGGAACTGAGGAATTAGAAGATGTGATTACAATTGCCTTTTTGAGAAGTTACAGGGGCAGGCAGTGAAGATGATTGCAATATCAGGAATTTAGGTCGTGAGCAGAGTACCTTGCACTCTCTGATTTTGCAGCTGTAAATATTGCTGTCAAATTTTTCCCTACCATTTTCCTAAAAGAGGAAATTTTGAGGTATTTCAGTTGAAACTTTGAAAGTTAAGAAGCTTGATAAAAATTTGTTAAGAAAAACTAAGTTGAATATGGTGGAGGGTTCAAGTGCTAAGGGCCACAAGTTTAAAAAATGAGTTCTTTAGCAGTAAGAACAGAATCCAATTTAATATAATAGCCTTGTAGAATAAGTAACTAAGGGAGGCTATTACTATAAGTGGGCTTAAAAAACAATCGACCATGCTTCCGGAGTGAGAAGGGATTGAGGCATATGGTGCACAGGTGAGATTGAGATCTGTCTGATAGGGGTGTGTTTGTTGGGGACCAATGGCATTTTCCTCTTTTTAAAAAAAAAAGCAGTAACACCTCAGAGTGCTAACTAGCAATTATATAATAGTAACCATTGCTGTGCAAAGGTAACAAGCAGTTGTATAGCCTCAGAGGTAATTAGCCATTGAGCAGTAGCCAGTTACTACACAAAGATAACCAGTCGATTGGAACCCATATTGAATGAACAGTTTGTTTAAGATTTTCAAGATCCCTTGATGGTCTTGTGGATAAAGAGTCTACCCAGTCGATACCATCAGTGGGAAGGAGGCAAAATTAGCTGGATAAACCTGATTTAATTGATTTGCTGCTTGGAGCCTCACTTAGTTATTCCTTGCTCTGGACTTCAATTCAGACGTTAACACTTTGTCAACAGGATGATATTGTGCACACCACACCAGTGTTAGTGTGTGTCATGAAAATTTGGTCAAGGACCTGAAGTGGCACGTTGTACATGGTGCAGGAGAAGACTCATTTCACAAGTCTGTCTTTGTTCCTTCACACCCTCAGCTCTCTGACTCGAAATCAAGCTGGAAATGGAACGGAGAAAGAGAGTATTCCTACCACGCAAGGCATTGGTTATGGCACTGAGAACCGGGAGAGACGCAGGTACCAGCTGCAAGTGATATGCTCGAATGAGACCATGAGCTTGAGAATGAGCCATGTGCTCAAACATTGCTGCTTTGAATATACTGACTGCCACTCCTTTCTGCACTCAGTTAACAGTTATAGTTTTGCTGAAACAAAGGATTTTGATTGATATTAAAGTGTATGCCACCAGCAGGATCCCTTTAAGAATGGAGCTCTGGAGGCTTTAAGGCTCCTACCCGACATGAGTTTAGCTAGTCTCAACCCAGGTCCTTATGGGCATAGACCCACAGCACAAAATTGCTTCTACATTGAAATAATTGGTATCACGTTGGCCTGTGTTACTCACCTGAAGAACTCTGCTCCTTAAAACTTGGTTAATCATTTGCCTTTGCCATGGACATCTTTGAAGCTTTTGACAGGGTCTGGCACCATGCACTTCTAACCATGTTACCAGCATATTTGCCATCTGACCAATACTATGTTCTGGTTATCTACGTTTTTCTCAAATCACATTATGTGTGCTCTAATTGATGCTTCATGCTTTTTCATTAATTCAGAGGGTATTCAAGGCTCTGCTCTCGCAATCCATTCTTTCCCCTTATCAATCTTACCATCCATCCCTATTTGCTCTCTTATTGATGATACCACTCTACTTGATGAACTTCCTTCAGGTTTCACTCAATGCTCACAACTCCTGTTTTCTTGCAGTGCAATGGTTGAACACTTCAAGGGTTTCTGTGCATGTCCGCCGGGCAAAATACCGAGTAACTGATACAGAAAATATTATGTTGCCACTTGTGTATGGTTTGGATTCGATTTAAACGCTCTCCTGTTTCAGATGGTAATAGCACATCATACGTAAAAGGGGTACAGTCCCAACGCAATAGGTCTCTGGCCCCTTTTCCATCTCCCTACTGCTTGAAGGCAGGCAGACATGGGCATTGGGTTGAGGAAAAAATGTTCCACTGTGTTGGTGACTGCCACAATTCAGTTCCTGAAACTAACTGCATGGTGTGAGCTGACCGTGTGGGGTAGCTTCGTGTCTTTATTGCCAGGGTGGTAATCGGACAGGTGAATATTCTGCACTTTATAGAACCCGCCAGGTTTCAATCCCATTGAAAACCAGACCCGTTCTATAAAGGGCATGCAGATTACTGCCAAGTTAGTGGAGATGAAAATTTACCCCTTTATCTTTCTTTGCATTACAAATTGTATATGTTTTTTTTCGAATGAGAGTGTCACATTTTCTACACTGTTCTGATAACTTGCATTTGGGCAGGGCATGACTTTGGAGTGGGCTGGGTGGGAGGTGGTGCGTGAGCTGCAAAATGAATAGGGAGAAGTTATATGGAGAATGGTGATCTCGAACCTAAAGTTCCTTCCCTGCTGCCTAATAATGTCCACTATTATTGGCTCTCGCACCCGCTGACTTTAGAATTATTGTTGTCTGCAATGTTTCCCCATTTCCAGATCCTACCTCACCCCAGTTCGTGACGAGGAAGCTGAAGCGCAGCGGAAGGCACGCTCGCGACACGCCCGCCAGTCTCGCAGATCCACACAGGTGAGCACAACAGAATTCAGCTTCAGGCCCAACATTGCTTAAGGTTCCATTTCCCTTCGCAACATTTTTGTCTGTACTGATACTGAGTGACGGGTCCAGAAAATTTCTAAAATGTAAGTCAGCTGCCAAAATGCATGAGTTTTAAAAGCAAAGCTTAGTTTTCCACCTAAAAAATTAAATTGGTAGACCTAGATATTAGATATGGAGTCTGTGCTTTACATATGGAATATTAAAAACATGGAGCAGTAGTATGAACAGAGCAGAGACTTGTTCATGGCTGACCTTAATGATGATTTTATATGGCGTTTCTCAGATATTGGAAAGTGTGTGTTCAGTCACACCTCACCGTGCACCACACTGTTCCATACCATGTATCCCAGGGCTCCTCGGTACATATCTTGCTGCTCCTTACCAAGTAGCTCCTGTTATTCCTCATATTTTGCTGCAGGGTGTCACACTGACAGACCTACAAGAGGCCGAGAAAACAATTGGACTGCACCGGGAGAAAAAAGCTGCGGAACAGGAGAAAGAAAAAGAAAAAGAAAAAGAAGAGAAGGAAGCAGAAGCTAAAGACTTGGCGTCAAAGTACAGATACAGCAGGACCAGTCAGGATGAGGTAAAGGAGTGGGTGACTAACAGATGGCTGGATACGTGTACAATGTACGAAAGTTCTCCTGAAACCCTCATCCATGACTTTGTTACCCATAGACACGACTATTCCAATACTCTCCTGGCCAGCCTCCCATCTTCCACTCTCCATAAACTTGAACTTGTCCAAAACTCGGCTGCTCATGTCCTAACTTGCAACAAGTCCTGCTCACCCATCAGCCCTGTGCTCACTGACTTACATTGGCTGGTCCAGCAATGCCTCAATTTTCAAATTCTCATGCTTTTTTTCCGATCCCTCCATGGCCTCACCCCTTCATATCTCTGTAACCTCCTCCAACCCTTTAAGATCTCTGCGCTCCTCCATTTCTGGTCTCTTGTACATCCCCAATTTTAATCGCTCCACCATTGACAGCCATGCCTTCAGCTGCCTTGGCCCTAAGATCTGGAATTCCCTCCTTAAGCCTTTCTGCCTCTCCACCTCTCTCTCCTCCTTTAAGAAATTCCTTAAAACCTCTCACCTGTCATAATGTGGCTCGGTGCCTTTTATTTTGATAACTCTCCTGTGAAGCACCTTGGGACGTTTTACTTGTTAAAGGAGCTATGTAAATACAAGTTATTGTTGCTATTGTTGATGCTATGTTATTTTTTCTGTAATGATTTAAGATTATAACAGATTATCTCCTGTGGGTTTGCTATAGAGAATTAATTTTGAAAAAAAGTTTGACTATTTTCTTGTAACTGTGTCTCTGCTTAATTCTTACTCTCGCTTTCTCCCATTTTATCTTGCACATTTCCTCTCATAGTCATCTCTGTAGATCTCTATCTCTGACACCTCTCTATAATTCTGTCCTTCACTGGGGCCGAAATTTAGTCCCACCGGAAAGCTGGCGCACTTACCTTTTTTTAAAGAGATTTTACCGCCGTTTTGGAAGTGGTCCCCTCTTTCGTGAAATTTACCTCTTTGTCTTTGTTTTTGAATCAGCCAGGAAGTCGGTCATAAAGGGAGCGGAAGTGCAGCGGTAAGTGCTGGTGAGGGAAGTGGAAGCAGGGTGGATTCTCCGCCGCTGTCACTCAGCAGCAGAGCGGTGGTGACGTCACTGCGTGTCTGCATCACCACGTATCTCGCCTCTGTTAAATCTGAGAGAATCGTCCATCAGTCACGATTGGACACTGGGCCACCAGGGAGGATTTCGGCCGGGCCAGCAGCCTGGCAACCAAGAGGGACCGAATCCGGGGGCACAGTAGTCTGGCCGACTACAAAAATAATTAAAGGAAGCCGCGGCATTGGGCCCTCGCCTTTAATGGCCACCGCACAGCCAGGGCAGAGAGAGAGTAGATGAGGTACACCGACACCACTGTTGGGGGCACTGCTCGGCGGCAAGAGCATTTTTCTTGCGAAATTTCATGGGAGGTGGGGGGGTTCCGGCGGTATGCGCACTGATGATGCACCGCTGTTATGTCTATAGTCATGATTCCACGAGGTAAGGTATTGTACTTGAACTGTGGTGACCTTAGTCCATTTATTGCAGCTCCTGAGTGAGGGTACAGCAAGGTGAGCTCCCTTTTATACCTGGTTACCTGTTGTGTACAGGTGACCCCCTAGGTCTCCACCAGTTGCACCCTCTGGTGGTACAAGCATAGTATATACAGTGTGAAGGTACATCCAGTAGTCTTATGTAACTGTACATTGAGTGTAGAGGGAGTATACTTATGTTATACATACACAACATCACTCTCCCCTAAGTCTTGTGCCACTGGCCTTTGCATTGTGTGCTCTGGCCCTCGACTTGAGTGCCCAAAGCCCTTGCACCTTGTCTATGCTTTGGCTAGGCTCTCTCTCTGTTGACCCCCAATTCCATATTTGCCACAACATTGGGAAATGATCAGCAGTGGACAGTTTGAGGTTGCAGTGGGGGTTCTGTGTTTGATCCATGTGTCCATGGCTATATCCATCCATTTCCCACCCCCGCGCCTCCATACATAGACCATGTGTGTGGCTCAACACCTGCATGTGCATACATGTACAGAAAGAAAGAACAAAAAAGAACATAGGAATAATTACATCACTGTTTGGGTTCTGCAGTAGTGAAACAAGTACATTTTACAGGTAAGGTACATACGTGGTATCACAGTCTTGCCCCTGCGTTGTGTAGGTGCAGGTGGGTGAGGATGCTAGTTTCAGAGTAACCGGACTGTGTCCAGGTTGTCTGATGGCGCACTGCGCCCCCTGCCATCTGGGTGAGCTCGGATCACTCACCTGGCTGAGTCTCAGGGCCTTTGCCGTTGCCTAGTGGTGGGCAGAGCCACAGGAGTGTGTGGCCTCCCTGTCCTCCTTTGAGGGCTGCGGTGTCTCGTTGATGCCCTTCAGCAATAGTGGAAGCCTGGTTATCCCAGGTCCCGTTGGGAAAGCTAGCCTCTTGCTCCTGGTACTGGCCCTGGTGGCCAGAGACGTAAAGCCGATCAGGGGCAAGGTACCGGTAGTGGTGCCTTTGCTGTCCGCTGATCGCCGGCCCTGCAGCTGATATACTCCCTTTGTGTGTGGCCACGCTCCCTGGGGCATCACATTGGTCCCGGAGACGCAGGCTACATGGTCGGGTAGCTCGCTGGACCTGGGTGCTTTCAACAGGAAGCTGCCCTTGGTTTTGTCGGCACGCATGTAAATCCTGGCATCGCACATCATCACTTCGTTTACTCTCACAATACATTGGTTCCAACCGCAATCACCTGACTTATCATAGTTAGTTACATTTACAAATTTGAAATTGTAAGTTAAATCTTTTTTTTACATATGTATCACCGGCATCGCTGTATAAAGAGTGGAACTGTCCCTTTAATGGGTTGCCGATCTCCTTTAAGAGGGCCTTGCAATCTTTACCCTAATCCGGTTGGCTGCTCGGCATCATGTGTTGCTCCATCAACACTGCCTCTTGTCATCTGGCCACCGCCATCTTTACTTCAGGCGCTTCACCTCATGGTTCGGGCGCCATCTTCTTTCTCTCCACAAGGTAGGCTGCGGTGATCCTTTACTCTCCAGGTTCTGCCATGGAAGCAGGGAAGTTGCCTTCTGCGCTGATTTTCTTCCTCCGGAGTCCGGCCACTGGAGCCTGGAAGGTGAGGTCGGGTCGTTTTGGCTGGATCATCTCGTCTGGGCCGTCTCCACGCAGTCGAGTTGGGCGGTTGGTTTTTCACGTGCTGTGCTGGATCCAACTTAGGGGCTGCAGAGAATGTCGATCGCTGGAGGTTGAAGGTTTTCCCAGCTCCAATGGATCTTTTTCATCCATCTTCTTCCTATTACCATCACCAGCAACGATCCACAAAGGTAACTTGTGCATCGTGCCGTCATGGGACACCTGGACATCCACGCTGCCAACGACTGGGATGGTGTCGTTTATATAGGTGAGCAGTTTCACTTGGATCGGAATCATTTTAGGTCGTTCGATTGGATTGCCCCAGAGTTTCTCAAAGGTCACCTGATTCATCAGTGACTGACTCGCCCCTGTGTCCACCTCCATCGTGACTGGAACACCTTGGATTTCAACTTCCATTTTCAATGGGGAACTCACGGTGGTGCAGGTAAACACTCCGTACACCTCGTCGTGCGGCTGAGCTGCCTCATGGACTCTCTCTTCATCGTCGCTGGAGTCCGGATGATTGGCAAATTCTTCATCAACTCGGAACTCTTCATCGATTTGGTGAGTACGATTTCACTTGCAAATTCGCTGGAGGTGGCCCTTTGTGTTACAGCCTTTACATGTATAGTCTTATTGGGGGAACTGGTGGGCCCTGTGATTTCTTCCACAGCACCAGCATGGGGTTAGCCGGTTGGCCCCATGTGGCAGACTCAGGGTTGTGGGACTCAGGGTTCTGTTCTCTCTCCCCTGAGAGAGACTGTATTCAGCAGCCCTATCTTTAAAAGGTGCCAGTCGGTTCACAGTACTTGCCGGATTAGAGTCCTGTGGGTGAGTCATCTGCTTGGAACCGCAGGCCGTTACGAGCCTCTCATATGTTTTGGTCGTTGTCCCTGATGAGGCCATAGACGGTGGACCCACAACTGGTGAGCAGGATAGCTCTACGTTTATCAGCCAACGAGGCCGGGTCGTCTCCCGCCAGGTCGTTTGCAATAAAGAAGTGTTCGAGCCTTTCCACAAAGGCCTCCCAATCTACCCCATCGGTGAATTGTTGAAACATGCCAAGGTTAGCCACCTTTGCGTGGAAATTCGTAATCTCGTCGCCAGTTATTATGTCTATAAGCAGTCTAGTAATGATTCCACGAGGTAAGGTGTTGTACTTGAACTGTGGTGACCTTATTCCATTTATTACAGCTCCTGAGTGAGGGTACAGTATGGTGAGCTCCATTTTATATCTGGTTACTTGTCGTGTACAGGTGATCCCTAGGTCTCCGTCAGTTGCACCCTCTGGTGGTACAAGCATAGTATATACAGTGTGAAGGTACATGCAGTAGTCTTATGTAACTGTACATTGAGTGTACAAGGAGTATACTTATGTTATACATACACATGGTTGGCAGCGCAGGGCAGAAATGGGGACCACCAGAAACATCCCCGAGCTGAATTTAGCTTGCGGCAGCCATTTCCCATATCCATATTCCCTTTTTCTGTGTATGTATATCTCTTTTATTGAATTCTTTGAGAAATAATGGAAGGATAGTTAAAGGAAATTAAGTGGTTTATATGAATTAAGTGGCTTATGTGTGTCCCAATTGATAGAGAAATCTTAAAATTGGTACTGGGCCATTTCAGAGTGAAATTGGGAAGCACTTTTTCATGCGCAGTTAGTGGAAATCTGGAACTCTTTCCCAAAAGGCTGTGGATGCTGGTTCTATTGAAATTTTCTAGACTGAGATTGATAGAGTTTTGTGAGGTGAGGGTAACATGGAACATGGATCAAAGACAGGTTAATAGAGCTCAAGTGCAGATAAGCGGTGATCTGGTTGAAGGGCGGAATAGCTGGAGAAGTCAACTTCTCAAAGCTTTATTTCAGACAAGTTTCACAGTGAAAATGTTACCAACTGTTTCTTTTCTACGAGAAATAGCTGAATTCTATCTTTTCTTCTCTGTCTCTAGAGCTTGATACTCATCTCTCATTTGCACACTCACTCTGGTCTGTTCCTTTTCATCTCTTGCCGCATGTGCACCCTTTTTGTGCCTGTGTTTATTCTTTTTTCCCTCGTGCTCTTGAGCAGTAGCTCTGGCTCGCATTCTCTGCCTTTGGTGTTCTTATTTGGAAATGCAGGCCATGCCTCAAAATGCTAATCATTAATCACTTAGTTACCACTATGCTCTTGCCCAATACAGGAGAAGAACTGGCGGTCGAGATTGGCCAACCTACAGAAAGCAGATCTGCTGGGCCTCACCCCCTATTCCGCAGATTCCACTCGTTTCAACGTTCCAGCCTACACCTGCCACAACGCTGTACAGCCACTGGACAACAAAGGTATCTCCAAATCTCTCAAGTGTTCATTGTCTACTTAATACTTCTTCAAAACTGGTAACATCAAAACTGCTTCATCAAATTGGCATCGCCATAGCATTTCCGAGCAGTAGAGAGAAAGTAACCTTGATCAGACCTTGCTATTCGGAACAGTCAGTTAAAGCACTGACTGTTGTGGTCCCAGCCAGACAGATCAGGAAGGTCCCTGTGTCAACCTCTGGTCTGTGTTGTTGGCTGATCTGAGCCAGGGCAACAGATTCACCCTCGGTTCCTCTGGGCTGCAGAATATGATTCAGTGATCCCTGCTGGAAAGTGCCCGCATGTGGGCATTGCATGAGGACAGAATTAGCTCAACGTCTGATGCCCTCCATGATTAAATAGTCCACCGATACGTGAGGAATGATTACTCGGGTGATGTACTGGCAAGTGCCTAATACTTTTCGAGATTCAGCGTCTTCAGAAAGGGAGGGAAGAGTTGGATTAAAAAAATATGTGCCCTATCTCCTGCAGAATTTTTGCAATACTGAAGGCAATTCATTCTCATCAAAAAACAGACTGTTCAATCTTAAAAAAACCTTCAGATCTACGAACATGAAGTCCAGAGCATGAGAAGGCCTTTTGGCCAACCAAGACTGCTCTATCCAGAGTCCGTGTAGAATTATCCCATCTCTGACACTCCCATGTTGGATATTATTGAATAGAACTAGTTGTGAAGAGGCATGTAGTGTTCCATGACTAAAGGGTTAATGTGTGTCATTGGGGTGTTAATAATTGGCTTGCACTCCCAGTGCCTCAGACAATTTATTCAGTGAGTATTGAGCCAGAAAAATCCAGTTTCAATCATCAGCCTGCACTGAGTAAGCTGGTCTCAGTGCACACAGTAATAGAGGTACCAAAGCAAAATACTGCAGATGCTGGGTTCTGACTAAAGGTCATCGACCTGTAACATTAATTCTGTTTCTCCACAGATGCTGCCTGACCTGAGTATTTCCAGCATTTTCTGTTTTTATTTCAGTAATAGAGGTGCTATAATTGGCCTAAACCCCACTGGAGTAGAGGGAAAAATCAACCAGTGATTGTGCTCCCAATCACTAACCATTGACTCCTGCTAGAAACTCTGGGGCCAAAATTGTCCCTTTTTATAACCCCATTAACTTCTGGGGATGCAAGGCAGTTTTCACCCAAGGGAGGGGGGGGGGCGGTAACTCCTGGGAAATTGCCCCGAAGGGGGGCACTGCCTTGACAGCGCCGCACCCAGCGGTTAGCACCCTGGGCCGCCGTACAACTGCCGATGATATTTGATTGTCGTGCGCGGCGACCCCGCTCCGGCCACTTAAAACCCGCCTCGCGGGCGGCGAGGCTGGTGCGGGCGGAAGTCAATGCCAGTGGCGGACATCGCTCTCGGGACACTGTTTAAAGGGGAGGACTGCACCGGCGTCTTTTTACGTCGGCCAACTCGCAGGTTGGCTCGACGCTGGAGGCCCTAGCGTGGTCCAGGCCGCCATTGTACAGCCCAGCACTCCGTCTTGGGTGCCGAGCTGCTGGCCCGGTCTCATGCTGCCCTGATAGTCCAGTGGCGGCCATAAAAGGGCCATACAGAGTGCGCAGCAACCCTTCCCTTTAATGAAAGGGGAGGGGCGATGTAGCGTGTCAGCGCTATGCGGAGCATCCGGTTAATGCTGGACTCAGCACCATGCGACCGCCCCGGCACCTCTCCCAAAGGAAGTGGAGCACCGGAGACAGCGCTCCGCTTCCTTTGAGGTGTGGTAGGCCCAATTCCGTACAGGGATTCCAGGTCGGGCGCTAAATGTCTCTGTGTGTCGAGGTCTGCGTGTCTCTGCATGGTTGGGCTCTGTGTGTCGTTGCTGGATGCTGGGCTATTCCTGAAAGGTTAATGTCAGTTTAGAATCTTTCCCGCAGAATTGGAGAAAGCTAAAGAGGAGGAGAAGGAATCCGACGATTCATCGTTCAGAAAATCTGGTTTGAGGGACCGGAGACGGCCAAGGGGGAAGCGGAGATCGACAGGTGTGCATTCCGTATCACCAGATGTAAGTACTGAGTACTCGAGAGAATTGTAAGTCAGTTCAGGTACCCTGTTCAAAGACGGGGGTTGAAATTCGGTTACGTCCCGTTTGGGGGCGGTAACCGAGGTGAGGCGGGATTTCCTGCGGCCAGCGATGAAGTCCCGCTCCGGTCGTGAAATGGAATAACTGACGTCAAGAGGAAGTGAAGCGCAATGTTGGGCGCTCCACTTCCTCTCGGGGAAGGACAGGGGCGCTAAGCGCGGGAATTGTCCAGTGCTACAGGGAGCGCCGAGTAATGTGGCCGGGTGCACGTGGCCCTCCCCTTTAATTAAAGGGGAGGGTACACTGCGAGCTCTGCAATGGGGCGAGGAGGGCAAGGCCGCGACTGGTAAGTCGGCCATTTTTCAAAATGTCAGCGCCGCGCCTCCCCTTTAATTTTCGGCCCGGGAGCGGAGTGCGGCCCAGTTCACGACCCGCGAGGCTGGCGTTGTCATCGCCGGCGGCAGCCGCACATGCACTACCGAAATGCCGCTCCAGGGTGAAAACAGGTCGCTGAGTACGGCAATGACGTCACCATCACCAGTGTGCTACTGGCTTTGCGCCTCCGCGGAATTTCTTGGGAGGTGACAGCGTCCCCGCGGCCCGGGCGAGAAATTGTTCGCATCCACAGGAGACGCAAACGATTCAAGTTTCTCCCCCTCGGTCTCTTCAACGGAACCACGGCTAGCAATCACACCGCTACAAACGACTGCAGCCCTTTACACTGCAATCAAACATACTCTATTTTATATGTGATTATGGTAATGATGGTATAATCTCTGGTGTTGGCTGGGAGGAGTAACTGAGCCTGAGAATGTGAGGGAGCTGGATTAACGTCAGTTGAGAAATGGTCAGTAAAGGAGGGTAGCGGCTGGGAATATGTGAAGAAGTATTTTGTGGGATTCATTATAAGGAATGCTCAGTGAAGAGGGAAAGAATGAGAATGGCCAACACTGTTTAAATTGATGATGAATACGCAGAATACTCTGAACGGTGATGGTAGTTGTTGTGTATGTATAATGTATCCACTGTAACACTAGACCACTGAATGTATCTTCACACTGTATACACTATACCTGTACCACCCGAGGGTACTACTAGCGGAGACCTAAGGGTCACCTGCACACTGCAGGTAGCCAAGCATAAAAGAGAGCTCACCTCATTATGTCCTCACTCAAGGAGCTGTAATAAACGGACTAAGGTCACTGCAGTTCAAGTACAATACCCTTACCTTGTGGAGTCATTACTAGAGTACTAGCATATACTACAACTAGCGACGAGATTACGAATTTCCAAGCGCAACATGTCTAACCTAAGCAACTTTCAACAATTCGCTGATGGGGAAGGTTGGGATGCCTTTGTGGAACGGCTCAAACACTTTTTCATTGCAAATGACCTGGCTGGAAAAGACCCGACCTCGCTGGCTGATAAACACAGAGCAATTCTGCTCAGCAGTTGTGGACCCACTGTCTATGGCCTCATCAGGGACCTGTTAGCCCCAGCGAAGACGACAACCAAAACATACGCGGAGCTCGTAACAATAATACAGGCACAGCTCAAACCTAAAGAGAGCATCCTCACAGCCAGACACCGGTTCGACACCGAAGGCCAAGAAATTGCAAAATATGCTGCAGACCTGAGACGATTGGCTGCACCGTGTGATTTGGCGACCACCTCACCGAAGCACCAAAGGACATCTTTGTTATTGGAGTCGGCCATGAGGGGCTCTCTGCGGACACTATGGTCATCCTGCAGAAGGCAATTAAAGTGAGCCAGGCATTCATGATTCCTGTGATTCCAAGAGGATGATGACTCGCCCCTAGGACCCTAACCCGACGAATACAGTGAACTGAATGGCGCCTTTCAGAGGCAAGGCTGCTGCCTCATGTCCCGCAACCTGAGTCCACCACATGGGGCCAACCGGCTAGCCCCATGCTGGTGCTGTGGAGGAAATCACAGGGCCCACCAGTGCCGATACAAAGACTATACTTTTAAAGGCTGTAACACTAAAGGCCATCTCGAGCGAATGTGTAGAAGAAATTTTACTCACCGAGTCGCTGAAGAGTTGACCGATCACCCGGGCTCCAGTGCTGATGAAGACGAAGAGAGAATCTATGAAGCGGCTCAGCCCCTGGAAGAGGTGCATGGGGTGTATACCTGCTCCACCGAGAGTTCCCCGTGGAAAATGGAAGTAGAAATCAACAGTGTTCCAGTCTCGATGGAGGGCGACACAGCGGCAAGCCAATCGCTGATGAATCAGATGGCCTTCGAAAAACTCTGGGACAATCCCGCCGAACGACCCAAAATGCTCCTAATCCAGGCGAAGTTGCTCACTTTTACAAAAGACACCATCCCAGTCATTGGCAGCGTGGATGTCCAGGTGTCCCATGGCGGCGCCAAAGTATCATGAATGCTAATGATGAAATGAGATATGATGCCAGGTCCTACATGCACGCCAACAAAGCCAAAGGCAACCTCCCGTGGGAAGCAAGACCAATATGATGCCCCAGGGAGGGTGGTCACATACACAGTGGGAGCATACCCACTGTAGGGCCAGCGATCAATGGATGGCACAGGCACCACCACTAGCACCCTGCCCCAGACCGGCCCTACCCCCCTGGGCACCAGGGCCAGCACAGGGAGCAAGAGGCCAGGACCCTCCAGCCCTCCCGACGGGACCTGGGATGACCAGACTTCCACCACCGCTAAACGGCAGCAGGGAGACCCTGCAGCCCTCAAAGGAGGACAGGGAGGCCACACATTCCTGTGGCTCTGCCCACCACTAAATATCCTCACCCACCTGCACCCACACCCCAGGGGCCAGACCGCAATACCACGTATGTACCTTACCGGTAATATGTACTTGCTGCACCACTGCTGAACTCAAAAACAGTGACATAACCAATCCGATTCTTTATTCTCTGTACATGTATGCCAATGCAGATGTTGAGCTACACACATGGTCTATGTATAGAAGGGGGGGGAAATGGATGTATGTAGCCATGGACACATGGATCACACCCAGAATCCACACAACCTTCACTACAACCGTCCACTGCTGACCACTTCCCAATGTCGTGGCAATAAGGACTTGGAGGTCCACAGAGAGAGAGCCATTCCCAAGCACAGAAAAAGTACAAGGGCTTTGGGCACTCAAGTCGAGGGCCAGAGCACACAGTACAAAAGCCTGTGGCATAAGACTTAGGGATGAGTGTTGTTGTGTATGTATAATGTATGTACTGTAACACTAGACCACTGAATGTATCTTCACACTGTATACACCATACCTGTACCACCAGAGGGTGCCACTGGTAGAGACCTAAGGGTCACCTGCACACTGCAGGTAGCCAAGTGTAAAAAAAAGCTCACCTTATTGTGTCCTCACTCAAGGAGTTACAATAAACATGGACTAAGGTCACTACAGTTCAAGTACAATACCCTAACCCTCGTGGAGTCATTACTAGAGTGCTTGCATATACTACAGTAGTGTTGACGGTTGTAGCTGCTTTTTGGTGCGTCTGTGCATTTCTACTTGAACATCCTGAGGTTGAGAAGCTGTCTTTCTTTTTCTCTTTCTTTCTCTCTTTCTCTTTCTTTCTCTCTTTCTCTTTTTTTCTCTCTTTCTTTTGGTGGATGGAACAAAAATTGGCTGACAGTTCAATGCTCATCTTACCCTGTGCCTGAAACTGGTGCAATTCACGTAACAGAGTTCTGGGGTCTGGAAATGGACTGCGGTCCATCACTTGAGGACACTTGTTCCAGGCTATTTTAACGTTTACATAACTGCTCTCTTCGTCCAGGATGACAACGACCAGGATCACTCAGATGGTGAAGAAGTGGTGGGATCACAGAAGAGGCAGGTATGGATCAAGCACCCATCGTGACTGCCAAACTCTATCGTACAAGGCTAGCATAAAATGACTGATGCAGCTGTGTGTGGGATGGCCGTCTGATTTATGAGTGCTCTGTCGGGAGAAGGTTCTGTGTGTATTCTAATCTCTTTCATCTGCCCAGCCCCCCTCTCCAGTCTCTCTCCATCTATCTATCTTTCTCTCTCTCTCTCTCTGTCTATCTTTCTCTCTCTCTCTTTCTCCCTTTTTGTCTTTTTATGTGTTTTTATTTTTTTCCTCTATCTCCCCTGTTTTTCTCTATCTCCCAGTCTCCCTCATCCCACTGCTCTTTTTCTCCTACCCATATCAGTCCCTGCCTTTCTGCCTCCCTCGTGCATTGTGGTTTCTCTGTCTCTGTCTCTGTTTCTCTCTCTCTGTCTCTCACTTTCTAAGTCAGCCTTTTGCTTTCCTGACTCACACATGACTTTTTTCACATTGAGTGCGAGGTTCTGCCTCAGCTGCTGTACTTTTGCGAAGTCAAGCTCTCTGCTATTTTTCCACATTCAGTGCTCTCAATTTTTTGGCCTTGGTCTCCCTTTCCTATGCTGCCTCTTCATATTCCTCTCCAGAGTCACACGAAGCCTGTTGGCCACTTGCCCACAACTGGTCTTTTTTTCCTGTGTTCTGTGCATGCTGACTCCACGCCTGATAAAATATCCTTACATTGAATCAACATGGAGCAAGGATCCGGAACATTTATGTATTAAAATAAAATTCCAAGCAGCTACATGGAGGCGTTAGGGAAAAGGGACTCCGAGCCAAAGAGGAGATATTAGGAGGGGTGACCTTCGGTAAGGACGTGTATTTGAAGGAATGGCCTACAGGTGAAGAGGGTAGTGGAGGGTTTTAGGGAGTGAATTCCAGAGTGTGGGACTTAATGGCCACCAATGGTAGGGCAAAGGGAAGAGAAGATACACATAAGGCTGGAATCACAGGAACAGGGATTACGGGGTGGGGTGGGGGCATTGGGAGGCGGTTGTCGGGCGAGAGGAGGTTATAGAGATAGGAAGAGGCAATTACGGATGAAAATGTTAAACTTGCGACATGTAAGACCAGGAACTTCTGTAGGTCAGAAAGGATAGGAGTGGGGGTTAAAAACATAAAATGCTACAAATACTCAGCAGGACAGGCTGCATCTGTGAAGAGAGAAAGAGTTAACGTTCACAGTTTTTATTTCAGATTTCTAGCATCTGCAAAATTTTGCCTTTGCGTTGGTGTAGGGCTGGGGAGGAGCGGTGGTTGGCGGTGGAGAGAGGGTACAGGGATTGGTGCAGGATAGGATATAGACATCAGAGTTTTGGATGAATTGAGGTTTCTGGAGGATGGGGGTTAGAGACCAGGCAGACGAGCACTGGAATAATCAAGTCTAAAGACATGAATGAGGATTTCCGTGGCAGGAGGGCCAGATCAGGAATGGAGGCAGGAGATGTTACAGTGGGAGTAAGCAGCCTTTGTTGTGAAGCGTGCGATGAGACTGTTGCAAGAAGGAATTAGTCATTAAAGTACCCAGAAATGATACCACCCTGGTGGCAGTGAGATACTTATCCCATCACGGTAAGTTTGTTTGTGTGTAGGGGTGTGGTGTATGTATGTATGTGTGTGTGTATGTATACACATACATATGGGAGTGTATGTATCTGGTTATGTATGGATTGTGTCGTGCTCTCGATTATTTTCAGTCTTTTATTTATTACCGATTTTGGTCTTGATTTGTTTTTTTTCTTTCTCTTGCAGACTGACCATCTGACCAGGTAAGGATTCTGTATACTCCATTTCCCACCCTGTCATAGCCGAGATTGATTCTGTCCTCACCTCACACCAACAGGTGTCTAGCAGGGACCACCGGCTGGTTTTTCCTTCCCAAGTTCAGGTGCACAGGCTAACCATAGAATCCCTGCTGCTGCGCTGGCTGAGATCCGCTAACGCTTCAAGAATCCTGGATTGAACAGGGGCAGGACTGTAGTGTGCTTCTGAATGGCTGAGCTAATATGGACTAAATTATCTTGTGATGGGTTCTTCTCAGTCTGTATGGTTCAGTCACACTGGGTGGTACATTTATCCACTGAGCTGTTGGGAAGCCTTCTGCAGTGTCTGTAAGGGTGAGTTTTTAAGGATCTCCATGTTGGTGGTACAATGAGGGGAAATCCTACAAACACTTCAGTGAAGCCTTGGTTCTGATGTTTATACACTAGTTTGTCCCGGATGAGAGCTTTAGCTAGCAAAACTCTTGGTGTCACCGTGCATTTTTATAATACAGAGGAACTGTTTTGAACAGCAAATGGTTGCCACACAAGAGATGAAACGAGCAGTCCAGTCCATAACGTGATCATGGGCTCTCTGTTAGAAAGTTGGCATATCTAGCATGTGGCACGGATAGTGGATTGTAGGATTGAGGTGTGCTGGTGTAAATGGCAACAAAGAAAATGGTGATGTTTCAGAAGGCCTGTATTAATAGGAAATTTATAATGAGTTCTAACGTTTGCGGGTGGGATTGGAGCACCTCATGCTTTGTTCGTCTCTTCCAGTAACAAGTTGCCTGCTGTAGGCAAAGTTGGGAACACTGGCAGTACGCTTTGTACCTGGTGACCATATCCTCTATCCTCTGGTAACGGCCTCAGTGGACATGAAAGCTAGGTTGAAAAAATATAATTTAAAAATTGCTGCTTTATTCCTGTCCACTTGTTGCCTTCACTTACAGAGGAGATACCACATCAAGCAGCCAAGGCACTCTGTCAAATAGAGGAGTGACCACCTACTCGGACACTGGCCTGCATTCTATGCGCGTAGGTCGAGCAGAGATCGAGACCGACAAGAGAGGCTATAGAAAGGTAAACTTGGTGCGGTGACCAGATCTCTATTCAAGAGCTTTTATTTGAATCCCTTCATGGCCTTGCCCGCCCCAATCTCTGCACCCTTACAGACCCACCCAGAGCTCTCGCTCCCTCTGACTCTGACCTCGTACATCCCCGCCATCGTTTGCCCCACCATTGGTTGCCATGTCTTCAGCCGTCTGGGCTCCAGGCTTTGGCATTCCCTCCCGAAGATCCTCTGCCTTTCCAGCTCCCTCTCCTCCTTTCAGACTTTGATTAAAATCCACCTCTGATCAATATTTTGTTATAATAGCTCCATCTTCGGCTCACTTCTGTGAAATGCTGGACTTTTCTTTTATTATTTCATGATATTCCAATCTCCTTATCTACTTTATTTGTCTTGACCAGTTTCTTGACTTGCTTTACCTTGTTTTTCTAATCATCTGTCCATTGGACTAGCTGTAACATTATACTTTAGAACAATCTCTCTCTTGCTTTATCCCCCACATTGCTGCTATTTTTGCCACATCATCCTATTCCCTCTGTTTCCCTTCTCTTCTGGTACACACTGTTCTGTAGTCTGTGTAGGAAGATAATCCATTTTTCTACTATGCTTTTCCTCTTCTGTCCAGCCCATTTTCCTGAGGCTGTCCCCTCAAAACCTGCCTTTCTAAGGTTGACTATTCCTCGTATACGCATTCCCTTTTCCATCATAAGCCTGACCTTAATCTCCATCACATGGTGTTCACCATGCCAAGGTATACTCTGATTCTGATCTGCCCTGCCTGCTCCTGTTGTTAATATCAATTCCATTAGTATTTCTGCTCAAGTGGATCCCTTAATATAAAATGTTGAGAGAAGTTGCTGTTCAGGAATGTTGCCAGAAAAGGCTGGAAAGTAATGAGGTCTCATTTCTGTCTTCCTCTGTAACAGCTGTATGAAGAGCTTCAGAGAGAGAATGTCCAACTACGGGACCAGCTGCATGAGATGCAAATGAAGATTGCACAGACCAAGCTGGAGTTAGAGAAGGCCACACAGGTAAGCGGTGTTTGAACAGCCCCCACAGAACGTAGCCCTTCAAGTGCTGGATCCAGTTAATTGTTATGGGTCAGTGGGATTAACGCTGTGTTAATCAGATAGGGATGAATCTAGAGAAAGACACATGCACAGCCCAGGGCTCCAGAATTAGTGATGATTGGTTTGCACCAGCCTTCACAACTATTGTTCAGCTGTCCAAGCAGCTTTGATGTTTCTTGTGGAAGTAGCACGAGTTTCTCTTTCACCAAGAGTCATGCCTGACCTCTCCCCTTTGAAGGGAGTGCAAAATCAGCACCACTTGTTCACGCACGTAAACAGCTTCCGTTCCGGAGCGAGCCCAGGAGGCAATGTTGTGATGGGTGATGGCAAGAAGGTGCACCATTTTTGGATGAGGAGTGCTTTTCTCAGTGAGCTGCATTCAGGGCTGTCTGGGAAGGAATGATGGCTGAGCAGGTGAATGCAGTTTCTTCAATCCTCAGAGCTAATCCTCCCAGATGAGGAAGAAATTCAACACCATGGTATTTGTCACTTAAAGTGCCTGCTATACTTATCTCTTTATAGTAAACTGCAATGGCATATCTGCAACACAGGAACAGGCTTCCCGACAATAGGATGTTTCCTTATCTTTGCACACACCCCTGCCCTTTCTAACAGTAGCACAAGACACACCATTTCAGGCATGGCACAACCTTTTATCTTTCCTGCAAACTTGCAGCTCTCACTAATGGAAGGTGGAACTATGACCTACCCTTCTACCCACTTGCATGCTGTATGTTCTTGCACTCTTGTTTTAGGAAGCCGAGTCGTCATTTGTCCAGTGATGGTAGGCTTCAGGAAACAGTCAGCATTTTATCAATGTCTTCATGATGCAGGCAAAGGGAAGCCTACAGTAGAAGGGGAAAGATGAAAACTGGAGGGGGCTCCCCAAATCTGAAGAAGTTGACTTGCATGGAATGTCTCAGCCAGGACTTCCACTCCATAGTCCCCATTGGAGAGGGTCATGCAGGTGGGGAACCTACATCCATAGGCTAGTACCATTCTACCATTCTTTTTTTGTCCTTCAAGAAATTGGCCCTTCACTAGTCCATTCTGCTAATAGACAGCATACCTGGCTCCCCTATATCATGTCGGTGGCTAATGAACTGTTGCCCCGGGAGTACCCTGCAGATTCCACTCTGTGCTTTTCCTTATAATGTTCCTGTAAGGTCTCCTGAGGAGCAACAGTTGGTCGGGTCAGAGGGAAAGGACCCTTCCTAGGGTCAGAGGGAAAGGACCCATCCACTTCCCACCACACTGCATCACTCATTCCGCCTACCACAAGCCTCAGCCCAGGAACAGCCACTCTGGGGAAGATGGTAGTTAAGAACAGGGAGCGCTGGGTGAAAGATACAGCATGACTGAGGAGGAGCAGAAAGAAGGCTGGAGGGATCGCTCCAAGGTGGCCTCAGATGCTGAGTTCCAGGATTGGTGCCGTCCAGCACCTTCCTTTACAAGAAGGTTGTTTTGTGAGCACCCTCAGTTCACAGACCTTTTCAAGTGTGCAACAAAACTGGCACAATCTGACCGCTACAATGAAAGAGTCCACTACCTGTATCTGTGCCGTGATCTTTAACCTCATCACAGAAGTGCTGTCTATTATGGAGTGCATGGAATCTCCAGGGCTTAAGAAGTCTTAAACGTACCTTGTATGGGTATTATCAGGAGTGACATAACTAATACTGTGGACATATTGGGCTCCAATTTCGTTGAGCCATCTGATTCCCATACTGGGGTATGAACTGAACAGCACCTTGATGCAGAACTTCTGCAGCGGCATGGCAGGGACGAAGGGGATGCCTATCAGCGACTCCTGATCCTTGCCACATAACCATCTCACTCAGTGGGGATGCACAGTTTCCGAAGGCCAGCGAACACAGGCAGTCACCAGAGCAACACCGGTGGTGCCTGCAGTTACATGAATATGTGACCCTTCGGAAGGAGATAAAAAGCCCAGGAGCCCTTGGAGAAAGCCAACTGGCAGCCACCTCAGCACCGAGAAAGAGAACTAATTAGTAAGACTCTCATCATACATTGTCACCAAGGGGAAGCACTGGGGAAATGAAACACAACACCCATACAAGAATCACATTTTCGGATCAATATTTGCCCTTGAACTTGCTGTTGGAGTTTCATTTAAGCCTATGACCGAATGTGCACTCATGGTGGATGAAGTATAGTATGGGATCACAGTGTTATATGGAGTTGGTGTGACAGTTCATAGGAATCCCTGTTCAGGAACACTTAAGATGGGGGAACGGGTGAGGAGCTTGAAAATTTTAAATTAATTGTTTTCTAGTCGCCATTGGTGGATTTCAGCTCATTGGTGGAGCTGGCAAATCCACAGGCTCTGCCTCGGAGTCTCTATCCTCTTCAGCCCGATCATAAACTTCTCCAGCCAGTAAAGTACAGCATGTGCCAAATGACTATAATTGTAGATAGCTTTCAGGACTGTACAGCATCACACCCCTTCCCGGACTCCTAGAAGCCGGTGAAATGATTGATTGAGCAGTCCAATAGTGCGTACTATTCGTGTCGAGCAGAGCTACACGCCTCATTATATTTGAGGTGCTGTTCTGGGATAATACATTGGTGTCATCAGCTCGGGTGTGCTGGGTTGCCCTGGATCCATCTGTCCGAACAACCTTGACATAAGAGTCAAATACTGCAGATGCTAGAAATCTGAAATAAAAACAGTAAATACTGGAAATACTCAGCAGATCAGGCAGCATCCATGGAGAGAGAAGCAGAGTTCAGCATTTTCTGTTTTTATTTTTAACCTTGAAATAAGGATGGGAATGCATAGTGATGTAGAATGAAAGCATTATGGCAGCTTCCAAGGTACCTGGCATCCGATTACATGGTGTAGTCCTGATGGTCACATGTAACCTGTACATTAATAGAATGCAATACATTCCTTTTCACACATACCGTGGCATTTTGGAAAGGAGCCCATTTGTGTTGGATCAGTGCGGTCTTGCACTTTTGGGAATCTGTCACTTTGGCGGAAAAGGTGAAGAGACTTTTTCGGTGTCAGCCCTGGCTCAGTGGGTAGCACGCTTGCCTCTGAGTCAGAAGGTTATGGGTTCAAATCCCACTCCAGGCACTTGAGCTAGACTGACACTCCAGTCCAGTACTGAGGAAGTGCTGCACTGTCAGAGGTGCCACATTTCGGACAAAACATTAAACCGAGGCCCCGTCGAACCCCTCAGATGCATGTCAAAGATACAACGGCACTATTCAAAGAAGAGCAGAGGAGTTCACCTCGTTGTTCTGGACAATATTTATCCCTCAACCAAATCACTAAAAAAGATTGTCTGGTCGCTATCACATTGCTGTTTATGGGACCTTGTTGGGTGCAAATTGGCTGCTGCGTTTCATAGATTACAAAAGTTACTACACTTCAGAACTACTTAATTGGCTTTGGGACATCCTGAGGTCATGAAATGCAAGCCTTTCTTTTTCCTCCGTTCTGTTGATGTTTGTCCTCTTTTGGACAAGTTATGAAATGCTTGACCCCGTCAAATAATGTCCCATTCACGTGCTGAATGTCGCGGTGCTCTCTGCGTGCGGGCTTATCTGGTGGATGCCACTGAAGAAGAGCAAGTGGCAGAATGCTAGAAGGCAGTGGTGGACTTTCATGAGCATGGGCAGAGACGTGCCTGATCTCGAGGCAGTTTGGAGGCTCTGCTGCAGCAGATGGCAAGGTTTTGCAAAGCATCTCCCTGGTGAAGCGCCAGCAGTGAAGACATGGCCTCTTGGGCATGTTCGGGTAACGCAGCTCCAGAGGGTCTGCTGAGTCCTCCTTCAATATAGACGCATCCATCTCACCTCTTGGTTATAACATTCCTGAATGGGGAGGGGGGGGGGATGTTAAATTTTAAAAATAAAAGGAACAATTAAAGATCCAATCTGAATGTGTTATGATAGAACAAGAGTTTCATCAAAATAAACAAAAAAGGCCATAATAGAAGGACACCTAAATAACTAAATGGTGTGATATAGGTCAGCTACACCGCTGCTTCTGATGCCTGTGCGCCAACAGGGGTCTGCTGTGTGCCAGGTTTTACAGAAACGCAGCGATGCTAATGGAATGACATGCCAGAATTTCTCAGGCAGCACGGACATGAACCGACCGAATAGAATGAGTCCTCCGAATGAGGCTTGTATCGCAGAGCAGAGACTCGTGTTCCCCAATGCATACCCAGCAGAACATCCGGGGCAAGCAGATTGGGTGAAGGCCTCTGCCATTGGTTTTCTCCATTATTCACCCAGTCCATGCATGTTGTACCAGCAAGAGAACTAGAATTGGAACTAAATCGACAGCACTCTGCGCTCACAGCCCATCACCCTGTATTACATCGACAACACTTTCTGCCCTCACACACCCTCACCCTGTATTAAATAGAGACGGCTCTGCTCTAATACTCACCATTTTGCGGTTTGACATATTTTTGATCTGTCTGTTTCTGTTTTGGTTTGATAGATGCAAGAAAGGTTTGCAGACAGGACTGCCCACCTGGAAATGGAGAAGAAAGTGAGTACAGGATCTCCAAATGAATTGTGGGAATAAGAACATAAGAACTAGGAGCAGGAGTCGGCCATTCGGCCCTTTGAGCCTGCTCCACCATTCAATAAGATCATGATTGATCTACCTCAACTCCAATTTCCTGCCTTATCCCTATATCACTTGATTCCCTTAGTATCCAAAAATCTATCAAATCTCTGTCTTGAATATATTCAATGACTGAGCATCCACAGCCCTCTGCGGTAGAGAATTTCAAAGATTCACCACCCTCTAAGTGAAGAAATTTCTCCTCATCGCAGTCCTAAATGGCCAACCCCTTATTCTGAGACAGACCCCTAGTTCTTGAATCCCCAGCCAGGGCAAATGTCCTCTTAGTATCTACCCTGTCAAGTCCCTTAAGAAGTTTATGGGCTGGATTTTTAGGTCTTCTGCCGCCCCTGATAGGGCTCTGGAACACGGAGGTAAGCACTTCCGGACGGGTGGCCAGCTTTCAGCATCTTGCCGGGACATTCGGTGCCAATGGGGTTTGTCGCCCGGAAGTGGCAAGCTGGTGTGCAACGCCCCTGGTTGCGATACCGGCTCGATTTTTGGCTGTCGCCTGATCCTGTAGCACTCTGTAGGGCATCCTGCTGGGACTGCCTGTGAAAGCTGGCGTTCCAAGCTGTAGCAGCTGCAGTGAGGTAAGTAATATCGACCTCTGGTAAGTGTGATTGTTTTTTTTTTGTGATTTATGTTGTGGTGGCGTGAGTTATTTATTGGGAATGTTTTTGGTGTTTTTTTTTTTTGTTCCCCCTGCCCCCAGGCCTGTCTTACAGCGCTCCAAGGCCGGCTGTTTAGCTTGGCATTTTCACTTGCTCAGCCGGCCTAGTGCCCTAAAATAGGTGTGTAATGCCTCCCTTAGCGCTCCGCCCCACACTCGGGGTCCAGCTGATGAATTTTGCTGACTGAGGCATAAACTGTTCCCAGGCGCAAACTTTACCGCCCCACCGCCATTACCGCCCCGAAATGAGCAGAATCGAAAATTAGGCTCTATATGTTTTAATGAGATCACACCTCATTCTTCTAAATTCTAGGGAATATAGCCCTAGTCTACTCAATGGAATATACACAGAGCACAGTAATTCTGAGAATTGGCACAGATTGATGGATAATTCTGGGAATGGACCATAGAATAATTATTAATTCTGGGAACAATACAGAGTACCAGGTGATACTCGAAATTAGAATAGAGAATGTTACCTCTGTGTCTCTGTTTCAATCCACATCAGACAATTGGGCTGAAAGTCCCCTCTCTCTTGGGTAAAAAGATACTGGGAGGTGTCATTCTATGCTGAGACAGGCTGACAACTTGCATATTAATTACAATCTATGGGGAAACATCAAAGCTAGCACATTAGGCATTATAACTACATATCATCTATGGGGCCTTTCTTAAACCTGTGTGAATACACAGCATTTAAAGGTAATTCATTCTTCTAAAACCTTTCCATGGGAAATGGTTAAAAGGTCCTGAAACATGACTGACATAGATTATGGCTGTTAATATTAAGGTAAAGTGATAGTGTAGATCAATGGATGTTTAGGATAGAGCAGAGAGTAGGAATCGGTGAATATTTCTTGCAAGATGCAATTAGTGGTGTACTCCAGAGTCCATGTTTCAAGCTCTTTTGTTTTCCACATATATAAATGATTTGGACATGGGAATAAAATTTAAATTTGCTAATTACACTAAATTAGGGGACATTTCAACTGCGAGAAAAACATGCAGGAGGGTACAGATAGGTGGCAGATATACAGTTCAATGCAGAGAAGTGTGAAGCAGAATATTTTGAGAGAGAAAAAAACCCAAATGAAAGCAAATGGGATGATATATTTTATATATTGAGGCACTAAATACTAAAGCAAGGAATTGTTTTTGAATTTATACAAGAAATTGAGTATGGCCACATTTAAGTAATGTTTACAGTTCTGGGAACCCTGTTATAGGAAGGAATCATGGAAAGGGTACAGCAAAGATTCATGACAATAATAGTCGAGAAAGAGAAGTTTTGTTACAAAGAAGATTTTCAGCTTTTTCAGTGGAAATGAGGTTGAGGGGGATTGTTACAGGTTTTAAGATGATCAAAGGTTTTGAGAGTATAAACCGTGATTGATCTTTTCTGCTGGTTGGCGCATCAGCAACGGGTGGGCACAGACTGAGAACATAGAAACATAGAAAATAGGTGTAGGATTAGGCCATTCGGCCCTTCCAGCCTGCACCACCGTTCAATAAGATCATGGCTGATTGTTCACCTCAGTACCCCTTTCCTGCTTTCTCTCCGTCCCCCTTGATCCCTTTAGCTGTAAGGGCCATATCTAACTCTCTCTTGAATATATCCAATGAACTGGAATGAACAACTCTCTGTGGTAGGGAATTCCACAGGTTAAAAAGTCTCTGAGTGAAGAAGTTTCTCCTCATCTCAGTCCTAAATGGCTTACCCCTTATCCTTAGACTATGTCCCCTGGTTCTGGACTTCCCCAACATCGGGAACATTCTTCCTGCATCTAACCTGTCCAGTCCTGTCAGAATTGTATATGTTTCTATGAGATCCCCTCTCATCCTTCTAAACTCCAGTGAATACAGGCCCAGTCGATCCAGTCTCTCCTCATATGTCAGTCCAACCATCCCGGGAAGTAGTCTTGTGAACCTTCACTGCACTCCCTCAATAGCAAGAACGTCCTTCCTCAGATTAGGAGACCAAAACTGAACACAATATTCCAGGTGGGGCCTCACCAAGGCCCTGTACAACTGCAGTAAGACCTCCCTGCTCCTATACTCAAATCCCCTAGCTATGAAGGCCAACATACCATTTGCCTTCTTCACTGCCTGCTGTACCTGCATGTCAGCTTTTAATGACTGATGTACCATGACACCCAGGTCTCGTTGCATCTACCCTTTTCCTAATCTGCCGCCATTCAGATAATATTCTGCCTTCGTGTTTTTGCCACCAAAATGGATAACCTCACATTTATCCACATTATACTGCATCTGCCATGCGTTTCCCCACTCACCTAACCTGTCCAAGTCACCATGCAGCCTCTTAGCATCCTCCTCACAGCTGACACCGCCACCCAGCAGTGTCATCTGCAAACTTGGAGATATTACACTCAATTCCTTTATCTAAATCATTAATGTATATTGTAAATAGCTGGGGTCCCAGCACTGAGCCCTGCGGCACCCCACTAGTCACTGCCTTCCATTCTGAAAAGGACCCGTTTATCCCGACTCTCTGCTTCCTGTCTGCCAACCAATTCTCTATCCACGTCAGTACATTACCCCCAATACCATGTGCTTTAATTTTGCACACCAATCTCTTGTGTGGGACCTTGTCAAAAGCATTTTGAAAGTCCAAATACACCACATCCACTGGTTCTCCCTTGTCCACTCTACTAGTTACATCCTCAAAAAATTCTAGAAGATTTGCCCAGCATGATTTCCCTTTCATAAATCCATGCTGACTTGGACCGATCCTGTCACTGCTTTCCAAATGTGCTGCTATTTCATCTTTAATAATTGATTCCAACATTTTCTCCACTACTGATGTCAGGCTAACCGGTCTATAATTACCTGTTTTCTCTCTCCCTTCTTTCTAAAAAAGTGGTGTTACATTAGTTGCCCTCCAGTCCATAGGAACTGATCCACAGTCAGTAGACTGTTGGAAAATGATCACCAATGCATCCACTATTTCTAGGGCCACTTCCTTAATTACTCTGGGATGCAGACTATCAGGCCCCGGGATTTATCGGCCTTCAATCCCATCAATTTCCCTAACACAATTTCAAGCCTAATAAGGATTTCCTTCAGTTCCTCCTTCTCACTAGACCCTCGGTCCCCTTGTATTTCCGGGAAGTTATTTGTGTCTTCCTCCGTGAAGACAGAACCAAAATATTTGTTCAACTGGTCTACCATTTCTTTGTTCCCCATTATAAATTCACCTGAATCTGACTGCAAGGGACCTATGTTTGTTTTCACTAATCTTTTTCTCTTCACATATCTATAGAAGCTTTTGCAGTCAGTTTTTATGTTCCCAGCAAGCTTCCTCTCATACTCTATTTTCCCCCTCCTAATTAAACCCTTTGTCCTCCTCTGCTGAATTCTAAATTTCTCCCAATCGTCAGGTTTGCTGCTTTTTCTGGACAATTTATATGCCTCTTCCTTGGATTTAACACTATCCTTAATTTCCCTTGTTAGCCATGGTTGAGCCACCTTCCCCGTTTTATTTTTACTCCAGACAGGGATGTACACTTGTTGAAGTTCATCCATGTGATCTTTAAATGTTTGCCATTGCCTATCCACCGTCAACCCTTTAAGTATCATTCGCCAGTCTATTCTAGCCAATTCATGTCTCATACCATTGAAGTTACCGTTCCTTAAGTTCAGAACCCTAGTCGCTGAATTAATTGTGTCACTCTCCATCTTAATAAAGAATTCTACCATATTATGGTCACTCTTCCCCAAAGGGCCTTGCGCAACAAGATTGCTTATTAGTCCTTTCTCATTACACATCATCCACTCCAGGATGGCCAGCCCTCTAGTTGGTTCCTCGACATATTGTCTAGAAAACCATCCCTAATACACTCTAGGAAATCCTCCTCCACTGCATTGCTACCAGTTTGGTTAGCCCAATCTATATGTAGATTAAAGTCACCCATGGTAACTGCTGTACCTTTATTGCACGCATCCCTTATTTCTTGTTTGATGCTGTCCCCAACCTCACTACTACTGTTTGATGGTCTGTACACAACACCTACTAGCATTTTCTGCCCTTTGGTATTCCGTAGCTCCACCCATACCAATTCCACATCATCCAAGCTGATGTCCTTCCTTACTATTCCGTTAATTTCCTCTTCAACCAGCAACGCCACCCCACCTCCTTTTCCTTTCTGTCTATCCTTCTTGAATGTTGAATACCCCTGGATGTTGAGTTCCCAGCCTTGGCCACCCTGGAGCCATGTCTCCGTGTTGCCAATTATATCATATTTGTTACTTGCTGCCTGCACAGTTAATTAGCATTCCCTCCTTATTACAAATACTCCTCGCATTGAGGCACAGAGCCTTCAGGCTTGTCTTTTTAACACACTTTGCCCCTTTAGAATTTTGCTGTAATGTGGCCCTTTTTGCTTTTTGCCTTGGGTTTCTCTGCCCTCCACCTTTACTTTTCTTCTTTCTATCTTTTGCTTCTGCCCCTATTCTACTTCCATCTGTCTCCCTGCATAGGTTCTATCCCCCTGCCATATTAGTTTAACCCCTCCCCAACAGCACTAGCAAACACTCCCCCTAGGACATCGGTTCCGGTCCTGTCCAGGTGCAGTAGGAGAAGAAAGGGATATGTTAGAAACATTGGAATACTTTGCCACAAGTGGCTGTGAAGGCAGAGACTAGAAGATAATATAAAATGCAATTTGGTAAATATTTGAAAGGAACAATGTATGAATTTTATGGTGCAAGGGCATAGGAATAACATGAGAATAGATAGTCCCAGTTGAAGAGCTAGCACGACGCAAAGGCACCGTGGGCTAAATGGCCATAATTTCTGTAATTTTATGTACTGACTCTGACTTCTTTTAACAGGAGCGGAAAGCTTTAGAAAGAAGAATCTCAGAACTTGGGGAAGAACTAAAGGTCTGTAGCATATTTCATCTGAAACAAAAGAAGTCCTATTAATGGCCAACATCATAAACCTGAGTGTTTTTAAAAATTTTATCAATTCAGGTTTTAACAGATTTGAGAGCTGACAACCAGAGACTGAAAGATGAAAATGGTGCACTGATTCGTGTCATCAGCAAACTCTCCAAGTAATTGTCCTTCACTTCAACACTTGCACAAAGCTTTCTGGAAGTTTGGAATGTACTGCCACTGGTCTCCATGTCTAGATGCTTGCCTCACCCTCTCTATCTGGAGGGAATGCTAATCAAGCCACGCCTATTGCTGTTACAGTAGCACCTGAACTACCACCCTGGGTAGTTTGGAAAGGCATGTTCATTGGACTCTGTACAAACGATGCTCGAATCCGGTACCTGTATAGACACACCACTGGGAACCAGCACTACTGTGAGGAATGGTTGCTATGGGAACCAACAGTCAATGATGATGACTACAAGTACCCCACTCAGCACACTCTTCATTCGCGTGACTTTGGTGATGAGGATACAAAACAGGGCACTTTGCTTCACTCGTGGTTCATGAACAATTGAAGAAATGGACACTTCATTGGTCTGATTGGAGAGACGGAGCGTGGGGTTCTGCTTGGCAGCCTCTTCATTTTTTTTTTTATAAGGGAATGGAACAGAACAAGACTAAAGCATTTTTGAAAAATTCCTCCAGTATTCTTTTGATCTTCCACCTAAATCACATTTATCGAAAGCCGGTTCCTACACAGCACACACAATTTAAAGTTCCCGCCTTGCTGCATTGTTCATTGCTGACCTCTCAGGCTGTTTTATCAGAATGATGCACTGGGAAGAGGTGCTTAAGACCTCATGCCTTTGCCTAGCATCCTTTGCCTCCCAAAGTGAGGTACACTTACATTCATGACCCAACCTGCGAAGATTTTAACTGGTTCTAAGTCACTGCTGCTTTTAGGAGGGAAAGTAAAGAAAAAAAGAGAAGGGTCATTGAGGATTAATTTTCAACATGAGGAGATAGAACCCAGGTAATGATAATATATGCAGTTAAAAATAACTAACATCAGAGTCATTGTTTAGTCTCTGATATGTGGGTGTTACCCTTACAGTGGTTTGTGTGAGCAGAAATGGTTGAAGGAATCATCCTAATATAGAGGGATCCTCAAACATGTGGCACTGTCACTGCGGGTAGGCAGGGCTGCTGCTGATTCTTGAGGCTGGCCATTTTTTTTGAGGCGGAGGTAGAAAGGGTTAAAAGCTGTACGCATAGTGTACTGACCAGGTTTTCTCACTGAACTCAGCATGAGATCTCTGCTAATTGGAATTGCACTAAATTTTTCTGCCTCCTTGCAACAGTTTTTGGTATTTGATATTTTGTTTTAATGTAGATGTCCCCAATTTTAAAATACTTTCTCTTCTGCCACCTCTCTTGCCAAAAATAAATCTTCTCAGGTCTTTCCTGTATCCTGTACCAAAAAAAGAACAATGGTATACCAATCAGCACTTTCCACTTTCCTTGCCAAAGGAAAAAATAGTAGAATGAGCAATATAAACATTGCAATCAGAATGTAAAGTGCAGCGGTACTAAAGAATTATGTGTGTTTACATTGAGGTACATTTTACAGATCCTCACATTATACAGCCTGCCGTACTGGCCCTAATACAAAAGCCCTGACTTGTGGTGCTCTTGGATAGCAACTGTTGAGATTGTTGTGGCTGTGACTCTGACATTGCTACTTGAGAAAGACTTGAATTTCTATAGCACCTTGTCACTTCCCTCAGAAACAATCCACAACACACTAATGAGCAAATTAACCAGTTAATCTGTTTATGATGGTGGTTGAGGAATAAATGCTGACCAGGGCACCAGAAAATCACTCTCTTCCTTTTTCAGAAGTACCATGGAATCTCAATGTCCACCTGATCCACTGGAATAGGCAAGTGGTTACTTGGTTTAACTTCTCCTCTAGCGGGTGGCTCCTCAGCCAGTGCAACACTCCATCTCAACTGCACTAGAGTGTAAGCCAAGATTATATACTCAAGTTCTGGAGTGGAGCTTGAACTTACAACCTTACGATTTAGACAAGAGTACTACCAATTGAGCCAAGCTGACACTTGAGAAGTAAAATGTAAGCGAGCAGAGGTATTTATTTTTTACATATATAAATATCAGTAGTAGAGTTCAGTGGCCTGTTTTCCAAATCATTGGTCTGCTTACCCTGGGCGAGTTCCCTCAATGTTGCTGTAGGCCTCACTCTTGCTGGAAATTGCAACCTCAGCAGTGAAGTGATTTTGTTAAAATGATCATGTTCAAGTCAAAAAGCTGCTTGATATTACAATCTGTCCAAGGACATCATTGTCTAAATTCTTCCATTTGAAGATGCACAAATCACATGTTACATAATTTACTAAAATGCAGCCTTCTGATGTATTCGGTGCCTTGAATTCATATTGTTCAGGTGTCCAATTTGATAGCCAATAAACCATTTCAGTCAGTTAGTGCAGGGGGTCCTGAGAGAGAATACTTAAACCCCCGCAGTTTCCCTCTGCACTTTAAAAGCCAGCAAGCTTTTATTTTGCAATCACTGACATTCCCTTCAGTTGAACATGGCCTTCCCTGGTCTCACTATTTCACTGAGGAGTCTCTCACTGTGGACAGAATGGTAACCAATTGAACTAATATATGAAATTTAATAATCCAAGCTGACTCGAGCACTCCTGTCAACTTCTGTCCTTTGGCTAGGTGTCCCAGGAAATTAGAATGTTACCTTTTTAATTCTGAAGGATCAAGGTTGAAATACAGTCTATGAAGAAGACTGGGTATTGCTGCCTCAAGATACCCACTTGCACATTTGCACTATCCAATTGTGACTTTGAGGGTTCTCCTAAAGTTTCCTATAATTGCTTCTTCATCCCTGGTTCATCCATTGGCTGGTGTCTTCTCACAGTCGGATGGCATGTTCGTTGTCGGCACTGCGCATAATCTGCTGGTAGACTTCAGCAGCAAGAGATCAGGGTCACCTTAGCTGAAAGATCCCACCATTCTGGAGGTCTTTGGGTCCAGGGAATGTTGTCAATTAGCTCACTGTTTACTGGGTGCAGCAAATATTTTTTCAGTGTAAATCATTTTTGTATACATGTTGGGATCAACAAGAGTTGGAAAAGCCAGAAGCTGTGAAGTTAGATAACTGAGGGGATAGTTCAGTAAACGAGAGGGTAGATGATCATTGTGCATCACATTTAGAGGGTGCAGAGGGGGACTGAATCATTTAAAAACAGTCTTCATGCGACAATACAAGGAACAAAGTGTGAGTTTTTCAAGGCCTTAGCAAATGGGGGGTTACATTAACTATGGTCTTGCTAATCATTTATTTGTGCTGGTGGGAAGGTGACTGTCCTCATGTACATGCCAAATATCAAACTGAAACCACGTACTGTGACACTGCTTTAGTGAAAATGCTGACACTAGCCAAAGAGAGAGAGAGAGAAATGCCTCAAGAATGGGATGAAAGTACTCCTTCACTTGTTTGTCGTGGATAGTCCACTCGTACACAAAGTGCTTACCTGTTTATAGCCATTGGTCTCTTGAAATCCAACGTGGAGCAGAGATCCGTATATTTGGGAAAGAGGAGGAGGGATGGAGTTGGGGGCTTCCTTCACGCTATGTGTATCTGATGGGTAAACAAAGTATACACATACTCCATCACTTGTGCAATAATGCTGAGTTTATCTTTTATGCAATATATAAGTTACTTTTCTATATGCTTGCCTACAAATTGCACAATGTATAAAAGCCACAGATGTGTTTGAAACCAGTTCTATATATTTCACCTCCCTTTGAAATGTAAACTTTATATTCTTGTACATTTGTATGTTAATATTTAAAAGAAAATTGCCACTCACTAATCCATGTCAACCAATGGTTGAAAGTCATTTTGCTTTCGGTAAATACAAAGCGAGACAAGCTTCATTCGTGAAGTGTCATGGTGGCTTTCCGTTTTCCAGAGCTATTTGGCTCCCAGGCTTTAACGTCAGACAATCCTCACTATCAAACTTGGCCTTTGACTCACCATTCATTTTTGTACCTAGCCTTCACTCGCAGGCCTCTGAATTCTCACTCATAGTCCATATTCTGATGCGGCGTTCAGACCTGGGTCTCAATTTGGGACCTAAGCCTCCCTCTCAGTCCTCACTCTTGGATTGTTGGTTCCCCCTTTGTGTTTGCTGGAGAAGTCAGTTCACTCCAACCTCCTGCTGAGATCAAACATCTCATCTCTGTATGTGGCTCCACCCTGTTGGCTTGGCTGAGAACTGGCACAGTGTCCAACTCACATCCTGTTTGGCAGACAGGGGGCAATCTATCAGTTGAGCAACTCAACCACCCTGGGTACTCATTCTGTGCTCAAACAGACAAAATAGATGCCATGACTTCATCAAAATAATTTCCCAAAATATTTCACCTGTAGTTGATAATTTGGTGTCATGGGTCAGACGCTGCCCTTTTACCTCTGGAACCTGGTTAAATCCAGACCAGACAGAGAGGATGATGAGGTCCTCTCTCTAATAAGATGCAGGGGGTTTAACACTGTCCTTTAAGCTCTGAGGCCTGGTTTGGAAACCAGCCCAGAGTGTGAAATGAGTTTGTCCCCTTTGCTTAGATGCCAGTAAACATATAAAGTTTGACGGTATCCGTTTTCTGGTACTACCTGGGCATTGCCACTCTGAGATGGCTGATGTTGAAAATGGAAATGTTGAAAATCTTTTATGTGAGAGGGGAGAAGGTCACTTTTTTAAAAAGTTGATTAGAGCATTGTTGAGATAATTTACCCTGCGTTTGATCGGGGAATACGTAATACTGATACTGGGTGTAAAAGTGAAAATATAATCAGATCCCAGCACTGACATCCCTCACATTGATGAGCACAATATGCACCAAAAATAAAAATATATATTTTACAAAAAAATAAATGCACAGACTTTTGTCGGAACCCATTGCCTTCCTTGCTGCTTCCAGGTACTCTAAAGCTATTTTTTTCAGGTTTTGTATCTAAAAGGATATTTATGTATGGAACTCATTTCAAAGAAGCAGTCCCTTTACTGGGCCTATGCTGTTATGGAGTGGAGCCCACTTGGAATATAGAAAGTGTGTTAATGTACCTTGACTTAAGCAGAGACTTGTGGGTTCTTTCAAAGACTGACTGATCTATTAGATGGTACTGTGTGTTGTGGAATGATGTAACATTTTTTTAAAAGATATTTTTGAATGGTTTGTTAACTTACTCCATTCCATGATTGGATAACATGGACACCCTCCTTAAACCCAGGTTTCAATCCAGCCCAGATTAGAGGATGGAGTTTGTCTCTCTTCACTGGCTGTAAGAGTCTGATGGCAAATGAGTTTGTGCAGTCTCACCACAGTTCCATGGTGAGGCACCAAGGTACAAAGTTGTTCTTGTTGCAGCATTAATTGTCTCGCTCAGAAGCCACATCAAGGTTGGGGCAAGAGAGGCAAATATGACACTGGTACAGCATATGCAGTTGGGATGTTGTAAAAGAAAGATCTCATAATTCTCGGAAGCTTTTGAAAGCGTTTCACACAGTGAAATGCATTTGCTGTTATTGTTGGATATTTCTAGCCCATGCTGTACCTGACCAGTAAGTGATTGATGCGGAGGTGGTGGGAGTTTTAAGTAAGTTTTATTCACCAGAAAAGTATCTTGTGTGATGCCCCAGATCCAAGTGACCATCTTTCTTAACATGAGCATAGACAGCGAGTGTTGGCAGACTATTTGACTGGGAGAGCATGACAGCTAAGCCTGATCCTGCCCCTACTGCTCGTAGCTGAGAACAGCTGACTCAACATGGGACCTCGAACCCTGTAGTCTGTAAATGCTACCAGTGACAGTAGGTGCAATGCTCTGTGGAGCTGCAAATTAAAAAAAATATTACAAGGTTGTTTCTCAGCTATGCATAGGGAATGTGATTGAGTTTTAATTTACTAGTATTAAGATGGTAGCTTTCGTGTCCTGTTCATGACAATATGGGGCCAGATAATTTGATTTCCAAATTAGTTGGGATGCAAAGAATATTTGCCACGCCTTGTTGAAGCATTAACAGAATTTGCAAGGTTTGAAGCCCCCACCCCCGCGCTGGAAAAATGGCTTTTACTATGATCTAGTTTGGTTTGCAGTTCTCTAGGTAAGGGTTTTGTGATCAGTGAATATATTCTTCAAGCTGTTGGCCATTTCATTTATTCAATTGCTTATTCTCCAAATAACATGGTGGATAGAGAATTCTGAGAGAACTGGCATAGTCGAAGTGAAAGATCATAAAAGGATTTAGTTTAAAGACTCAAGAAGTGTAATGAACTTGAACATTGTTTAGCTGTATTCATTTTGCTTTTGTATGAATTTCTTGTAATAAATTTGAATGATAGTCTAGTCTGAGCAATAGGGTCCAACAGCATGGGGATCTATTGATAAAGGGAGGTAATTGTGGTCAGCTACGCATGTGGAACACGAGTAGGAACTTCTACACGGCAAGCAAGCCCAAGGTGGGCAGAAGAAATGTTTCAAGGACACCTTCAAAGCCTCCTTGATAAAATGCAACATCCCTAACGACACCTGGGAGTCCCTGGCCTAAGTGGAGGAAGAGCATCCGGGAGGGCGCTGAGCACCTCTAGTCTCGTCGCTGAGAACATGCAGAAAACAAGCGCAGGCAGCGGAAGGAGCGTGCGGCAAACCAGTCCCACCCCCCCCTTTCCTTCAACGACTGTCTGTCCTACTGTAATTCCCATATTGGACCGTTCAGTTACCTAAGAACTCACTTTTAGAGTGAAGCAAGTCTTCCTTGATTCTGAGAGACTGCCTATGATGATGATGGAACTCGAGTGCCAAATAACTTGGTAAATGGCTAATTACTAATCCCATGGTATGGTAACCCACTCCACACTTGAGGTTAGAAGTTTCAGATTGTAGGAGGGACAAGTCAGTCTATGGAAGCTGCCTCTTGATGTGAGCATCATGAGAGTCCAAATCCTAACTTTCAGTAGCAACTAAAATGGGATCAAAATCACCTGCAGAACCCAACCCGGAAGCTCAAACTTTACAGGTCATGTATATTACCAGAAGTAAGCAGAATTTATACTGAGCACAAATTCAGAAAAAGATTCCGTAGTGGTGAAACTGGAAGCTGGAACTGGCTAAGCAACAAAAGGAAGAAAAAGCACAAGTGGGAGCAGGAAAGAGAGGATAACGTTTGTGTGCAGTAACTAGAAGATCTTCAACTGCAAAGGAGCAACAGCGCAAGCATGAGGAGGATGAAAAGCAGTGACAGAACAGGCTGGAGAAGGGAGAAAAGCAGAGAAAGTGGGCAGGGGAACAGCAGATAGAGCACGCTGAAGGAAGCCATGGAGTGTCTGCAAACATGTGGCTGATGAAAAGGAGTTGTCAAGACTAAGAGGCTCCACACAGAAAAATGAGACAAAGAAGCAGCAGCAGCAACATGTGCTTGAACTGGCAGGGGAAGATTTATCAGTTGCACAATTTGTAAGTGAGGGTCCAATTGATCCAAACCATAAATCTGTGATGAACAATTTTATTAAAATCTCGTCTTATTCCAAATTTTAAAGAAAGGGAATCACAGTAGGATGATTCTTCTTTTTTGAATTGTTAGCAAATCATCAGATGTGGGATGTAAAAATATGGACATAAAAAAACTGGGAATGTTGCTTAACAATAAAACACTTGCTCTGTTGCACATGCAAATCTAATGAACACTGTTAATTATAATGAAAAGAGAGCAATTCTTGCTGCTTTTGATTTGATGTCAGGAGCATGTCAGTGTAAATTTAAGATGTTATGGAAAGTCCAGAATCACAGTTACAAGCGAACTGGCAATAGAAATAGAAGATATATTAACTGTGGTTAGAGAGGAAAATACAATGTCTTGTATTCATTGTTTAATTTCTTCATATAAGTTTTATAGGACTCTATATCAAGACCTCTTTCCCCCCCTGCCCCCATGATGGTCAGGGGAGGGGGGATGTTACATAAGAACATAAGAAATAGGAGCAGGAGTAGGCCATTTGGTCCCTCGAGCCTGCTCCGCCATTCAATAAGATCATGGACTCAGCTCCACTTCCTTGCCTGCTCCCCATAACCCTTTACTCCCTTATTGCTCAAAAATCTGTCTATCTCCGCCTTAAATATATTCAATGACCCAGCCTCCACAGCTCTCTGGGGCAGAGAATTCCATAGATTTACAACCCTCTGAGAGAAGAAATTTCTCCTCATCTCAGTTTTAAATGGGCGGCCCCTTATTCTGAGACTATGTCCCCTAGTTTTAGTTTCCCCTATGAGTGGAAATATCCTCTCTGCATCCCGCTTGTCGTGCTAGTTTACTTTCATAATCTATCTTCCCTCTCTTTATCATTTATTTAGTCATTCTTTTCTGGCTTTAAAAAAAATTTCCAATCCTCTAGCCTCCCACTAGTTTTGGCCACACTGTATGCCTTTGTTTTCAATTTGATACCCTTCTTTATTTCCTTAGTTAGCCATGGATGGTTATCCCTTCTCTTACAGTCTTTCCTTCTCATTGAGATATATTTTTGTTGCGAGTTATGAAATATCTCCTTAAATGTCTGTCACTGCTCATCAACCATCCCATACTTTAGTCTATTTTCCCAGTCCACTTTAGCCAACTCTGCCCTCATACCTTTGTAGTCTCCTTTATTTAAGCTTAGGACCCTGGTTTGAGAACCAGCTTTCTCGCTCTCCAACTGAATTTGAAATTCAACCATGAAATGGTCACTCATTCCTCGATGATCTTTTACTACGAGATCATTTATTAATCCTGCCTCATTACACAGTACCAGATCTAAGATAGCGTGCTCCATGGTTGGTGCGGTAACATACTTTTCAAGGAAACTATCCTGGATACATTCTATGAACTCTTTCTGAAGGTTATCCTGGCCAATTTACTTTGTCCAATCAATATGAAGGTTAAAGAGTTAAATATGGGGAGTGCTTCCATGACAAGCCACATGCGCCCATCACTGTTTTTATGGTCAATATTGAGGGGTCTAAGTGTCCCATCGTGAAGAGGTGGGACACATCATTAATATATTTTAATCGGGCTCCCAAGGTGCAATTGGGAGTCTGATTTAAAATTGACGTTCCAACCATGAAACAGTGTATTTGAGGCACTTTAAGAACAACACCCATCATTAATTTTAACGTGACTTGCCAATCTGCATGGGACTTTAACTTGTGGTTTGGTGCCTTGTCACCCCTTGAGCTGCCATGAAAACTTATACTGAAAGTGCTCTTTTCATGTCTATTATAAAATAATAAAATTCATGTACAATGTAGAATTATAAATGACATGGGGCATCAATTGACGAATATTAAATACCACCCAGTACAATTTAGGCAATAAATCTGGTTTGGTATGCATTAGAGCATGATTTCTCATCAGCCAAAATTGCTCACAATTCCGGGATCATCCTGGAATGCAAAGATAACCTCGGTTTCTTTTCTCTACAGCAAACTGTCTTCTGAAACCCCTCTCCGCTATCTCCTCCAATCTCACCTCCAATAAATGTGTGAGGAGCTCATGGACATTGTCATTAAGATTGAGGCCATCTGATCTGCTGCCTCTGCCACTTCCCTTATTCTAGTCCACCAGGCCATACTTCCTCTAAGGTTCCCCATGCCCTAACCCCGAACTTTGAATCTTTCTCCAGTTGCTCTCCTATCTCCCTCATGCCCTCTCTGAGCTTATCTTGCGCATGAGACCCACCTCCTGCTCCCTTAACCCTATTTCCACTAAACTGCTGAACACCCAGCTTCCCTTCCTAGCTCCCATGTAGCTGATATTGTTAATGGTTCTCTCTCCTCAGGTTTTGGCCCCTTTTCAAATCTGCCATCATCACCCCTCTCCTCAAAGAACCAACACTTGACCCCTACATCCTCGCAAACTATCACCCTATTTCCAATCTCTCTTTCCTCTCCAAATTCCTTGAACATGCTGTCACCTCCCAAATCCATGCCCATCTTTCCCAGATCTCATTTTTGAATCCCTCCAATGTGCCCCTGCCACAGTCTTATCAAAGTCACACATGATATTCTATGTGACGTGGCAAAGGTAAATTATCCCTCCTCATCCTTCTCGATCTATCTGCAGCCTTTAACATAGTTGATCACACCATCCTCCTCCAACGCCTCTCCACTGTCGTCCGGTTGTGTGGGACTGCACTTACCTGGTTCCATTCTTATCTATTCAGTCGTAGCCAGAGAATCGCCTGCAATGGCTTCTCTTCTCTCCTCCGCACCATTACCTCTAGTGTCGCCCAAGGATCTACCCTTGGCCCCCTCCTATTTCTCATCTGCATGTTGCCCCTCGGCGACATCATCTGAAAACATAGCATCAGTTTCCAGATGTATACTGATGACACCCAGCTCTACCTCACCACCACCTTTCTCGACCCCTCCATTGTCTGACTACTAGTCTGACATCCAGTACTGGAGGAGCAGAAATTTCCTCCGACTAAAGTCATTGTCTTTGGTCTCCACCCCAAACTCTATTCCGTAGCTATCAACTCCATCCCTCTCCCTGGCAACTGGCTAAGATTGAACCTGAGAGTTCGTAAACTTGATGTCATATTTGACCCTGAGATGAGTTTCTGACCACACATCCACACCAATACTAAGACCATCTATTTCTACTTCTGTAAGATAGCCCGGCTCAGTCCCTGCTTCAGCTCATTTGCTACTGAAACCATCATCCATATCTTTGTTATATCTAGACTTGACTATTCCAACACACTCCTGGCTGGCCACTCATCTTCTACCCTTCGTAAACTTGAGGTCATCCAAAACTCTGCTAACTCGCACCAAGTCCCGTTCACGATCATCGCTGTGCTCGCTGGCTCCTGGTTAAGCAATGCCTCAATTTTAATATTTTTATCCTTGTTTTCAAATTCCTCCATGGCCTTGCCCCTCCCTATCTCTGTAACTTCCTCCAGCTCTGCAACCCTCTGAGGTATCTGTGCTCCTCCAATTCTGTCCTCTTGAGCATCCCCGATTGGCAGTCGTGCCTTCAGTTGCCTAGGCCCAAGCTCTGGAATTCCCTCCCTAAGCCTCTCTGCCTCTCTACATTTCTTTGCTCCTTTAAGATGTTCCTTACAATCTACCTCTTTGACCAAGCTTTTGGTCATCTTCCTTAATATCTGTCACTCGGTGTCAAATTGTGTTTGATAATGCACCTGTGAAGTACATAGGGACGGTTCACTATGTTAAAGGCGCTATATAAATACAAGTTGTTGCAGTATATATGCAAATTGGCTGCTGCATTTGCCTATCGAACAAGGTGGGAGGATTTTTGCTGTTTTTAACTGTTCCTGCTAACCTTTCTAATAAACCACTGTGGACTGAAAGTTACTATACTTTTTAATGAAATATTCTCCATTTCCTCATCCTGTAAAATATTCCTGTATATATTCCATTTTTCTCAGCTCTATTTTAAACTCTGATGTCCCAGTTAATAATCCCCCCCCCCCCCACCTTCTCATCATTCCAGAATCAGCATTTCCTAAGTATATTGTTGTGTTTGGTCCTAGCTTTGACAACAATGATCACTCGATCCCAGGTATCGATGAGGTGGAGATAAAGAAGTTATTTAACTTGGACAATGAGCATAGGAGCAGAGAACACAACTCCAACATTCACAAGCCTGGAGTGAGGTTGTCATAGAATCATAGAAATTTACAGCATGGAAGGCGGCCATTCGGCCCATCGTGTCTGTGCTGGCTGACAAAGATCTATCCAGTCTAATCCCACTTTCCTGCTGTTGGTCCCTAGCCTTGTCAGTTACGGCACTTCAAGTGCATATCCAAGTATTTTTAAATGCTATAAGGGTTCTGCCTCTACCACCCTTTCAGGCAGTGAGTTCCAGAACCCTGCCATCCTCTAGGTGAAAACATTTCCTCTATACCTCCTGCCAATTACTTTAAATCTATGCCCCCTGGTTGTTGACTTCTCTGCTAAAGGAAACCAATAGTGGATATGTGGAATAAACCACAGGGAAGTTATGGTCAATTTACACCTTTAAAAAGAACTGGATTGCTATCTGTTGAGAAATGGGATAGCAGATTATAGAGATACTCGAGTAACTTGGGATGATGCAGTGCTGGTAATCTCAGGATTGCTACCAGTGCCACGTGCTAGTCAGAGTCGGAATCGCAGGATAGCTCGGATGAATACATGGCTTGCGGAGTGGTGCAGAATGGAGGGATTCAAATTCCTGGGACATTGGAACCGGTTCTGGGGGAGGTGGGACCAGTACAAACCGGACGGTCTGCACCTGGGCAGGACCGGAACCAATGTCCTAGGGGGAGTGTTTGCTAGCGCTGTTGGGGAGGGGTTAAATTAATATGGCAGGAGGATGGAAACCTATGCAGGGAGACAGAGGGAAGTAAATTGGGGGCAGAAGCAAAAGATAGAAAGTTATAAGTGGAGCGCAGAGAAACCCAAGGCAAAAATCAAAAAGGTCCATATTACAGCAAAACTCAAAGTGCAAAGTGTGTTAAAAATGCAAGCCTGAACGCTCTGTGCCTTAATGCGAGGCATATTCGTAATAATGTGAATGAATTAACTGCACAGGCAGCAATTAATGAATATGATATAATTGGCATCACGGAGACATGGCTCCAGGGTGACCAAGGCTGAGAACTCAACATTCAGGGGTATTCAGCATTCAGGAAGGATAGACATGAACGAAAATGAGGTGGGGTGGCATTGCTGGTTAAAGAGGAAATTAATGCAATAGTAAGGAAGGATATTAGCTTGGATGATGTGGAATCTGGATGGGTGGAGCTGCGGAATACCAAGGGGCAGAAAATGCTGGTGGAAATTGTGTACAGACCACCAAACAGTAGTAGAGAGGTTGGGAACAGCATCAAACAAAAAATTAGGGAGACGTGCAATAAAGGTACAGCAGTTATCATGGGCGACTTTAATCTACATATAGATTGGGCTAACCAAACTGGTAGCAATACGGTGGAGGAGGATTTCCTGGAGTGTATTAGGGATGGTTTTCGAGGAACCAACTAGAGGGCTGGCCATCCTAGACTGGGTGATGTGCAATGAGAAAGGACTAATTAGCAATCTTGTTGTGCGAGGCCCCTTGGGGAAGAGTGACCATAATATGGTAGAATTCTTTATTAAGATGGAGGGTGACACAGTTAATTCAGAGACTAGGGTCCTGAAATTAAGGAAAGGTAACTTCGATGGTATGAGACGTGAACTGGCTAGAATAGACTGGCGAATTATACTTAAAAGGGTTGACGATGAATAGGCAATGGCAAACATTTAAAGATCACATGGATGAACTTCAGCAATTGTACATCCCTCTCTGGAGTAAAAATAAAACTGGGAAGGTGGCTCAACAGTGGCTAACAAGGGAAATTAAGGATAATGTTAAATCCAAGGAAGAGTTATATAAATTGGACAGTAAAAGCAGCAAACCTGAGGAATGGGAAAAATTTAGAATTCAGCAGAGGAGGACAAAGGGTTTAATTTGGAGGGCGAAAAAAAGAGTATGAGAGGAAGCTTGCCAGGAACATAAAAACTGACTGCATAAGCTTCTATAGATATGTGAAGAGAAAAAGATTAGTGACGACAAACATAGGTCCTTTGCAGTCAGAATCAGGTGAATTTATAATGGGGAACTTTGGTTCACGAAGGAAGACACAAATAGCCTTCCGGAAGTAGTAGGGGACTGAGGGTCGAGTGAAAAGGAGGGAAATTGTGTTAGGGAAATTGATGGGATTAAAGGCCGATAAATCCCCGGGGCCTGATAGTCTGCATCCCACAGTACTGAAGGAAGTGGCCCTAGAAATAGTGGATGCATTCGTGATCATTTTCCAACACTATCGACTCTGGAGCAGTCCCTATGGACTGGAGAGTAGCTAATGTAACACCACTTTTAAAAAAAGGAGGGAGAGAGAAAACAGGTGGGTTAGCCTGACATCTGTAGCGGGGAAAATGTTGGAATGAATTCGTAAAGATGAAATAGCGCATTTGGAAAGCAGTGACAGGATCAGTCCAAGTCAGCATGGATTTATGAAAGGGAAATCATGCTGGGCAAATCTTCTAGAATTTTTTGAGGATGTAACTAGTAGAGTGGACAAGGGAGAACCAGTGGATGTGGTGTATTTGAACTTGCAAAAAGCTTTTGTCAAGGTCCCACACAAGAGACTGGTGTGCAACATTAAAGCACATGGTATTGGGGGTAATGTGCTGACATGGACAGAGAACTGGTTGGGAGACAGGAAGCAGAGAGTCGGGATAAACGGGTCCTTTTCAGAATGGCAGGCAGTGACTAGTAGGATGCCACAAGGCTCAGTGCTGGGACCCCAGTTATTTTCAATATACATTAATGATTTAGATGAAGAAATTGAGTGTAATATCTCCAAGTTTGCAGATGACACTAAACTGGGTGGCTGTGTGAGCTGTGAGGAGGACGCTAAGAGGCTGCAGGGTGACTTGGACAGGTTAGGTGAGTGGGCAAATGCATGGCAGATGCAGTATAATGTGGATAAATGTGAGGTTATCCACTTTGGGGGAAAAAACATGAAGGCAGAATATTATCTGAATGGTGGCAGTTTAGGAAAAGGGAAGGTGCAACAAGACCTGGGTGTCATGGTACATCAGTCATTGAAAGTTGGCATGCAGGTACAGCAGGCGGTGAAGAAGGCAAATGGTATGTTGGCCTTCATAGCGAGGGGATTTGAGTATAGGAGCAGGGTGGTCTTACTGCAGTTGTACAGGGCCTTGGTGAGGCCTCACCTGGAATATTGTGTTCAGTTTTGGTCTCCTAATCTGAGGATGTTGTTGCTATAGAGGGAGTGCAGCGAAGGTTCACCAGATTGATTCCCGGGATGGCTGGACTGACTTATGAGGAGAGACTGGATCGACTGGGCCTGTATTCACTGGAGTTTAGAAGGATGAGAGGGGATCTCATAGAAACATATAAAATCTGACGGGACTGGAGAGGTTCGATACAGAAAGAATGTTTCCGATGTTGGGGAAGTCCAGAACCAGGGGACATAGTCTAAGGATAAGGGGTAAGCCATTTAGGACTGAGATAAGGAGAAACTTTTTCACTCAGAGTTGTTAACCAGTAGAATTCTTTACCACAGAAAGTTGTTGATGCCAGTTAATTGGATATATTCAAGAGAGAGTTAAATATTGCCCTTACGGCTAAAGGGATCAAGGGGTATGGAGAGAAAGCAGGAAAAGTGTACTGAGGTGAAGGATCAGCCATGATCTTATTGAATGGTGGTGCAGACTCGAAGGGTCGAATGGCCTAACCCTGCGCCTATTTTCTATGTTTCAAGGAGCCTCGTTCGATGGGAGCGCAGTGCGGGTCAGTGAATCGGTGAGGTCAGTTCTCCTGTTCCTGATTTGCTGGTCTTTAACTTTCACCTTAGACACCGATTTCACATTTATACCTACCCGCGTTTATACAAACTTCGTATGTTGACCCGTCGTTCATATTCCCCACACATTAATACTATCCCTGCACTTATACTGACCCCGTGTTCACACTGACTCTGTGTTACTGTCCCCAGTTTTATACCACTCCATTTATGCTGCAGGTTTGCCTGCTGAATTCCAGTTCATTCTTTTGTTTAATCAACATATTATGTCATGTCTATTTGCATTCTTAAATTAAATTAGCACACATTCTTTTCAGTGCTAGATTTGAACAACGAGGACTAACTTCCGAGTAGGTTGTTTATAATTTTAGTGATAAATCGGGCTGCTGATTTGTAGCAATTGCAGCTTTTCTGCTTTGCATAATGTCTAAAGGGGCATTTTTGTGTCTAAGAAGAGGCTCAAAAACTGCATGCCTGCCCTGCCCTGGGACAGCACTGGTGTTCGACATCAGTACAACGTGAAGCTGCTGTAGTGTTTGACTGCAAGTGTACAGATATTGCTTCCTGCTCTCCCCTCCCTCCCGCTACTGTCGATGACTCAAGCTCCAACCCATACGAACTGTTATAGACAGTTTGCTTTATATTGTAAATAATGGTCGGCAAATGCCTTATAAGGCTGCGTGTCGACGGGCCGGCCGGGGAAGTTTGAGCTGCCAGCATTTTGAGAGCACAGAGCCGTGAGTAGCCATATACGGGCAAAGCCTGGAATTCACAGAGAATCTCGGCAAGTCAGAGGAGCCATTAGCTTCACTGTAGCCACACCTCGTGTCAGGGACCCAAGTCTGCTGGCACCGGTCCCACACGGTCCGTGCTATGTAAGGAGCGTTCTCAACAGCCTGACATCAGAGAATGTGCCTCCTCCTCCTCTCCCTCGCCTCAAGGGACCGCTCATTCTCTTGAGAAGTTTCTGCCTCCGTGGCAGAACTGTCATTTGGAAAAGTTTATATTGCAATAAGTGCTGAAGGCTATGACTAAATTAAGCTGATATTTCCGTTCACTTTCCTCACTCGTGTATAAATACATATCATTCCACCAACCAGCAAGTCTGGTATCAGCCAATCTGTTCAACATATGACATTTTCCTGAGGTGACACTGTCAGTCAGCAGGATGGAGTGGCTCCATCTCCAGTCTGATCCACAGTAGGTGGGAATCGCAACACAATTGTGCAAAGGAGAAACGGGAGGAATCGGATTGGAGCCTTATTAGCAATGGGAGGGCGATTGGGCGGTCTGAGGAGGAAAAGGGAACTGGAAGAATGGGTTTGGGCTGTGAGGGGAGCTGGGCACATTGCCATGGAAAACGTACTGGGGTCAATCAGTGGAAGTTGGAAACACTGAGGGCGAAAATTTGGGATTGGATAGACAATAGGGCTTGGGGTGGAATTAGTCCAATGGATACACCTAGGTTAAAGCCAGGATCACCCCTGATCACTGACCATCTCTCACCCCCTGGTCTCTGACTCTCTCTCACCCTCAGTCCCTGACTCTCACCCTCAGTCTCTGACTCTCTCTCACCCCCTGGTAGCTGACTCTGACTCTCTCTCACCCCCAGTCTCTGACTCTCTCTCACCCTCAGTCTCTGATATAGAAACAGAAAATATGTGCAGGAGTAGGCCATTCGGCCCTTCGAGCCTGCACCACCATTCAATAAGATCATGGTTGATCATTCCCTCAGTAGCCCTTTCCTGCTTTTTCTCCATACCCCTTGATCCCTTTAGCCGTAAGAGCCATATCTAACTCCCTCTTGAATATATCCAGTGAACTGGCATCAACAACTCTCTGCAGCAGGGAATTCCACAGGTTAACAACTCTCTGAGTGAAGAAGTTTCTCCTCATCTCAGTCCTAAATGGCCTACCCATTATCCGAAGACTGCGTCCACTGGTTCTGGACTTCCCCAACATTGGGAACATTCTACCCGCATCTAACCTGTCCCGTCCCGTCAGAATCTTATATGTTTCTGACATCACCTCTCATCCTTCTAAACTCCAATGTATAAAGACCCAGTTGATTCAGTCTCTCCTTATATGTCAGTCCAGCCATCCCGGGAATCAGCCTGATGAACCTTCGCTGCACTCCCTCAATAGCAAGAATGTCATTCCTCAGATTAGGAGACCAAAACTGAACACACTATTCCAGGTGAGGCCTCACCAACGCTCTGTGCAATTGCAGTCAGAATCCCCATGCTCCTGTACTCAAATCGCCTCGCTATGAAGGCCAGCATACCATTTGCCGTCTTCACTGCCTGCTGTACCTGTATGCCAACTTTCAATGACTGATGAACCATGACACCCAGGTCTCGTTGCACCTTTCCATTTCCTAATCTGCCGCCATTCAGATAATATTCTGTCTTTGTGTTTTTGCCACCAAAGTGGATAACCTCACATTTATCCATATTATACTGCATCTGCCATGCATTTGCCCACTTACCTAACCTGTCCAAGTCACCAAGCAGCCTCTTAGCGTCCCCCTCACAGCTCACACTGCCACCCAGTTTAGTGTCATCTGCAAACTTGGAGATATTACACTCAATTCCTTCATCTAAACCATTAATGTATATTGTAAAGAGCTGGGGTCCCAGCACTGAGCTCTGCAGCACTCCACTAGTCACTGCCTGCCATTCTGAAAAGGACCCGTTTATCCTGACTCTCTGCTTTCTGTCTGCCAACCCGTTCTCTATCCACGTAGGTATATTGCCACCAATACTATGTGCTTTGATTTTGCATACCAATCTCTTCTGTGGGACCTTGTTAAAAGCCTTTTGAAAGTCCAAATACACCACATCCACTGGTTCTCCCTTATCCACTCTACTGGTTACATCCTTAAAAAATTCCAGAAGATTTGTCAAGTGTGATTTCCCCTTCATAAATCCATGCTGACTTGGACCGATCCTGTCACTGCTTTCCAAATGCGCTGCTATTTCATCCTTAATAATTGATTCCAACATTTTCCCCACTACTGATGTCAGGCTAACCGGTCTATAATTACGTTTTCTCTCTCCCTCTTTTAAAAAGTGCTGTTTCATTAACTACCCTCCAGTCCATAGGAACTGATCCAGAGTCGATAGACTGTTGGAAAATGATCACCAATGCATCCACTATTTTTAGGGCCACTTCCTTAAGTACTCTGGGATGCAGATTATCAGACCCCGGGGATTTATCGGCCTTCAATCCCATCAATTTCGTCAACACAATTTCCTGGCTAATAAGGACATCCTTCAGTTCCTCCTCCTCACTGGACCCTCGGTCCTCTAGTACTTCCGGAAGGTTATTCGTGTCTTCCTTTGTGAAGACAGATCCAAAGTATTTGCTCAATTGGTCTGCCATTTTTTTGCTCCCCATTATAAATTCACCTGAATCCGACTGCACTCTCCATCTTAATAAAGAATTCTACCATGTTATGGTCACTCTTCCCCAAGGGGCCTCGCACAACAAGATTGCTAATTAGTCCTTTCTCATTACACAACTCCCAATCTAGAATGGCCAGCTCCCTTGTTGGTTCCTCAACATATTGGTCTAGAAAACCATCCCTAATACACTCCAGGAAATCCTCCTCTCACCCCCCCCCCCCCCCCCCAGACTCTGACTCTCTCACCCCCCTCCCACTCCCGGTCTCTGACTCTCTCTCACCCCCGGTCTCTGACTCTCTCTCATCCCCCGGTCTCTGACTCTCTCTCAAACCTGTCCTCCCCTTGATAATTCCACAGCTCCAGCTACCATACCCTAGCTGGGTATTTTCTGGTATCTGGTTGGCCTTGTATTACTCTCAAAAGTTACACAGGAAAAGTGAAAATGTTCTGGAGGAAGAATGTTCCAGAAGCCCCTAGAAAATAAATCTACACAAAATCAAATAGCCATGACACAGGGACAGTAACAGTTCTGTATAAGAAAGAGATTGATTTTTCTGTGTTTCACTTTTTATGGGAGCTTGAATTTAATCATAATCAGCTGCTAATGAATAATCTATTATGCCAGAAGTAATAAATGTGAATCTCTGCTGTTCTCAATTATTTTACTGGACTGTCTGCTACTGTACCAGGCCATGGTGGTGCCTCTAGCATTTGCCTTGGCCAGAATTGGTAAAAGGACAGCATGGTGGTGACAAGTAATAAATGGAAGTATAGGGTAACCAAGCCTAGGTGTAAAGCATGATGTTTCAAGAGTAGAAAAGGGTTGTTGGTTTGACGGAGGCTTCTCTTCCTATTCTCAGTCGGATGGAGTAGTTGTATGGTCAGCTGGTGGGGGATCACTCTCTCTTGGGTCAGGAAGTGATTGTTAGTGGCTTAGGAGAGGGTCAAGAGTGAGGCGAAACTCTTTAACATCTGTCAATAGAGCTTATGGTTGTTTCGCCTCAGCTGCATCAAAGTAACCCACAACATAAAAAAGGGGGTGGGGGGACATCGCTCTGTAAACTGCTGGATGTGTCATCTGAAAAACTGGATCAGGGGGAGTGGCGGTGTCACAGGGACATAGTGCACTGAATCTCCATACACATTTCCAGTATTGTCCACCCCAGATCCACCAGAAAATCAATCGAACATGGCTAGTGGATTGGAATAGCACTGGGCCAGAGGTTGCTTCTCTCCTTCCAGAATTTCTGTTGGGGCTGATTATAATTTTGTGATCATTCTGTGGCCTCTGATTGGGCAGAGTGCATCTGAAAGGGCCTCGTGTAGCCTGGGTAACCCTGTGGAGGCAACACTTTAGCTGGAGCATTCTGAAAGCCTGCGACTTGGAGACGAATATCCTGGAGAGCTTCTGAGACGTTACTGCTGCCAGCAGGTTATTTTTAAAGTGAAGATGCCGAGGAGGAAGATATATGTGGCTGCATTGCAATCCATCACTGAGTCAGTCAGGAGAGCTGGTTGCCCGAGAGCACCCTGCTTTGATGATTAGGTAATTGAACAGCTCTTCTGCCACTGTGGATTGCAGAGCACTGAGGGCTTGGCACTGTGAGCCTGGCAACAGGTGGCTAAGTTCATTAACAGCAGAGCAGTGTCCAAAGGGTAAGGAGGCAATGCCAAAAGAAGTTGTGATTTCACCAGAAGGGAGAAAGCAAGTGAACTTTTACACAAGTATAAAGCTGTTTGTGAGCTCCTTGGCAACAAGCTAGTGTATTCTGTCACACAATGTAATGTGCTCATTCAAATTGCATAATGTAAGTCTGCAGACTATCACATCCACTTAGGCATATCTGCCTTGTCACAACCTGCACGCACTCCTACATGTACTTGGGAGGATCTAATGCACGCAATGCAGCAGCAACATCAACTTCACCGCAGCTCCCTCTTAATATTGGATGATGACAGCTGCTGCGGTTGGGTTCCCCGACACGGCTGTTCTTAATGAAAGTGGAATGCTGGAGAATACAGCTTTGACAGAAAGCAGGCTGAGTGCTACCAGGGGAGGAGCTGCTACAGTACAGTAATTAGCCCGGTTTAAGGAACGGACCAGACAACTGGAAGAATGAAATTTGGGAGAGGTGGCAGGAGATGGTGAAATGGGTGGGCAAGTCCTTCCTGAGGGTTTATCATTCTCTTACCATCTCACGCTCTCAATTCTGGTACTTGTCACAGACTGTGCCAACTCTGATCATTTTCCATGTGACATAAGTGATTTTATTGGTGGATGAGTATACCTTAAGTTCATTCTGCATTTGCCATTATGATTGCCCCTCTTGATATCCTTATGGGAGCGGCGCAGCAAGCAGATATCGGACCCTCTATAAAACCTGCAGGAAGTATCTCACCTGACATCCTGGCACCATTCCAAGACAGCATCAGGAAGATCACTGCACATCGACCTGGTGGGGCATTGTAGATACTGGCAACTCTCGATTATCCGGGTCCCTTGGGGATTGGGCTATTCCGAGTAAATGATTTTGCTGCTGGGCGAGTGCACATTTCAGAGCTGAAACTTGATGGTGATAGAACAACCACGAAGACTTAGTTCATGTTATCATAGCATAAACGTAATAAAATACATGACAATGGATTCATATCGTCTCAAAATTATAAATGATTTTATTATGTTAAAAATGTTAAAACTGAGCTTGATTTTTTTTTGAACAGTGCAGCAATTTCTAACTTCTGCTGAATGCACAATACCTTTTGTTTCCTTTTACTGCCTCCACAAGACATTTTAAATTGTGCACCTGACTGCTTGGACTACTTTTAATGCATGTGGCAGTTGCAAAGTGAGAATGTCCACACCTGCTTCAATTTATGTGTGCTTGCTAGTTGAAGTGATGGAGATTTTCACGTGTGTGACAGTTATTTAATGCCAGTGTCAGTTGCGAAGTGAGAAAGGAGGACACACCTGAGTCAATTTATGTGTGATTGACACTTGAGGTGATCGAGATATTCACATGTGCGACAGTTTTTTAAAAAGCCGTTACAGCGTAGGAGGGGAGCACTGAGGTAGTATCACTGAGCACAGACGATCAGGAAGGTGCAGGTGCAGGTGCAGGTGCAGGAAGAGGAAGAGGAAGAGGAAGAGGCCTGTCATCAGAGAAGGAAATCACCTGCCTCCAGCCACACATGCAGTGGATTTCGATCTCAGTGGCCCTGCTTCCAAAAGAGGAAAGCTGTGCAGAGCAAGGATAAACTGTTGCAGCCATTGGATGATGTGCCTGGCAGCTTCTGCAAGATGGTGACATGTGGAGTCCATGTCCCATATGTGAGATTCTGAAAGCGATCTGACATCCTTAGGGCCAGTGGCAGCTCCAGAGCCCATTTCTGTGCAACCCCTGAGGCCGTGTTGCCAGTCTTAGGTACCCTCATGAGTGCCCAGACTGCTGCGATACATGCCACCGGCTGCATTGTGGCCTCCTCAGTGTAAAAGCTCACAGAGGAGTTTGCTCAAATCAGGAGGGAAATAATGCGTGCCTTGATTTGGCCACAGTGGACTGGAAACAGCTAATTGAGGGTAAATCAGTGTCAGAACAGTGCGAGGCATTCAAAGAGGAGATCCGGAAGGCTCAGGCCAAACATGTGCCCTTAAAGAAAAAGGTTGGGAATAATAATTCTAGAGCCCCCTGGATGTCTAGGGACTTACAGGGGAGGATTAAGGAAAAAAGGGACACTTTTTTCATATACCAATGGCTAAATACTATAGAATCTTTAGAGGAATATAGAAAGTTAAGAGGCAAAATTAAAAACAATATTAGCAATGCTAAGAGAGAACACGAGAAATTCTTGGCTAGTAAAATATATTAAGAATAAGAAGGTAACTAAAGAAAGGGTAGGGCCTATTCGAGACCATGAGGGTAATCTTTGTGTGGAGGCGGAAGGTGTTGGGAGGGTTCTTAACGAATACTTTGCATCTGTTTTCACAAAGGAAAGGGGCAATGCAGATACTGCTATCGAGGAGGAGTGTGATATTCTGGATGAAATAAATAGTGAGAGAGGAAGTATTAAGGTGTTTAGCAGCTTTGAAAGTAGTTAAGTCCCCAGGCCCGGATGAAATGCATCCCGGGCTGTTGAGTGAAGTAAAAGAGGAAATAGCAGAGGCCTTGAACATCATTTTCCAGTCCTCTTTGGATCTGGGCATGGTGCCGGGGGATTGGAGGACTGCTAATGTAGTACCCTTGTTTAAGAAGGAAGAAAGGGATAGGCCGAGTAATTACAGGCCTGTCAGCCTAACCTCAGTGGTGGAAAAATTATTGGAAAAAATCCTGAAAGACAGGATAAATCTACATTTGGAAAGGCAAGGATTAATTAGGGACAGTCAGCACGGATTTGTTAAGGGAAGATCATGTTTGACTAACCTGATTGAATTTTTTGAGGAGGTAACTGTTGTGTATCTGTAAAACATGCACTCCCATATTCCGCCACCAGGGAGCGCATCCCCTGAAGTCCCAAGGGATCCCAGCATCCCTTGGGAGCACTGTATATAAGCCGGCCCCTAAGGCCTGTTCCTCACTCTGGAGTGTCTTAATAAAGACTGAGGTCACTGTTACTTTAACCTCCCTGTGTGCAGTCTCATCTGTGTTCGGAACACAATAGTAACCAAGAGGATCGATGAGGGTAGTGTGTACGATGTAATAGATATATGGACTTTAGCAAAGCTTTTGATAAGGTCCCACATGGTAGACTGGTCATGAAGGTTAAAGCCCATGGAATCCAGGCAAAGTGTCAAGTTGGATCCAAAATTGGCTTAGAGGTTGGAAGCAAAGGGTTGGAGGTTGATGGATGTTTTTGTGACTGGAAGGATGTTTCCAGTGGGGTTCCGCAGGGCTCAGTACTGGGTCCCTTGCTTTTTGTTGTACATATCAATGATTTCGATTTGAATATCGGGAGTATGATTAAGAAGTTTGCAGACGACATTAAAATTGGCTGTGTAGTTGATAATGAAGAGGAAAGTCATGGGCTGCAGGAGGATATCAATCTACTGGTCAGGTGGGCAGAGCAGTGGCAAATGGAATTTAATTCAGAGAAGTGTGAGATGATGTACATTGGGAGGGCTAATAAGGAAAGGGTATACACATTAAGCGGTAGGCCACTTAAGAGTGTAGATGAACAAAGGGACCTTGGAGTGCTTGTGCACAGATCCCTGAAAGTAGCAGGCCAGGTGGTTAAGAAGGCATATGGAATGCTTGCCTTTATTGGCTGAGGCATAGAATATAAGAGCAGGGAGGTTATGCTTAAATTGTATAATACTTTGCTTAGGCCACAGCTGGAGTACTGCGTGCAGTTCTGGTCGCCGTATTATAGGAAGGACGTGATTGCACTCGAGAGGGTGCAGAGGAGATTTACTAGGATGCTGCCTGGAATGGAGAATCTTAATTATGAGGACAGATTGGATAGGGTGGGTTTGTTCTCATTGGAATAGAGGAGGTTGAGAGGAGACCTCATTGAAGTGTACAAAATATTGAGGGGCTTGGACATAGTGGATAGTAAGGGTCTATTTCCATTGGTGGAGGAGTCTATTATGAGGGGGCATAGTTTTAAGGTGGTTGGTGGAAGATTTAGAGGGGATTTGAGGGAGGGCTTCTTTACGCAGAGGGTTGTGGGGATCTGGAATGTACTGCCTGGAAGAGTGGTGGATGCAGAAAACCTCACCACTTTTACGAGATGGTTGGATGGGCACTTAAAGTGCCGTAACCTGTTCGGTTACGGACCTAGAGCTGGTAATTGAGTTTAGACTGGATGATCTTTTGTTGGACAGCGCAGATATAATGGTAAGTATAGGTTCGACCTCCTGAATCCGGCAACCTCGGGACCGAGGCCGAGTCGGTTTTCGGGTTTTTCTGGACTCTGAATGTGTTTCTGACATTCCGAAGTCCAGAAACGCCCAAGCCCAGGTTCGGGTATTTCCTGATTTCGGAATTTCGGAACTTCAGAAGCACGTCCTGAGTCCGGAAATGCCCAGGTCCAGATTGCGATATTTCCGGTTTTTGGACGTCATCTTGCAGTTCTTCTTCTTGCAGGCCTTGTAGTCCTCACTTCTTCACAACGCATGGTAAGCCTTCCTCTCTTGTTTTTGCAACGCAGTACGCCTGTACTCTGTAACTGTATTTAATGTGAGCTTCCCGGCCTGTATCTTTTGCTACCATCTTCAAATTTGAAAAGGAATGTACAGTACTCAAAGCATGAAATATAATAACGTTTTTTATTTGCAAAATAGTTAAGTTATGAAATACAGTATAAAACAGTAAATAAAGGCTTTTATTTGTTAAACAATTGGCTGGAGGTTGTGCTTGAGGTAGAGGGCTCAGCTATGATGTCTGGGGCTGATGATGGGCCACCAATAGGATTATCAAATGTGGAAATTACTGGTGTAGCTGCACGCTGTAGATCTTGAGCCTTCTGTTGCGACCTCTTTTGAAAGATATTTAATATTGTTGATTGTTTAAATAATTTGGGTTTTTCTTTCACTAATCATTCCTGAATTCTGTAGACCTGCAGTATTTCTTCACTTATGAAGCTTTGTTGCTCTAAGGCGTAAATTAATTCTTGACAAAGATTGATTGCTTTGTCAATTGGCACTTTTTCGACTTGATCACAGGCATCATCATCCTCACTGCTTTCATCCTTCTGGATGCAAAACCCTCTGCATGATTTCTTCTTCTGTCACTGCATGCACAATGGGAGCATCGTTGTCTATGTCCATGACTTCTGCGATATTGTCCTCATTCAATTCCTGCGCAGCTTCGCAAATCAGCCCTCTTGCATAATCTAAAAGTTGAGCAATCATTGCTTTCTCCTTGGACACACGAAAGCCTTGAAAGTCCTGAGGAGCCTCCTCAGCATCATCGTCAGCAAACATAGTTGCTGGCCAGATGTTATGCCAAGCATTGACCAAGGTGTCTGCAGTTACCAAGTTCCATGCATCCGCAGTTGCCCAAATGGTGTCCTTGATAGAGAAAGCTTTTGAGAATGCTTTTATTCCCATGCCTGTGTTCACAGTATTAAGCAAACACTTCATAAATACATTTTTGTAGAGACACTTCATCGACCTCAACATTCTTTGGTCCTTGGTCCAGTGATGTAACATTTGGAGGTAAGTAGATTCCATGGACATTATCCTTTACCAGAAGCTCAGCATCGGGATGTGCTGAACAATTGTCGAGCAGCAAGTATATTTAGCAATTTTCCTCAAGGCCAGCTTCCGTGCAATGAGCACGTGCCTGAGGGACAACATTCTTCTCAAACCAGTTCAGAAAGATTACCCTGGTTACCCATGCTTTCTTATTGGCATAATAATGCACTGGCAATACTCTCAAACCCTTGAAACATCTTGGACACTGGCTTCTCCCATTGACCATAACCTTACACTTATGTGTCCCAGCCACATTTGCAGCAGCAAGCACAGTTAAACTATTCTTGGCGTCTTTTACACCTGCTGGCTGCGTTTCTTCTGCTGCTGCTAATGTCTTTCGCAGTACATAGCACCAAAACAGTGCTGTCTCGTCAACATTGTACATTTGCTCAGGTGAAAGGTTTGAACTCATCAATATAATTTTCAGCTGCCTCATGATCTGTTGAGGCTTTCTCACCACATACTTTCAGTTGCCCGATGCCAAGACGCCTTTTAAATTTGGCTAGCCAACCAGAAGAGTACTCGCATGGAGTTTCAATCCCCAGTTGTGCATGGAATATTTTAGCTTGTTGCACCACCATTGGGCCAGACAAAGGAACCTTTTCACTTCACCTCTGTCACCACCATTCCATCACTGCTCGATCCAAATCATCACATTTTGGCTTATGCATTCTTTTTCTCTTACTCATTTCCTTGTGAACATCACTTTCCGCATAAAACGTCATGAGCTGTTCTTTCTGTTTTCTAATATCATAGATGGTGGAGAGTCCAACACCATACTCCTCACTCAATCTTCTCACTGAAGCACCTCTATCTAATCTCTGAAGTAACTCAACTTTCTTGGCAATTGAAAGTGAACTATGCTTCCTCTTTCCTTTATCTGAACCCATTGAGGTACCTGTATCTGTTGGCCATTTTGACGTTTGCAATGACAACACAAATTCACAATCTTTACCTGTGCAGATCTTTAAATCGGGACAAACACCACAGCAATGGAGTCAGGTTGGGTGAGATCTGATCATGGGGTGTAGGTGGGTCAGCTGGGGTAGCCCTATAATGTTTAATGCCACAATTTTTTTAAAAATGCTGAATTTAAACGTGCATGTACAGTACAGGTAGTATTTGTTATTACAGGTACATGTACAGGTGTGCAAACTTAAAATCGCGGTGAGATCGGGTCAGCTTGGGTGAGGTCGGGTCAGCTCCACTCGGAGTCATGGGGCGTGTGGATTATTGTGTACACATGCCTCCACTGATTTCCCCATTAAAGCTAACTTGAGAAAAGGAGACTTTAATTAAATTGGATAATTGGATGATCCGATCGCGCGGTTGCTGCTTTGGAGAGCTGCAGTGTGCTGTGCAGTTGGTTCTGGCCGGGAACTTGTGCGCAGGCAGGAGAGGACCTGCGCGCAGGCGGGAGGGGACTCGCGCGCGGGAGCTTGGTTAATTCTGGCCGAAGGGTCTGTGTGCTGTGCAGGGTTGCTGCGGACCCAGGAGCAGCGATGCGGTGACTGTGAAGACCTGGCCTGGAGCAGGTAGGATTGGCGTTTTTATTCTTGTAACTGTACAGTAGTTGGATTTCATTTTTTGACTTTTCACTAGGCCCGGTTGGCGGCAGAAACGGTTTGACAGGGTGTCCAGATTCAGGAACATTTTACGGATTTTGGACGACCCTGCCGCCAATCGGTCTGGAGTCCGGATTCCAGAGCATTCTGGATTCCGGAACTCCGGATTTTGGAGGTCGAACCTGTACTGCAGGGAATCGAATACGGCCAGGGTGATGATCTGGACTAGTTTCGATTGCCTGGATGTGTCAGAGAGGAATTTCCCCAGATTTTTTCTCCCTAAATTGGCCTGGGTTTTTATCTGGTTTTTGCCTCTCCCAGGAGATCACATGGCTCCGGTTGGGGTGGAGTGTAGAATGTTTCAGGATAAGGGGTGTCGCAATTGCGAGAGGCGGACTGGTTGGACTGGGTGCTCTTTGCATTTCCATCATTGTTCATAGGTTTATATGTCACCTTTAGGGCTGCTGACCAAGGGCCATGCAACTCTTTGTCGGCCGGCGTGGACACGATGGGCCGAAATGGTCTCCGTCTATGCTGTAAATTTCTATGTTTCTATGTTTCATTGTTACTTCTGTCATGGGGTCTGACAACCTCAGATCTATGGACAAATTGGCAGAGTGTTCGGGAGAGGAGATGGCAGTGGATGTTGGTGCTCTCCAGCTGTTCCCAAAGCAGTGGAGGAGTTGCAGTCTAAAGCTGATTCATCTCACGTGCAAATTCACACAGCTGAAGAACTACCTTGGGTCCTGGAGCCTCACACTGACAATCATCTGCAATCATTTTTTTAGGTTCATGCCTCAGGTAAACTGCTGAGACAAAATACGAGACTAGTTAACTGTGCACAAAAGACAACCACTTTTTAGGAAGGGGAAGTACTGTGCTGGGAAGAGTTAGGTTGACAATAACAAGTTGCATATGTGCATTGGCAATTGGTTATGCTTTGTGTAAAGTGCTTTCGATGTTGCCGGGAGTTGACGATATTGTGGTAGGTAGATTGGTAGTGAAAATGACGGTGGTGGATTGTGTGTCGGTTTTGCAGGGATGTTTTATTGCAGAGGAAGGTCAAAATGGATGGAACCTGGGGTCATATTTTCAATTTGATGCCCAGGCGTGAAAACGTTATCATGAATAGGCCGCCCGCTATAGACACCACCTTTCATTTGCACTGACTTTAAAGGGATGCCAGTTTTACACCTGGACGGAAAATTGAAAATCTATCCCTCGATGGTATTCTGGATCATGTTCAGGGAAAATTTTAACAATTAGGATTCTCTGGATGCTTTGGTCAGAAGGATCCTGAACTGCCCTGTGGTTCCTCTGGAACCTCATTCTCCTGATCGGGTAAAGCTTCCTGCTCCTGCTCTGCCCACTCTACTATCTCCTCCACCACTGCCCACTCCAGCTCCTGTCCCTGTACAGTTACTGATTACACACTGTCCCTGTACAGTTACTGATTACACACTGTCCCTGTACAGTTACTGATTACACACTGTCCCTGTACAGTTACTGATTACACTGTCCCTATACAGTTACTGATTACACGCTGTCCCTATACAGTTACTGATTACACACTGTTCCTGTACAGTTACTGATTGATTACACACAGTTCCTGTACAGTTACTGATTACACTGTTCCTGTACAGTTACTGATTACATGCTGTTCCTGTACAGTTACTGATTACACACAGTTCCTGTACAGTTACTGATTACACACTGTCCCTGTACAGTTACTGATTACACACAGTTCCTGTACAGTTACTGATTACACTCCCTGTACAGTTACTGATTACACACTGTTCCTGTACAGTTTGATTACACTGTCCCTATACAGTTACTGATTACACGCTGTTCCTGTACAGTTACTGATTGATTACACGCAGTTCCTGTACAGTTACTGATTACACACTGTCCCTGTACAGTTACTGATTACACACTGTCCCTGTACAGTTACTGATTACACACTGTTCCTGTACAGTTTCTGATTACACTGTCCCTATACAGTTACTGATTACACGCTGTTCCTGTACAGTTACTGATTGATTACACACAGTTCCTGTACAGTTACTGATTACACTGTTCCTGTACAGTTACTGATTACATGCTGTTCCTGTACAGTTACTGATTACACACAGTTCCTGTACAGTTACTGATTACACACTGTCCCTGTACAGTTACTGATTACACACAGTTCCTGTACAGTTACTGATTACACTCCCTGTACAGTTACTGATTACACACTGTTCCTGTACAGTTTGATTACACTGTCCCTATACAGTTACTGATTACACGCTGTTCCTGTACAGTTACTGATTGATTACACGCAGTTCCTGTACAGTTACTGATTACACACTGTCCCTGTACAGTTACTGATTACACACTGTCCCTGTACAGTTACTGATTACACACTGTTCCTGTACAGTTTCTGATTACACTGTCCCTATACAGTTACTGATTACACGCTGTTCCTGTACAGTTACTGATTGATTACACACAGTTCCTGTACAGTTACTGATTACACTGTTCCTGTACAGTTACTGATTACATGCTGTTCCTGTACAGTTACTGATTACACACAGTTCCTGTACAGTTACTGATTACACACTGTCCCTGTACAGTTACTGATTACACACAGTTCCTGTACAGTTACTGATTACACTCCCTGTACAGTTACTGATTACACACTGTTCCTGTACAGTTTGATTACACTGTCCCTATACAGTTACTGATTACACGCTGTTCCTGTACAGTTACTGATTGATTACACACAGTTACTGATTGATTACACGCAGTTCCTGTTCAGTTACTGATTACACACAGTTCCTGTACAGTTACTGATTACACACAGTTCCTGTACAGTTACTGATTACACACAGTTCCTGTACAGTTACTGATTACACACTGTCCCTGTACAGTTACTGATTACACACTGTCCCTGTACAGTTACTCAGTGCAAACTGTCTCTCTATACTCATTCAATACGCTGTGTTTTCCTTTATATTTAGTCACATCACAATGTCTTCCTACTATTACTTTAAACTTTATATTAGTTTAGCATGGTATAATTTTAGAACCATTGTGTTTAATTTTTAATGACCTGAGTACGTTGATATTTAACATTGCTTTTAAAAGCCTGCCATCTAGTGGTCAGTTTAAATGTCTTCATGTATCTGTACTTTTCACATCTCTTTATGAAATCACGAGATACATATGGATGAGGGATGCCATTCAGCGCATCTTAATTGATCCATCCACAGACCCTACCATGCCCCCTGTTGAAGCCTCTAATTCATCCGGAATTTGCTGGAAACTTGCATTGTTAACTGTTTCAAGGAAATTGTGGTGTGAGTAACTCAGGCCATCATGTGCACCATATATTCCTGGGACCCCTATGCCGCACCGACGTGAGCCTCGCCGAATAATGCGAATTACACATTCATCGCTACGGCCCTGCTCCCTCCACCCCACCCCCCAACCCCAGCTAAATGGAATTGAATTTTAGAAAACCATTGAATGTTTTTGGCGATTCATTGATAACAGTGCCAATTGCTAATTTTAACAGGGAATATCAATCCAAATATTTATTTCTTTTGGAATTCATGTTGATAAATACATTCAATTCCACATCAATGGGATAGTACATCAGTAAATATTTTGTTGGGGGAATGTATATAAAATTGGTCTATTTGAAGAGTTAAGATGACTATTAGAAACCAGGATGGCCTGAGGGCGCTCCGCTTCTTCCTCGAGCAGAGGCCCAACCAGTGTCCCCATCCATCACCACCCTCTTCCGCCTGGCTGAACTTGTTCTCACATTGAACAACTTCTCCTTTAACTCCACTCACTTCCTCCAAATTAAAGGTGTTGCTATGGGTACCTGCATAGGTCCTAGCTATGCCTGCCTTTTGCGTGGGATATGTGGAACATTCTTTGTTCCAGTCCTACTCGGATCCCCTCCCTCACCTCTTTTTCCATTACATTGATGACTGTATCGGTGCTGTTTCCGGCTCTCGCCCTGAACTGGAAAATTTCATTCACTTTGCATCCAATTTCCATCATTCCCTCACCTTCACATTGTCCATCTCCGACTCTTCCCTTCTCTTCCCTGCCTCGATTTCTCTGTCTCCATTTCTGGGGCTAAACCATTGGCAAACATTTACTATAAGCCAAAAGCATAAGCTATGAGCCAAAAGCCAAAAGGTTCTGATGAAGGGTCATCGACTTGAAACATTAACTCTATTTTTCTTTCCATAGATGCTATCTGACCCGCTGAGATTTCCAGCATTTTCTGTTCTTAATTCATTATAAGCCCACTGACTCTCACAGCTACCTAGACTACACTTTCTTCCACTCTGCATCCTGTAAAGACTCCATTCCATTCTCCCAATTTCTCCATCTACGTCGCATCTGCTCTGACACTTCCACACTTGTACCTCTGACATGTCTTCCGTTTTCCTCAACCGAGGATTTCCCTCCGCCATGGTTAACATGGCCCTCGACCATGGAGATGTAACACCTGCCCTTTTACCTCCTCCCTTCCCACTATCCAGGGCCCCAAATACTCCTTCCAGGTGAAACAGCGATTTACTTGTACTTCTTTCAATTTAGTATACTATATTCGCTGCTCACTATGTGGTCTCCTCTACATTGGGGAGCCTAAACACAGATTGGGTGACCGCTATGTGGAACACCTCCGTTCAGTCCGTAAGTGTGACCCTGAGCTTCCGGTCACCTGTAATTTTAATTCTCCTCTCCACTCCCACTCTGACCTCTCTGTCCTCGGCCTCCTACATTGTTCCTGTAGCATATGGAGAGTCAGACTGAACACTGTGAACTCAAAGTAAAGTGTGACCTTAGTCTTTTATTGCAGGTCTCTACAGAGTGCCTCTACAACCTGTGAAGCCTCCTTAAATACCTGTGCTCCCAAGGGATTATGGGATCCCTTGGGCCGCCAGGGGATGAGCCCTCTGGTGGCTGTACAGAGTAAATACAAGTTTACATATATAACAGTTCCAATGAAGCTCAACGCAAACTCGAGAAACAGCACCTTATCTTTCGTTTAGACACTTTATAGCCTTCTGGAGTCAACATCGAGTTCAACAATTTCAGACCATAACCTCTGACCATATTTGGCTCCTTTTTTTTTAACCCCCCCCTGATTATTCCACCATTCACACCCTATCTAGACTAACCTTTTTCTAACTTCTGCCATTACCATCTCAAGTCAGCCCACCGTCCCTTTTGTCTCTCTAATCTCTTCTGTCTTCCACCCTATCACACACCTTCCCTTTTGTTCTTTCCCCCCCTCCCCCTTTCAGTGCTCCTTAAGAATCTGTTCATTTCGAACATTCGTCAGTTTTGACAAAGGGTCATTGACCTGAAACGTTAACTCTGTTTTTCTCGTCACAGATGCTGCCTGATCCTCTGAGATTTCCAGCATTTTCTGTTTTTATTTCAGATTCCAGCATCCGCAGTATTTTGCTTTTGTATTAGAAACCATGCACCTGCTCTGAATTTAAAGGCTGGGAGATATGAGAAATTAATTATTAAATGATTATTTCCTACACATCTTGCATTGAGCTTTTTAGTATATCCCCCTGCAAAATACAGAACGCATGCTTTGAAGTGAATTTCTCCACCAACATCTGAAAACGATTGCAAGTTAGATGCCTTCAGTTAGCTCAGGTACCTTGCCGTCACGCAAGCCACCTATATTACACCCATGAATAATTTAAAGAAAACAAAATAAATAACCTGATTAAGAGATTTGTGATAAATTCTACAAAAGGGCCTCACAGGACGAATACGCGTTTTTAGAAATTGGAATGAGAAGTGGATGAATGATTCGATACTGTTCGAGTATTCAAAACCAGAATTGATGATAAACATTTGTCAATGACCATTGGCTGTGCCGCTTCCCAATCCCCACCGTCCCTTGCTGTGGCGCATTTTAATTCACCACTGAAGGATTGGGGCGCACAAACGTCTAACTTATGACGTTCGGGGACAAATGTGTCATTCCTGCAAATTCCGGTCCTTGTTTCTTAAATGATTCCAGAGTTTTCTGCGGGGAACTCTATTCCAACTGATGAGCGCTCTTTGCGTGAAGAAGAACCTCCTGATATCAGGTCTAAAGTCGCCGTTAAACTAGTGTCCCATTGTTCTACTTCCACCTTTTAATTTAATGTGTTCCAGATTGTGCTTTTCCAGTCTGTTTGCTATCTTAACATGAGGGATTTCCCTTGTGGCACTTTTCCGCACTGCCTTCAACTCTGGGCAGCCACCCTTGTGTCAGTGTGATCAGTGCTGGATTCATTTCTCAAGGTGAGGTCTGGCCAGAGCACGGTACAGTTTGATCACTACTTCTGACTTGAATTCTACTGTTTTGTCTATGAAGGTCTGCTCATGATTACGGCTCATGTGTTAGCCATGGCACAATTGGTAGCAGTAGTCTCTGAGCCAGCAGGTTGTGGGGTCAAGTCCCACTCTGGAGTCTTCGCCAACTCTGGGCTGACACTCCAGTGCAATACTGAGGGGGTACTGGACTGTTGGCGGTGCTGTCTTTTGGATGGGATGTTAAATGGAGGTCTGGTATGCCCTCTCAGCTGGGCTTAAAAGATCAGGGGAGTTATCCCCAGTTTCTTGGACAATATTAATTCCTCATCCAATATTCTACACTTAAGAAGTACTTAATCGGTTGTAAAGTGCTTTGGGACATCCTGAGGTCGTGTAAGCCACAATATAAATCCAAGCTCTTTCTTTTAGTGAGCATGTTGAGCATCGATTCTACTGACTCCTAGACTTCATCCTTCACTATTTCAACACCACTCAGATTTTTTTCTTTCTTTATGTATGTTGTCCATTTTCCCTTCCTATGTGCAGTACTTTCGGTTTGTTAAATTTCATTGACCACTTTTCTATCCAATCACATCTTAGTTAACTGATTCTGTAATTTCTGGGCGACCCATTTTGATTCCACTCCCAGTTTCCAAATATTATCAATATTGCATTTTGTTTCTGAATCCAAATCATTGATGTAAATTCAAAGCACGAATGGTCCCAACACCGAACCTTGCGGTACCCCACTAGTCACTGCCTGCCATTCTGAAAAGTATTCATTTACTCCTACTTTTTGCTTCCTGTCTGCCAACCAGTTCTCAATCCACGTCCGCACACTACCCCCAATCCCACGTGCTTTAACTTTGCACATTAATCTCTTGTGTAGGACCTTGTCGAAAGCCTTCTGAAAGTCCAAATACACCACATCCACTGGCTCTCCCTTGTCCACTCTACTGGAAACATCCTCAAAAAATTCCAGAAAATTTGTCAAACATGATTTCCCTTTCACAAATCCATGCTGACTTGGACCTATCATGTCACCTCTTTCCAAATGCGCTGCTATGACATCCTTAATAATTGATTCCATCATTTTACCCACTACTGATGTCAGGCTGACCAGTTTATAATTCCCTGTTTTCTCTCTCCCTCCTTTTTTAAAAAGTGGGGTTACATTGGCTACCCTCCACTCCATAGGAACTGATCCAGAGTCAATGGAATGTTGGAAAATAACTGTCAATGCATCTACTATTTCCAAGGCCACCTCCTTAAGTACTCTGGGATGCAGATCATCAGGCCCTGGAGATTTATCTGCCTTCAATCCCATCAATTTCCCCAACACAATTTCCCGACTAATAAGGATTTCCCTCAGTTCCTCCTTCTTACTAGACCCTCTGCCCCCTTTTATATCCGGAAGGTTGTTTGTGTCCTCCTTAGTGAATACCGAACCAAAGTACTTGTTCATTTGGTCTGCCATTTCTTTGTTCCCAGTTATGAATTCCCCTGATTCTGACTGCAGGGGACCTATGCTTGTCTTTACTAACCTTTTTCTCTTTACATATCTATAGAAGCTTTTGCAGTCCATTTTAATGTTCCCTGCAAGCTTCCTCTCGTACTCTATTTTCCCTGCCCTAACCAAACCCTTTGTCCTCCTCTGCTGAGTTCTAAATTTCTCCCAGTCCCCGGGTTCGCTGCTATTTCTGGCCAATTTGTATGCCACTTCCTTGGCTTTAATTCTATCCCTGATTTCCCTTGAAAGCCACGGTTGAACCACCTTCCCTTTTTTATTTTTCCGCCAGACACGGATGTACAATTGTTGTAGTTCATCCATGCGGTCTCTAAATGTCTGCCATTGCCCACCCACTGTCAACCCCTTAAGTATCATTCGCCAATCTACCCTTGCCAATTCACACCTCATACCTTCAAAGTTACCCTTCTTTAATTTCTGGATCATGGTCTCTGAATTAACTGTTTCATTCTCCATCCGAATGTAGAATTCCACCATATTATGGTCACTCTTCCCCAAGGGGCCTCGCACAACGAGATTGCTAATTAATCCTCTCTCATTACACAACATCCAGTCTAAGATGGACTCCCCCCCCTAGTTGGTTCCTCGACATATTGGTCTAGAAAACCATTCCTTATGCACTCCAGGAAATCCTCTTCCATCGTATTGTTTCCAGTTTGGTTAGCCCAATCTATATGCATATAAAAGTCACCCATGATAACTGCTGCACCTTTATTGCATGGACCCCTAATTTCCTGTTGATACCCTCCCCAACATCACTAATACTGTTTGGAGGTCTGTACACAACTCCCACTAGCGTTTTCTGCCCTTTGGTATTCCGTAGCTCCACCCATACCGATTCCACATCATCCAAGCTGATGTCTTTCCTTACAATTGCATTAATTTCCTCTTGAACCAGCAACGCCACCCCGCCTCCTTTTCCTTTCTGTCTATCCTTCCTAAATGTTGAATACCCTTGGATGTTGAGTTCCCAGCCTTGGTCAGCCTGGAGCCATGTCTCCGTGATGCCAACCACATCGTATCCGTTAATTCGTCCACCTTATTCCGAGTACTCCTCGCATTGAGGCACAGAGTTTTCAGGCTTGCCTTTTTAACACACTTTGACCCTTTTATAATTTTGCTCCAAAGTGGCTCTTTTTGTTTTTTGCCTTGGGTTTCTCTGCCATCACTTTTACTCATCTCCTTTCTGTCTTTTGCTTCTGTCCCCATTTTGTTTCCCTCTGTCTCCCTGCATTGGTTCCCATCCCCTGCCATATTAGTTTAACTCCTCCCAAACAGCACTAGCAAACACTCCCCCTTGGACATTGGTCCCGGTTCTGCCTAGGTGCAGACTGTCCATTTGTACTGGTCCCACCTCCCCCAGAACCGGTTCCAATGCCCCAGGAATTTGAATCCCTCCCTGCTGCACCACTGCTCAAGCCACGTATTCATCTGAGCTATCCTGCGATTCCTACTCTGACTAACACGTGGCTCATTATGTACTGCCTTTCCAAGCTCCATGTTGACATCCTTACTGAGATGTCCTCCCTTCCCTCTTTCCTCAACCTCTGCACCTAATAATTGTGCATCCTCACTGATTTTAACTGACACCTCAATTTCTCTAGCCCACACTACTCCAGCTTCACCACCCTCCCATCTTCCCATAATCTGACCTTTCATACAAACCCAATCCTTGGCCATTTCCTCGACAGAGTTATCTAATTTGGTCTTTCTTCAGCCAAAGTTTCAATCCCTGACACGGTCATCTCTGACCATCCGATTGCCTCTCTGACCATCTATAGCCCTCTTATCTTTTTCCTATCCCATGTTTCTCATGATTCATCCATGGAAAAAATACTCACTCTTTGGTTCCCTCACAAACTCACTCACAATGTCCCAATTTCCTCATCTCTGGATCTTCATTCTTCACAGCACCTTTGCTGCTAGTGAACCTTTTCCTAGCCCTTGTCTTTGATGTCCTTGTTCCCAACAAATCAATGTTCACCCCCATTATAGTCCCCATTTCCCCTCCCTCAAGTTAGTGCGATGTAAACTCGAGTACATAGTGCACAAATGGCTTATTCATCATTGGCAGATCTGGCTTGATAAGATTAATTAATTAAGATTAATCGATAGATTTTTGAATATTAAGGGAATCAAGGGATATGAGGATGGTGCAGGAATGTGGAGTTGAGGTGGAAGATCAGCCACAATCTTATTAAATGGCGAAGCAGGTGCGAAGGGCTGAATGGCCTACTCCTGCTCCTAATTCTTATGTTCTTATTATATGTTGTTATGACATCATGCATTGATGTGCTTAGCTCTCTAGCCAAAACTCTATTGCTCAGGATTATCCTGAAGGACAAGGACCAGACCCTTTATTTCACAAACAACTACCTCCATAAACTCCTTCTCCCTTTTTTCTCCACATTTACTTTGAACACAAAATGCAAGGAGCACATGGAGTTTTTCATCAAGATTGAGTGCATAGCTGCCTTGACTACCTCCTCCTCTTCCTCCCACCTTCAGGCCTGAACCACCTCCTCCAGTCTCCACTAACTCTAGCATAAGACTCCTGCCCTCTCCAAGCTCATCTCATTCAAGAAATCCACCTTGATCATTTCTCCACTTAACTCCTGACCAATCAGCTCTCCTTCCTGACCTCCATGCTAGCAGATATCATCAACAGTTCCATTTCCTTAGACACCCTCTTGTGACTGTGACTGCGATTCACTATCCCTCCTCATGCTTCTCAGCTTTTCTGCTGCATACAACATGGTTGACCATGCTTTCCTCAAATGCCTCTCCTCTGTCATGCAGTAAAATGGTACTTCCATTGCATCATTCCATTCCCACCTATCCTGTCATGTATCCTACATGGTTACTGCTTGTACTATTACAAGGTGTGCCACCAGAAGGCACTGCAGTGGGAGACTTGTAGGTTACCTGTACAGGTGTGCCAGGTCTAGAATAAAAGGCAGGCCACCATGTGTGATCCTCACTCTGGAGTTACATTAAATGGACTAAGGTCACTACAGTTCAAGCACAACACATTGTCTCGTGGAGTCATTATCAGAGCATCTGAAGACATAACAATTGGCGACGAGATTATGGACCTTCACGCGAAAATGGCTAACCTTGGTACGTTGCAACAGTTCGCCGATGATGATGATTGCTGTGAAGAAATGGCCGAAGGCATCCCAAACGACCTGGCAGGCGACAATCTGGCCACACTGGCTGATAAGCGCAGAGCTATCCTGCTAACCAGTTGTGGGCCAACCATCTATGGCTTCGTCAGGGACTTGCTGGCACCAGCGAAGACAACGACCAAGACATACGAGGAGCTTGTAATGCTGATCCAAGAACAACTCAAGCCCAAAGAGAGCATCCTCACTGCCAAAGAGAGCATCCTCACTGCCAGACACCGGTTTTATATATACCAACGGCCCGAAGGCCAGGAAATCGCGAAATATGCTGCAGACCTCAGGAGGCTGGTGGCACCGTGTGATTCCGGCGACCACCTCACCGAAGCGCTGAGGGATATCTTTGTCATCGGAATCAGCCAGGAGAGCCTTCTTCACAGACTATTTTCTGCGGATACCACAGTCACACTGCAGAAGGCCATCTCCATGAGCCAGGCATTCACGACCTCGACCTGCGGCTCTAGGCAGATGACTCACCCTCAGGACTCAAACCCGGCAAGTACTGTGCATAGAATGGCGCCTTTTAGAGACTGGACTATAGAACGTGAATCTTCTCAGGGGAAAGAGAACAAGCCCCTGAATCCCTTAACCCAGAGTCCGCTGGGGGGGGGGGGGGGGGGGGGTGGGCTAATCGAGTTGCACTGTTGCGTTGTGGAGGGAATCACAGGGCTCACCAGTGCCATTTTAAAGACTGTGTGTGTAAAGGCTGCAGCACAAAGGGCCACCTTCAGTGAATGTGTAAAAGAAATATGACTCACTGTGTTAATAAAGAGTCTGCAGATGGCCATGAATCCAGTGCGGATTATGAAGCGATAGTCAGCTCAGCCCATGATGAGGTATATGGCATGTTTACCTGCACCACCGAATGTTCTCCGTTGAGGATGGAAGTCGAGATAAATTGAGTTCCAGTCTTCATGGAAGTGGATACAGGGGAGAGCCAGTCAGTAATGAATCAAGAAGCCTTTGAGCGGCTATGGGACAATCAGGCTGAACAACTCAAGTTGATCCCGGTTCAGGCAAAGCTGCGCACCGATACCAATGAACTTATCCCAGTCATTGGTAGTGCGGATGTAAAGGTACTCCATGATGGCTCGGTGCACAAGTTACCCCTGTGGATTGTTGCAGGTGATGGACCAACGCTACTCGGAAGAAGTTGGATGGAGAAAATCTATTGGAGCTGGGAAGATTTCATCCCTCCAGCTATCGATGTCCTCCGCGCTCAGAGGCAAAGCAAGCCCTCACCTGAGGTTGGATCCGGCACCAGAGAGCAGACCAGCATAGCACCCGAGGCACAGACCGCTCAGCACGACTGCGTGGAGATGATCCAGCTGAGACGACCTGAATGCACCTTCCAGGCTCCAGTGGCAGGACTCTAGAGGAAGAAAATCGGACCCAGAGGCGACTTCCCAGCCTCGGTGGCAGAACCCAGGGAGAAGAGGATCACAACAGTCGACATCATGGATGGAGGAAAGATGGCGCCCAAACCACGAGGTGAGGCGCTGAAGAAAAAGATGGCGGCGGCCAGACCACGAGGTGCAGTGCTGATGGAGCTACACGTGGCACCAAGTGAAGAAGAGGATTGGGGTAAAGAAAGCAAGGCTCTCTTAAAGGAGGCCAGCAACCCACCACACTTAAAGGGACAGTTCCACATTCTCAATCAATGTAATAGCAACGAGGAGTTAGATGTGAAATGTGTAATTGAAGATCAGAGTTGTGTACATGCAATGAGCAAAGAAAAGTCGCACCATTGCGATCGGAGCTACAGGTTATTTACAATAAGTAATGAAACGTTGCGCGATGTAGGATTTGTACTGCATACAGTCAATGCAGTGGGCAAACACCCATTGGGAGCACACAGGTCCAGCGAGCTACCCAATGCTGTAGCCTGCATCCCTGGGACCAGAGTGATGCACCACAGAGTATTGCCACAAGCAGCTAATATATACAAGCTGCAGAGCAAGCGATCTCGAGGGCAACGGCACCGGTATCGATACCCTGCCCCTGATCGGCTTCACCTCTCAGGCATGGCACCAACCGCCATGAGCCTGAAAGAGAAAACTGCTCTAAGGCGCAGCCCCCAGACCCCATCGCAACCAAGGCAACGCCTGGGAATGAAGGGTCACCCGCAATGGCTCTCCCAAATGGGACTGGGACCAGCCAGAATCCCAAATCAAATAATGCCCAGGCAAGCGAGTCAGCAGTTCCCTGTGCACTGCTAGATGACTGCTCCTCATGGAGCAACAACGACCCGGGGTGCAAGGGGAGGACAGGGAGGTCACAGGCATCTGTGAACCTGCCTGATGCTAGGAGCAATGGCAAAAGCCCAGAGAGCAGGCAACTTGAGCCAACTGGGTTCCCACTACCAGCACTGGGCACCGCACCACCACCAGACTACCTGGACACCATCCAGCAGTTCTCGTACTAGTTCGTCCTCATGTACCGGTGCTGACCCCAGCACTGACTCCAAGTATGTACCTCATCATTCAAATGTACTTGCCTCTCTACAGCACCACGAATGTAATACTGTAAATGCAATTTTTTTTTTGAACTTGAATGTAATGAGTCAACGGCACAATTTGTACGTGGGGGGAGGGGGGAGGGGCAGAGAATGGAGTGGTCATGGGCGCACAAACAGAAACCACCACCACCTATACTGCCAACAAAACACCTACTCACCCAAGATGGAAATAACCCTGCAAGGGTCAACCAGATAGAGCTAAGACCAGAGCACAGTCAATGCAAAGGCAATTTGCACTAAGGACTTGGGGGAGAGTGATGTCATGTATCCTACATGGTTACTGCTTGTACTATTGCAAGGTGTGCCACCAGAGGGCACTGCAGTGGGAGACTTGTAGGTTACCTGTACAGGTGTGCCAGGTCTAGTATAAAAGGCAGGCCACCAGGCGTGATCCTCACCCTGGAGTTACATTAAATGGACTAAGGTCACTACAGTTCAAGCACAACACATTGTCTCGTGGAGTCATTATTAGAGCATCTGAAGACATAACATATCCAATGCATCTTCAGCAATGGTTGCTCAACCCTCCATTACACCATTACCTCCAGGGCTTCCTGAAGATCTATCCTTGGCCGCTTCATCTCCTTATCTATTTGCTGCCCGTAGGTAATGTTATCCACATGCACACTGACGATATCTAGCTCTGCCTCTACTCCATAGACTGAAGCACAATTGTCTTGGCAAATATTTAACTGTTAATCAGCATCAAAAGCAGAATAAACTGGTCATTATCACATTGCTGTTTGTGGGACCCTGCTATGCACAAATTGGATGCCATGTTTCCTACATTACAAAAGTGACTACACTATAAAAGTACTTATTTGGCTGTAAAGTACTTTGGGATATCCTAAGATTGTGAAAGGCGCTATATAAATGAAGTCATTCTTCTTTATCTCACCAATACCTCTCAACCCTTCGACTGGTCCATGTTGTCAGACTATTTTTCTGACATGAAGTCTTGGATATAGGAATATAGGAACAGGAGTAGGCCATTTAAAGCCTGGAACTCCTGCTGTTCCATTAGATCGTGACTGATCTGTACCTCCACTCCATATCCCTTGATACCCTTATCTAATAACAATCTATCGATCTCGGTCTACAAAATTTCAATTGACTACCAGGACGGCCAAAACTTATGCCTGTGGGTTTGGCCGGGCCGCCAACTGGCACTCCCTCTTGGGTGCCAGGCCAAAATCCTCTCTGGTGGCCCAGTGTTTGCCACTAAAGTGGCTGCAGAGTTCACAGTGCCTTTCACCTTTAACTGAAGGGGAGGGATGTTGTGACGCACCAGCGCCTTGGAGCATCGGCCACTTCGATCCACCCCCACTTCCACCCCGCTAGTGGCAGCTATTCCGAGCCACCCCCACTTCTGCCCTGATGATGTGGTCCCGCTGTAAAAAATCCACAAAGTGCTGAATTTCTCTGGATTGTCCGCTCCCTGCATTGGGGTGGACTGAACAGTGGAAAAAGGTAGGTGTGACTCGTTTCGGGCAGTGGGCAATTTTGGCCCCCTGATGTGTTACGTGGCATAATGCCCCTAAAACAGTGTGTCCTCTCACTCACCATGAGCAATTACTTTTAACTGTGCTCTGGTTGGACTCACCCAGTATTTACTTAACAGCAATCAAAAGCTATTATGTCCTTAAAGAGACAAACACTTCGGGAATTAAATTAATGTTCTTCAGTGGTGCAAAACAGACTCGTGGGGCTGGATTTTCTAGGGGGTCAGCGGGCGCGATTGGTTGCAGGTCGGGTGGGAAAGAGGTTTTTTTCCCCACCCATTTGGGACCTCGCTGTCAACCCACCGCCACGCCCCTTTACCAAATGTCAGGTCTGTCAGCACTGAGCAGACCTGACATGCAGCGGCAGGTCATTATGAGCTTGTTAACAGAGGATTAAGAACAAATTGAAGCTCACCTTTAGAATTTACCAGCTCACCCGCAGCGGAGTCCATGCTGCTCAGGGATCATGTCTGTTAAGTTGGGCAGGAGTTGAATGGCCATGGAATCATCTCATTACTTGACAGCTGTAATTGTACTATAAAAGCTCCTGTGTCACAGCTCAGAAGTTGTTGCTTATGGCATTTGGAAGACAGATTGAACTTTATGCAGGTTGCAAGTGTTTGGAGCAATCTCTCTATCCCATGTCACCCTCATTGGAACAACCTCTCTCACCACTGACAAATTGCTTCCGTCATCTCAAGTTCACCTGCCATCTTTTAAATCAGCATGGGTATGGTTTGTACTGTCTCACCTTGGCCCTCAGATCCTGACCACGATCAGCCGCAACACCAGTAGCTCCAACAACAATATGCCACCTTCTCCTCAATCACCTGATGCTGCACAGAGCAGAGGGCATCAGTGCAGGGCTGCACCGTGCTGGAGGCAATACCCCCAACACAGGGTGTAGAGGTAGAGGATGAGCTTCCTCAAGATGACTGAGCAGCAGTGCCAAATGAGGCTCAGGCTTTTGCGCCAGGTCATTGCAGACATTTGCAGATTTCTGGTGCAAGACCTGCAGCCCAGAGGAACGAGTGGACACGCCTTACCAGTAGCTGTCAAAGTCACCATGGCTCTCAACTTCTTTGCCTTGGGCTCCTTCCAGTGATCTGCAGCAGACATTTGCAGCATCTCGCAGTCAGCTCCCCACAGATGCATGACACAGGTCACTGATGCCCTATTTCACAAGTCCACCAGTGTTACTGAGTGGGCGCTTGGCTTTGCCACTCTGGCTGCCTTCCCACGGGTGCAGGGCATCATCGACTGCCCACATGTGGCCATCAGGGCAACCCATCATAATCCAACAGTCTTTGTCAACCGGAAGGGCTTCTACTCCCTCAATGTGCAGCTAGACTACAACCATAAAAAGATAATCATGGATGTGTGTGCCAAGTTGGCAGCTGCCATGATTCTTTCATCCTGCACCAGTCCAACCTCCCTCAGCTCCTTGCACCTCCAAACACACTTATTGGCTGGCTGCTTGGAGACAAGGGCTATCCGCTGAAGATGTGTCATGGCACCTTTGAGGAAGCCAAGAAATGAGGCTGAGGAACATTACAATCAAAGCCACATCTTCACCAGATGTGTCATAGAGCAGACAATAGGACGCTTCAGCTGCCTGGACAGATCTGGAGAAGCCCTTCAGTATGCACCAGCCGGGGCCTCCAGAATCGTCATGATCTGCTGCGCCCTGCACAACATAGCGCAGCAAAGAAGATTAGCGCTGCATGAGGAGCAAGGCACTGAGCGCACAGCCTCTTCGGAGGAGGAGGAGCAGCATGAGATGGAAGATCAGGAAGACCCGGAGGAACCTGCGGTCCAGATCCCACCAGCACCTAAGCACATTGCTGTCCATGAGGCCAGGGATGTCCTCATCATGGCCAGATTTACATGCAGCACAGCCATGTGGCTGGCACATGAGTAGGCAGGTTGGCATCACCCTATGGCAACACCTTAAAGCATCCCTACAATGACCAGTCCATTCCTTTCAGAGTCACCACCATTGCTAGAGCTTAAAATAACCCTGACCGTTCACTCTGCCACTTCCAATTGTGCACACAAATTTGTCAAGGACCGCAAAGTTTTTGTTATGTCTTTAATACTCATATGAATGACTCCTCGAGGTCTAGTATTGTACTTGAGCTGTTGTGACCTTAGTCCCATTTATTGTAACTCCAGAGTGAGGCACAAGCATGGTGGGCAGCCTTTTATACTGGGCTCTGCACAGCTATGCAGGTGACCCTCAGGTCTCCCACCGCAGTGCTCTCTGGTGGCACACCTTATGTGACTATACAGTTAGTATACATGGTCTACATACATGACATCACTTCCCCCCCAAGTTTTTAATGCAAATTGACTCGTACATTGCTCTTCCTGGTTGACCATTGGAGGGTCGATTCTAGCTTGGGTGAGCTGGTAGTGAGATTTGTTGCCAGTGGAGGTCCCCGTAGTTTCTGGTTGTGAGTCCATGACTACTCCATTCTCCCCCGACACAGAGATCATGTTAATGGCCCGTTATATGCAAGTTGCATTCAAGTTCATCGCATGGGTTTTACATTTACATCTTGGTAGATTTGTTGGGTGGATTACAGTTGCGTTTCTTTTTGTGTGGTTCATTTACATGATCAGTATAGGTATATCAGTACAGGTACATAAGGACAGTCTAGTTCCAGCATGGCCGGATGAGATCCGGGTCGTCTGGTGGCTGTGCAGCGCCCCATGCTAGCGGGTCTGTGGGCGAGGTGAGCTAATTTTGCTCGCGTTGCCGGAGCTCAGGGCTCTTGCCGTTACTCCTAGTGTCGGGCATGCCCAAAAACAGCTGATTTGTCTGTGACCTCCCTGTCCTTTTTGTTTGCACAGTGCCGCTGCTGCTCCTTGGGAAGCGGTCTGAGCGAGTGAACGTTTCGTCTAAGTGATGGTGGGGCTGCCTCGTCTTGTCTAGCAGTTTGCAGGGGACTGCTGACTCGCTTTCCTTGAGGACACCTTTGTGAGCACTCTCTAGTTTGGGATCCTGGCTGGTCCAGGTCCCATTCGGAGGAGCTATTGTGGGTGACCCTTCGCTTTTGGGCATTGCCATAGTGGTGAGTGGGTTTGTGGGCTGCGCTTTTTCCACCCGGGTGGTGGGCGATGGTAGCCGATTGCGAGCACAGTTTACTGTTTCTGGTCTGTGGTGGTTCATGCCATCGGGTGCCTGCAATGTTAAACCGATCTGAGGCAGGGTATTGCTACCAGTGCCTCTGCTCTCCGGGGATCGTTTACTCTGCGGCTTGTCTACTTCTGTCAGCTGTGGAGACACTTTATGATACATCGTTACGGTCCCAGGGACGCAGGCTACAACATTGGGTAGCCCGTTGGACCTGTATACGACCGTTAGGTGTTCGCACGCTACATTAGCTGATTGCAATTTGCACCTGAGATTGCTCAACAACATTTTGCTCGTTACAGCTGGACTTTTACATCGGTTACCAATTTCAAGCAGTTCATTCAAAAATGGCGGGTTTCTGGCCTCCTTTAAAATGGCCTTACTACTTTTACCGTCTTCCTTGCCGTTGTTTCATTAGCGCTGCACCTCGTGGTTTGGACGCCACCTTTTCCCTGTCCGTAATGTCAACTGTCGCGATCATCTTTCCCAGGGATTCAGCCACTGAAGCTGGGAAGGCGCCCTCGGATCCAATCTTTCTCCCCAGGAGTCCTGCCACTAAAACCGGGAAGGTGCTTTCAGCTGGATCATCACCACGCAGTCTTGATGAGCGGTCTGTGCCTCGGGGGCTGCGTGGATCTGCTCTCCGGTGCCTGGTCCAACCGAAGGTGGGGGCTTGCTCTGCCTCTGAGCTTGGGGGACATCGATCACTGAAGGGATGAAGTCTTCCCAGTTACAATGAATCTTCCCCATCCATCTTCTTCCAAGTAGCATTGGTCCATCACCTGAAACAATCCACAATGGTAAATTGTGCACTGTGCCATCATGGGATACACTTACATCCACACTACCAACAACTGATATCAGTTCCTTGGTGTCGGTGCGCAGCTTTGCCTGAACCGGGACCAGCTTGGGTCATTCAGCTTGATCGTTCCATAGCCTCTCAAAGGCTTCATGGCTCATTACTGACAGACTCGCCCCTGTGCCCACTTCCATGAAGACTGGAACGCCATTTATCTCGACTTCCATTATCACTGGAGGTCAATCTGTGGTGCAGGTATATACTCCATACATTTCATCCTGGGACTGAGCTGCCTCTCGAGCCATCTCCTCGTAATCCACGCTGGATTCACAGCCATCTGCTGACTCCTCTTCCACATGGTGAGTCACAGCTCTTTTGCACATTCACTGAAGGTGGCCCTTTCTGCTGCAGCCTTTGCACACATAGTCTCTGAACCGACACTGATGAGCCTGTGATTATCTCTGCAACACCAGCATGGTGCTACTCGACTTACGTTTGCACCCCTCAGTGGACTCTGAGTTAAAGGACTCGGGGGCCTGTACACTCTGCCCTGGGCAGATTCACGTTCAACAGTTCTGCCTGTGAAAGAGCCATTCTATTTACAGTACTTGCCGGGTTTGAGTCCTGAGAGTGAGTCATCATCTGCTTGGAGCTGCAGCTTGAGGTCATGAATGCCTGGCTGATGGCCTTCTGCAGAATGACAGTGGTTTCGGCAGACAGTAGCCTGTGAAGAAGGGCCTCATGACCGATGCCAATTACGAAGACGTCCCGTAACGCATCGGTGAAGGATGCATCGAATTCACACGTCCTGCCAGCCTCCTGAGGTCGGCAGCGTACTTCGCGATTTCCTTGCCTTCAGGGCGGCGGTGTGTATAAAATTGATGTCTGGCCGTGAGGATGCGCTCCTTCAGTTTGATTTGGTCCCGAATTAGCACATTCAGCTCCTCGTATGACTTGGTCGTTGTTTTCTCTGGTGCAAGCAAATCGCTGACGAGGCCGTAGACCGCGGGCCCATAACTAGTCAACAGGATAGCTCTGCGCTTACCTGCCAGCATGGCCGAATCATCGCCTACCAGGTCGTTGGCTATGAAATATTGGTCGAGCCGCTCCGTAAAGGCTTCCCAATCTTTACCCTCTGAGAACTTTTCTAATGCACCAACGTTAGTCATTTTTGTGTGAAAGTTCGTAATCTCGTCGCCAGTTGTTATGTCTTTAATACTCTTATGAATGACTCCACGAGGTCTAGTATTGTACTTGAGCTGTTGTGACCTTAGTCCCATTTATTGTAACTCCAGAGTGAGGCACAAGCATGGTGGGCAGCCTTTTATACTGGGCCCTGCACACCTATGCAGGTGACCCTCAGGTCTCCCACCGCAGTGCCCTCTGGTGGCACATGTTATGTGACTATACAGTTAGTATACATGGTCTACATACATGACAGTTTTCAAAATAAATTATTTAACACAAAAGATGAATTGAATGTAACCTTTACAATAACCTTTACAAAAACACCAAAGTGACTTGCCTTGAAACTCTACTTGTGTGGCATCTTTCTTTTCCGAGTGCTTCTATGTGGTGCTACCCCTGTGGCTTCAGCAGAGGTAGAAGCAGTCTCCTCACTTCCCTGCTGTGCTTGTTTAGACACCTTTGGCGCTTGTCCATTGGGTTTTGGAGCCTGTGAGGGCCCCGCCAAAGTCTGCTCCTCCTGCAACTGTGCAGGGGCAAACTCGGCCATCGCTGTCTGAGGAGGCATCTGGGGCTCGCTCTAAGGGGTTAGCAAGGGGGAGAAGTGTGAGCACTTGTAAAGGAGCCCCCACTTCCATGTCCTCTCCCACCATTATCTTTCTCATAGCCTGTAATGTATGTATGCCTGGGTTTACCTGCCACCAGGGGGAGCGACCATCAGAGGTCATTGGGCCACAGACGTGCAGCCTTTGTATATAAAGAAAGCCTCCATGTTTAATCCTCACCTTTGAGAGCTAATAAAGTAGTCAGGTCGCACCTGATTTGAGTTATTGCATACGCAACATTTGGCGACGAGGCACAATATGAAATTTCACACACAAAAAAAATGAGGACCGTTGGAATCCTGGAGCGATTCGTGGAGGGAGAAGACTGCGAGGATTTTACAGATCGCCTCGACCAATACTTCGTGGCCAACAAGATGGATGACGACACTGACGCAGTTAGGCGCAGGTGATTTTCCTCACGGTTTGTGGTCCAAAAATCTATGGCCTGAAAGAATCTGCTCTCACCTGCACGTCCAACGGAAAAGACCTATTCGGAACCATCTCAAACCTAAAGAAGGCATCATTATCTTGAGATATCGCTTTTACAAGCATGTTCGTTCTGAGGGCCAGGACATGGCGGAATTTGTTGCCGACCTGAGACGTCTCGCTGGACCGTGTAAGTTTGGAACCGCATTGGAAGACATGCTGCATGACATCTTTGTAATCGGCATAAACCTGCGGAAGCTGCTGGCTATGGAGACGCTGGATCTGAGCAGGGCCATCACGATCGCCCAGGCTTGCCTGACCACAGTCGATAGTACAAAGCAGATATCCTCGCAGAGTTGGAACTCCACGGCAAATGCACCAGATTGTGTCGTCGGTTGGCAGAGCTGCACCTGGCAGGGCCTACCCGACTGTGTTTGTGAAACCTGTAGCTGCTCAAAGTCTGCCATTGGGCACGAATCCGATTTCCCTCTGCTGGCGTTATGGAAGCAACCTTCGGCCTCATCAGTGTCGTTTTAGACAGTATATTTGTAGAGACTGTGCAAAAATGGGGCACCTTCATTGGATGTGTCCACAGCTCAGCAAGCGTGCTGCGACACACCAAATGGATGATGATGACCGATCCGGAGCGGATCCGGCAATGCAACCCGAGATACTCAAGGAGGAAGTGTATAGTATACATTTGTTCCGGACAAAGAGTCAACCGATAATGATTGCTGAATGGCGTGCCGGTATCGATGGAATTAGACACGGGTACAAGTCAGTCAATTATGAGCCAGAGGACTTTCAAAAAGCTGTGGAACACCAAGGCCGTGAAACCCAAGCTGAGTCCAGTAAATGCAAAATTGCAAACCTACACCAAAGAGCTCATACCAGTGATTGGTAGTGCAGCAGTCAAGGTGTTGTACGATACGATGGGGCGGTTCATGATCTATCACTGTGGCTCATTCCAAGCAATGGTACAACGCTGTTTGGAATTGGTTCGAAAAAATAAAGTGGAACTGGAACGATATTAAAGCTTTGTCATTGGTGGATGACACTTCATGTGCTCAAGTGCTGAGCAAATTTCCCTCGCTGTTTGAACCGGGCATCGGCAACTTCACGGGAGCCAAGGTGCAGATCCACCTGGACTCGGATGCAAGACCCGTCCATCACAAAGCCTGGGCGGTCCCGTACATGATGAGGGAGAAGGTCGAAATTGAACTGGACAGACTCCAATGTGAAGAGGTCAGTTCACAGATCGAATTTAACGAATGGGCTAGTCCCATTGTTCCTATGCTGAAGAGTGGTGACACTGCCAGGATTTGTGGAGATTACAAGGTTATGATCAACCGAGTTTTGAAACAGTATCAGTACTCATTACCAAAGGCTGATGATCTGTTTGCATCTCTAGCCGGGGGAAAGTCGTTCACCAAATTGGATCTGACGTCAGCCTATAAGACACAGGACCTTGTCGAAGCATCGAAGAAACTTATGTGCATCAATACGCATAAAGGCCTGTTAATTTACAGCAGGTGTCCTTTCGGAATTCGCTCGGCTGCAGTCATATTTCAGAGAAACATAGAGAATTTACTGAAGTCCATTCCCAAATCCGTGGTGTTCCAAGATGACATTCTGGTCACAGATCGTGACACTGTCACACACCTGAAAAATCTGGAAGAGGTTCTACGTCATCTGGACAAAGTGGTGCTCAGGCTGAAATTTTCAAAGTGCGTCTTTATGGCACTGGAAGTTGAATTCCTGGGAAGGAAGTTTGCTGCAGACGGCATCAGGCCTATGGATTCGAAAACATGAGGCCATCAAAAATGCACCCGGACCCCAGACTGTGACGAAGCTGCGTTCGTTCCTAGGTCTTCTCAACTACTTCGGTAATTTCTTACCTAAATTGAGCACATTATTAGAACCATTGCACATGCTGCTCAGAAAAGGCGACAACTGGGTTTGAGGTGTATCTCAAAACAGGGTCTTCAAGAAGGCTAGAAATCTGCTTTGTTCCAACAAATTGCTGGGACATTATGACCCGGGCAAGTGTTTAGTATTGGCCTGTGATGCTTCATCACATGGGGTTAGCTGCGTGCTCCAACAATCCAATGAGTCGGGCAAACTACAACCCGTTGTGTATGCGTCGAGAAGCATGTCGAAAGCGGAAAGAGCTTACGGCATGGTAGAGAAAGAAGCTTTACCCTGGGGTTAAAAAGATGCACCAGTATCTGTTTGGTTTCAAGCTCGAAACGAAGCACAATCACAAGCCGCTTGTTTTCAGAGCATAGAGGTATCAATACCAATGTGTCGTCCCGCATCCAGAGGTGGGTGCTGACATTATCTGCCTGTGATTATGTCATTCGCCATAGACCTGGCACCGAGAATTGTGCCGATGCATTGAGCTGTTCACCATTGCCCACGTCGGATGTGGAAACGCCACAGCCCGCAGACCTACTGTTGGTCATGGATGCCTTTGCGAGTGAAGGGGCGCCTGTCACTGCTCAACAAGTTAGGACCTGGACCAGCCAGGATCCGATCTAATCAGTTGTAAAACATTGTGTCCTTAGTGGTGATTGGTCGGCCATTCCCAGGGAAGTGTGTGATGAGACCAAACCTTACAACCGTCGCAAAGACGAACTATCCATTCAATCTGATTGTTTGCTGTGGGGTAATTCTGTTGTTAAGCCAAACAAAGGCAGGGAGAGATTTGTACAGGATTTACACAATATTGTGATGATGAAGACCATTGCCAGGTCTCACATTTGGTGGCCTGGCATTGACTCTGATTTGGAGTCATGTGTGCATCAGTGCAACACTTGCATGCAGTTAATGGAATCTCCGCTAAGTCTGTGGTCATGGCCATCCAAACCATGGTCGAGAATCCACATCGACTATGTGTGTCCTTTCCTGGGCAAAATATTTTTGGTGCTTGTGGATGCGTATTCCAAATGGATAGAATGTGTAATCATGTCATCCAGCACATCCACAGTCACCATTGAGAGCCTTTGTGCCATGTTCGCCACTCATGGTCTGCCCGACATCATTGTGAGCAACAACGGATCGTGCTTCACGAGTTTGGAGTTTCAAGAGTTTATGAGACTCAATGGTATCAAGCACGTAAGGTCAGCACTATTCAAACTCGCGTCCAATGATCAAGCGGAGCGGGCCGTCCAAATCATCAAGCAGAGCCTGAAACGCGTAACTCACGGTTCTTTGCAGACTCGCTTGTCACGCATACTACTTAGTTACAGGATGAGACCCCACACGCTTACCGGGGTCCCCTCTGCTGAACTGTTGATGAAGAGAGGCCTCAAGACCAGGCTCTCGCTTGTCCACATCGATCACATCGAAAACAGACGTCAACATCAGCAGTGTTATCATGATCGCACTGCCGTGTCACACGACATCTCTATTAATGATCCAGTGTATGTGCTAAATTATGGTCAAGGCCCCAAGTGGGTCACTGGCACAGTTACAGCCAAGGAGGGTAACAGGGTGCTTATTGTCAGGCTCACGAATGGGCAAACATGCAGGAGGCACATTGATCGGATGAAATTGCTCCCTAGATGCCCATCTACCCTACATTCATGCCCATCTATTTTAAATCGAGACCAGGTGCTTGTGCGACGGCCGCATGAGGTCCTCCATGCAGGTGCACATCTATCCATGGAGGAACCTACAGTGCATGCGTCATGGTGGTGGTCGTGTTGGAGAAGGATTCCTTGATTCTCTGAGTACTCGCACTCACCGCATTCGCAAAACCTGTCGGAGCCTCCTGCACTTGTTCCTGCAGCTCCAGAATCGTCCTCTTCCTGGATAGCCCTCAAGGCTCAGCGTCTGCATGCAGCTGAGCAGAGCTAGGAGACTCCTGCGCCCTCCTCTGCTGTTTTTGTCTCCACCTTCTGCTCTTGCTCACGTGTGAGACACCAGGTGACAACACTACTCTACGTCGCTACGGCCCCACTGAGGTGTATGTATCTGTGCTGGTGCTGGCTTGCCTTGTCTGAGGTGACGCTGCACAATCAGAGGCAGGAAGCTCTTCTGAGGAGTGCTCTGAGGGTGAGTGTGAGGGGCGGCTTGTAAGATGGGAATGTGATAATGTAGATAGAGAGGGATGGGTGCAGGTGCAAGGGATGTTGGTGCGAGTAAGGATGTGCAAGAGTAGGGTAGGGAAGGCAGAGTGATGGGGATGTGATGAGAGGCACAGCAGCATGAAAGTAAAAGAGATTATATACTCACTTTCCCTGATCTTATAAGATCATTGACGTGTTTGCGGCACTGCACCTGGTTGCTCATGAACAAAGACCTGCTTGAGATCGCCTCCGCTAGCTGCAGCCAAGCTGCCTTGGTCTCCTGGGGAGGTCTCTTGCGGCCACTGGCAGGGAAGAGAACCTCCCTGCATGCTCGGACTCCCTTCACAAACACATGGAGGAAATCATCGCAGAATCGTGGAGCAACCCTCTGCCTCTGTGAACTCATGTTGGAGCCAAACAAGCACTCACAATCGGGTGAACGATCCTGAATGAGAAGTGAAATCAAATGCGGCCGTGGCTTTAAATATACCTGCACCAAATGCCCCTGAGCTGACGTCTCCAGAGCTGCACCTTTTAATTGGGCAGGGTAACACGCTGGGCGACAAGCTCCATGACGGCAAAGTCTTTTCTTGCAACTGGATGAAGGCAGCAACAGGCTCGCGACCCGCCACCGACCTCGCCTGCTGGGGACCCGCCCAGTTAGGGAAATCGCGGCCACAGTGAAGCAGCAGTTCATTTTACACGCTGCCTGATTTTCATTTCTATTGAAGTGAATGGAAGCATAAATCGTTCCCTCTGTGAAATGAGATGCCGATTCGTGCCATTGGCAAACATCAATTTCAGCACTTTACACTTCAGCAGAGGAATATGTCAGGGATCACATCGCTCAGACATTTCTGGGCCATTGCATCCTTTGTACGGGCCCTCGTGTGCTTCTCTAATTTCTCAAAAGGTGAATTGATTAATATTTAATGAGGTGAGGCCGAATGTAAGTCAACAAACTAGTTTATTTTGCATTTGTTAAATAAACTGAGAATCATTTGTAGTAACTCTCATCATACTAAGAATGGAACAAAGAACTTGGATTTATATAGCGCCATTCATGACCTCAGGACATCCGAAAGTCTTTTACTGCCAATGATTGGAGTGTCGTCAATGTTGTAATGTAGGAAAACACGGCAGCCAATTTGCATACAACAAGGCTTCACAAACAGCAATGTGATAAATGGCCAGATAATCTATATTCAGTAATGTTGGTTGAGAGGTAAATATTGAACAGGACACTGGAAAACTACCATGCTCGTTTCCAGTTAATTCTACGGGACCTCATATTTCCACCTGAAACGGGAGACAGTCACTTACTTTAATGATCTGAATTTGCGGTGGGTAATAACAGTGAACGAACAGCATTCGTTGTTATTAATCCGTTGAAACTGACCACAACGTCAGGGGTACTGAGGGAATGATCAGCCATGATCTTATTGAATGGTGGTGCAGGCTCGAAGGGCCGAATGGCCTACTCCTGCACTTATTTTCTATGTTCTATGTTTCTACGATTTAGCACATGCGCATCCCAATGCAGAAATCCTGAAGTTGCGGTCAGTCATTCACTGCTCCGACACTGGTAGCACTCTGACCCCCCCCCCCCCCACACCCCCCACCACCCCGTAACCGGCAATCAGTGTAATCTGGAAAATCAGCGTAGCTGATGAAAGCCGGCTTTTCGGGGGGAATATCACTGTTAAATACCCCATTAAAAAGATTAGACTTGTTGGGTTAGGTGCAACTGGGGTTTTAACAGCGTATTGACTGATAAACAAACATTATGGCCCTGAAAAGCTCACTTTAATTTTGTGGAGTGTCAATTTCTCCATTTTAATAAAAATTGCAATTTTTAACAAACTTAAAAATAATATTTTTTAGAAGTTTGAATTAAAGTTAGAATAAAAAGAGCTTCACTTCCTGGTGACCCGTCTGTGAGGATTCTGCATCATGATTGACTGCTTAGACAGCTTGTTGACATCACAGCAGCTTACACTCAGGAATTCCCACTACACAGCACTGATCTCAATTGAATGTTGAAAAAGGCAAACTTCTCATTACACATATCTCCAGATCTTGATGGGAAGCTTTCTTTGGGGCCAGCAATGAACACCTTTGCTTCTCTACTGACCGCAAATTACGGGCCAAATGGTACCTCTGACAATGCAGCACCCCTTCAGTACTGAACAGGGGAATATTAACTTAAAACATAGGTGGGTTGAGAGCATGGGCATGGTTAAAGTGTTATAAATGTGAATCTCGCTTAGCTGATCTGACAGGGGAGTAACCACCATAACCCCAAGGTGGTTCTCCCTGGATCAGGAAGGTATATGCTTGCTTTTTTGGAAATAGGAGGTGGGTGGGGTGGCTTGACCCATCCACCTCCACGGAGGTGTGTGGGGGACCTGACCCATCCACCTCCATGGCACGAACCTGGTATTGCAGTACTTCCAGGAACGGTGCAGTGGCTCTAGGCCTTTTGGCTAAGAGCATTGGCGCAGAGTGATCCTTGACGTGTGCAAGGTGACCTCTGGCGTTTGTGATTTGACAAAGAATTGGAACGATTGGCTACGAATTTAAAAAAAAAAAAAAATGTGAATCTCGACCTGAAGCTGCCTCCAAGCTGCCCATTTCCAGTTTTAACGGCAACGGGATGAGAGGCGGGATGCGGGCAGACAACCAACCCATCGCTCACAGGCAAGCAGTCTATTTAAATATTACAATGAGGCCAGAAGCCTCTTTAACCACCATTTTGTGTTTAACTGTAGCTGGTCAGGTTTTACACACCTCGTAAAACCCAGCAGCTACAGCAAGGTGAGGACTGCGACATCCAGGAGCTAAGTGCCTGTATACCTAACTCCTGGATCCAGGGTCTGTGCCTAACCCATCTCCCATAATTGGAGACACCCCCCCCGCCCCCCCCCCAGACCTCTGATCTCCCACGAGGTCTCCCCCACCTCCTTTGCACAAGGCCTCCGATCAGCAACCCCCCCAGACCACCAATCCCCATCCCCGGGTATCCCATGCCTCCACCACTTCTCCCCCCTCCTCCGGCCCTCCCCTGCTCCTCGCAGTTCATGATCTTCGGCAGACCACCGCCCCCCCCCCCCCCCCACCCCGGCACTTGTGCTCCCCCAATCCCTCCTCTGTGCCGCATAGTGCCACAGACCTATCTGCCCACAGCCAGCCGGCCTCTCAGCCTCTCAATCTGCTGGCTGCGGTTGGGAAACAGAGGCTTTCCATGCAAATCAGGCCCTGCCGTTAATGTCGGCACGACCTGCAGGAAACCCGTTCTCCCGACTTCTTCAGAGCCCCTGCCCCCAAATTCAGCCCGAAGTGTCAACTTAGATTATGTACTCAAATCTCTGGAATGGGGTTTGAATCCACAAACTTTTGACTCAGAGGCGAGAGTACTACTGTTGAATCAAGGCTGACATCTAATACTACATTATGGCTTGATTCCATATTGCTCCCTGCAGCAAATAAAGTAATGCAAGATGTTATTCTATCTCTACTAGGGTGTTTACTTAATATTTTCTGGTCAGCCTTATTGCCGAATCTGACCGTCTCTGTCTAGGACTAGTGGGTTCTCTATTAAACAGATGAATCTGCCCACATCTTGGGCTGAATTTTTACTTTCCCATCGGGATGGGTGCCAGGGGGCGTGGGTTGCGTTGGGAACCTGGACACTGAAATGACAGGTCTTGCAGTGGCTTTTTAATGAAGCCATTGCAATTGAATCAGAATTCCGGGTTTCCTGACCAATTAATGGGAACGAGTCTGATGTCATCACAGATGACTCGACTTCAGCTCAGCCATTTAAAGGAGCAATGCACAGATGAAAGTTGAAGGTTGGGTGGAGATGCAAGAGAGGTTGTTGGGGAAGAGAGTGGATTGTGTAAAGAGTAAGTTGCTGGTTGGTATATAAATTTATATTGATTGCTAATCAAAAGTGCAGGCTCAGCACCAAAAATCTGCCACAAGATTTAGTGATCCCTGCCTGGAAATGCTGCTCCAGGGAGTCGGGGCCCACAGCGAGGTCCACTTCCCTGGTGCTGGGAGGTAGAGGCCAGCTGCTGAGACCAGAGGGCAGGGCTGGAGATAGCGGCAGAGGTGAACAGCAGGAATGTGGTACCCAGTTCGTGGATACAGTGCAGTAAGAGATTTAATGACCACATGAGGGCAGGAAAGGTGAATACAATGGCACACTGCCCTACATCCTGATGTGCCTGTCACCCCAACCCCCTCACTCTGCCTTCCGAAGCCTACTCCTGCACACCACTCCTCACACCAACCTATCTTGCAGGTGCACCCATCCCTCTCTGTCTATGCACCTACTCACATCCCCATCTGACTACTAATCACTGAACGTCATCCTAATGCAATCATCTAATCGTAGAAATTAATGCCACAGAAGGAGGCCATTCAGCAATGTAACCCCACTCTCTCATAGTCACCATCTACAGATGTTGTCCATCCATCCCTTACACTCATTCTATGACTCTCACTCAAAGGTCTCTTGTTTCCCACCTTGCAGGCAAAGAGAGCGCAGAACGCACGGGAGAGGCAGAGAGCTGGAGGTGGCCCTCCAGTAAACACACCACTGACCGCAGCAGAGGAGGAGGGTGCTGGAAGTTGTGGAGCTGCTGTCGGTGGGAGTTGGAGAGGGGGAGACCTCCTAGCTACCTGGTGACAGAATTAAATATCATATAACCTCATGGCATATAGCATTCACTCATGGTGACTTCATGTCAGCAGACAGTGAAATATGATCAAGTGCATAATGGTAACTTATAACAATCTTATCATAACTGTTCTAATTCTTGTCTGTATTCTCCCACAAGCCCATCAAGTGCCCCCTTCACTGTCCAGCATTAGGAGGATGATGACTCCTCAGAGGACGTTGTGCACTGCCGCATGACCCATACACACCCAGCGCCAGCACAGATGTCTCCACAAGATCCGACAAATCCCCTGGGAGGACAGACGCACCAACATCAGCGTCCTCGACCAGGCCAATATCCCCAGCATTGAAGCACTGACCACTCTTGATCAGCTCTGCTGGGCAGGCCACATTGTTCGCATGCCAGACACGAGATTCCCAAAGCAAGCGCTCTACTCGGAACTCCTTCACGGCAAATGAGCCAAAGGTGGGTAGAGGAAACGTTACAAGGACACCCTCAAAGCCTCCCTGATAAAGTGCAACATCCCCACTGACAGGAGTCCCTGGCCAAATACGGCCCTAATTGGAGGAAGTGCATCGCGAGGGCGCTGAGCACCTTGAGTCTCATCGCTGAGCGCATGCAGAAATCAAGCACAGGTAGCGGAAGGAGCGTGCGGCAAACCAGTCCCACCCACCCCTTTCCCTCAACGACTATCTGTCCCACCTGTGACAGAGACTGGTCCTTGTATTGGACTGTTCAGCCACCTAAGAATTCATTTTAAGAGTGGAAGCAAGTCTTCCTTGATTCCGAGGGACTGCCTATGATGAGATACACATACATTGGTGGGTTCTGTGAGAGAGAGAGAGAGAAGTGTTGTCACCTGGTGTCTCACAGATCACATGTGAGCAAGAACAGATGGTGGAGACAGGGACAGCAGTGGAGAGCCCCCGTGGAGGGTGCAGGGCAATCCACGCAGTGCTCAGCTGGATGCAGATGCTGAACCTCGGGAACCATCAACAAAGGTAATGATTCTTGAGGAGCAACAAAAAATGCAGATTGTCCATCTCCAGCATGAACAGTATGATGTGCCAGGCCATGGCTATGATGTGATCTTCCATGGAAAGGATGCCACCTGCATGCAGCAACAAATGCGCCAGTCAAATGAGTGCATGCTTGCTGCAAACAACAGCTTGCAGACTCCGATTGCAGCCAGCAAGATTGAGATCTGATCGCGAGCTTGAGCACAGAGTTGGGTAAATCGCAATCGGAATGGATTGCAAGCCGAGCGGAAAAATTTAGTGATAGTAGGAATCGGTGAAGAGGAACGATTTCACTGGCAGGTATAAGGTCAGTTAGGTAAGTAGACATCAGGTTAGAATTTAGCTTTATCTTGTAACAGAAACGAAACTGCACGGTCAGTGGCAGCAGTTAACATCATCATCATAGGCAGTCCCTCGAAATCGAGGAAGACTTGCTTCCACTCTAAAAATGAGTTCTTAGGCAACTGAACAGTCCAATACAGGAATTACAGTCTCTGTCACAGGTGGGACAGACAGTTGTTGAAGGAAAGGGTGGGTGGGATTGGTTTGCCGCACACTCCTTCCGCTGCCTGCGCTTGCTTTCTGCATGCTCTTAGCGATGAGACTCGAGGTGCTCAGTGCCCTCCTGGATGCACCTCCTTCACTTAGGGCGGTCTTTGGCCAGGGACTCCCAGGTGTCGGTGGGGTTGTTGCATTTCATCAAGGAGGCTTTGAGGGTGTCCTTGAAATGTTTCCTCTGCCCACCTGGGGCTCGCTTGCTGTGTCGGAGTTCTGTGCAGAGCGATGCTTTGGGCGTCTTGTGTCAGGCATGCGAACAATGTGACCCGCCCAGCAAAGCTGGTCGAGCGTGGTCAGTGCCTCGATGCTGGGATGTTGGCCTGGTTGAGGACGCTAATGTTGGTGCATCTGTCCTCCCAGGGGATTTGCAGGATCTTGGGGAGACATCGTTGGTGGTATTTCTCCAGCAATTTGAGGTGTCTACTGTATATGGTCCATGTCTCTGAGCCATACAGGAGGACGGGTGTCACAACAGCCCTGTAGACCATGAGCTTGGTGACAGATTTGAGGGCCTGATCTTCGAACACTCTTTTCCTCAGGTGACCGAAGGCTGTGCTGGTGCACTGGAGGTGTGTTGAATCTCGTCGTTGATGTCTGCCCTCGTTGATAATAGGCTCCCGAGGTATGGAAAGTTGTCCACATTGTCCAGGGTCGCGCCATGGATCTTGATGACTGAGGGGTAGTGCTGTCTGGCAGGCTCAGATTGGTGGAGGACTTTTGTCTTATGGATGTTTAGTGACCAACGGATCCATTACAAACCCAATCAACATCTGGACCGGGGTCAAGTAGGGCTGCGTCATTGCACCAACCCTCTTCTCAATGTTCCTCGCTGCAATGCTCCACCTCACACTCAACAAGCTCCCCGCTGGAGTGGAACTAAACTACAGAACCAGTGGAACCTATTCAACCTACTTCGTCTCCAGGCCAGATCCAAGACTGTCCCAACCTCTGTCATCGAACTGCAGTACGCGGATGACGCATGCGTCTGCGCATATTCAGAGTCTGAACTCCAAGTCATAGTCTACATCTTCACTGAGGCATACGAAAGCATAGGCCTTACACTAAACATCCGTAAGCACTTAACAGCTATCAACTGTAAGTGGTTGCTTGATTAGGTGGTAAAAGTTGTGAGCTTGGAACTGATTAAGCAGTTGTAACTTACTTGATTCTCAAAAGGTACACATTAGGCACCAGTTTGCAAAACCACAGAGCTTGGGAAATCGCAATCGGTGTGGATCGCAGAGTGGAAGAATTTGGTGATAGTAGGAATTGGTTGAGAGGAGGAAGATGGTTGCTCCTGTTGAACTCAAAAGGAGAACTCTAAGTTAAGTGCAGAACCTAGATATCTAATATAGAGATTCCTTGTGTTTAATATCTTGTTAAACTTGCGGAAACGTTTGCCTTTTTTCTTTCTAAGTGAGGTCAGTGGGTTAAACTAGGTTTAGTTAGTAGTCTGGTAAATAGAGACATGGTATGGCACCTCAGTTTGTCGAATACGCATCCTGTGCCATGTGGGAAGTCCAGAATACTTCTCATGTCCTGGACAACCACATGTGCAGGAAGTGTCATCAGCTGGAGGAGCTTGAGCTCTGGGTTTTAGAGCTTGAGCAGCGGCTGAGAGCTTTGTGGATAATGTTATGTATGTAAACTTTACGAGTGTGTAAGACGTGCCACCAGGGGGCGCACCTGTTGGAGACCCAAAGGTCACTTGCACACCCCGGGCAAGCAGATATAAAAGGCAATCTACCATACTGCTTCCTCACTCTGGAGTTATATTAAAGAGACCAAGGTCACAACAGTTTGAGCTTACAGTATACAGTCTTGCAGAATTATTCTGAACATAACAATTGGCAATGAGCAACAGATCACGAACTTTCACGCAGTTATGGCTGCCGTTGGTATTCTTGAGAGATTTGTTGAGGGTGATGATTGGAAACTTTCATCGAGCGTCTTGATCAGTACTTCGTGGCCAATGAGCTGGATACGGAAGATACCGCGGTCAAGTGCAGGGTGATTCTCCTCACTATTTGTGGGTCCACGACGTATGGCCTCGTCAAAAATTTGCTAGCACCAACGAAACCAACCGACAAGACATATGCAGAGTTGTGCACGCTGGTTCGGGAACACCTCAAGCCGAAGGAGAGCATCTTACTGGCCAGGTATCGCTTTTACACGCACCATCGCTCCAAGGGCCAGAACGTGGCGAGCTATGTCGCCGACCTAAGACGCCTTGCGGGACCGTGCAAATGTGCTGGATTTTTGGGGGAAATGTTGTGGGACTTTTTCGTGCTTGGAATCAGCCACGAGGTCATTCTTCGCAAACTGCTGTCGGCTGAACCCCCAGATCTGAGCATGGCCATCACGATAGCCCAGGCTTTCATGTCCACGAACAATAACATTAAACAGATATCTTTGCAGCATCGAAGCTCACTGGCAAGTACTGTGCATGAAATAATGCCTTCAGCAGGCAGAACTATACATGGCAGGGCCTACATGCCCGCAGAGGCCAGACCTAAGATGACTCCGAGTCCGCTGTAGGGCGTGAATGCGAATCCATTAACACCATGTTGGCACTGCAGGGACAATCATAGAGCCCATCAATGTCGATTCAAGCACTATGTGCGCAAGGGCTGTGGAACAATGGGGCACTTCCAGCGAATGTGGAAATGTATGGCAGTCGGGAGTGGGAGATCGAGGCCCTGATGGAAAGGACGCGGAGTTCGGGAGGAGGAGCAGCAGTCGGGAGCGGGAGATCGATGCCGAAGGTAAAACAAAGAAGTAAAAAGAAATCGAAGTGTGACGTCACAGCCAAGAGGGTAAGTGATTGGTGAGTAGTTCTTTTTTCTTTCTCTTTTTCTTTTTTTGTATCAGTAAGAAACCTTTGGCAGGAGAGCCCAGACCCATTTCATGCTCCTGTGCTATGTGGGAAATCAGGGACATTTCCAGTGTCCCTGACTACTATGTGTGCGGGAAGTGTATCCAGCTGCAGCTACTGTCAGACCATACTGCGGCACTGGAGCTGCGCATGGATTCACTCTGGAGCATCGGCGATGCTGAGGATGTCGTGAATAGCACGTTTAGTGAGTTGGTCACACCACAGGTAAAGGTTACAAAGGCAGATAGGGAATGGGTAACCATCAGGCAGAGCAGGAGTAGGAAGATAGTGCAGGAGTCCCCTGTGGTCATCTCCCTCCAAAACAGATATACCACTTTGGATACTGTTGGGAGAGATGGCTCATCAGGGGAAGGCAGCAGCAGCCAAGTTCATGGCACCATGGATGGTTCTGCTGCACAGGAGGGCAGGAAAAAGAGTGGGAGTGCTATAGTGGTAGGGGATTCTACTGTAAAGGGAATAGATAGGCGTTTCTGCAGCCGCAATTGAGACTCCAGGATGGTATGTTGCCTCCCTGGTGCAAGGGTCAAGGATGTCCCAGAGCGGCTGCAAAGCATTCTGGAGGGGGAGGGTGAACAGCCAATTGTTGTGGTGCATATAGGTACCAACGATATAGGTAAAAAATGGGATGAGGTTCTACAAGCTGAATTTAGGGAGCGAGGAGTTAAATTAAAAAGTAGAACCTCAAAGGTAGTAATCTCAGGATTGCTATTAGTGCCACGTGCTAGTCAGAGTAGAAATAGCAGGATAGTTAAGATTGTTGAGGGGCGAGAGGGAAGGCTTCTTTTCCCACGAGCGGGCCCACTGATATAGAGGGTCGACGCTCGCCCAGCCCAGGTAGCAATTCTTGAAGTTAGTAGACAGAGACGGATGGCAAAGTATAACAATCTTTTATTACGAACGCCCGGGAACACCTCTCATCACAGCCGCTGATGCTCTCCGAACAGCACAATCATACAATACATTTCAAAAACCCCTCTGTTCCCGGGCAAGATCTCCCTAGATTTCTAATTGGACTGCCTTATCAGTGTTACTTCTCTAATTGGACTACCTTATCGGTACTACTTCAGATTGACAGGTCATGAGCTCTGATTGACAGGCCATGATCTCGTGACCATCTTAGACTGTACCCAGAATGGTATGATTAGGTTGGAATTTGTTATACATTTCCTTTGGTGCCATGAAATCTGTCTCGGGCCTCTTCTCACGGCCTTATCAGCGGTCTGTTTAGGGTCTCTCATATTGACATTTCTTGTTGGAATACTATCTGGTATCCCAACCCATAACAGTACCTTCTGGAGCCTTGGTGCTGGAATGTACAAAGAAGAAAGGCCTTTTACCTCCTTATGGGTCAGTACAGGAACCAGTACTTTAACCCTTGTCCCGCTGGTACCCTAATGCCAAATTTTTCTCTTACAAGATGAATGCGTGGCTTGAGGTGCAAGAGGGAGGGATTCAAATTCCTGGGACATTAGAACCGGTTCTGGGGGAGGTGGGACCAGTACAAACCGGACGGTCTGCACCTGGGCATGACCGGAATCGATGACTTGGGGTTAGTGTTTGCTAGTGCTGTTGGGGAGGGGTTAAACCAACATGGCAGAGGATGGGAACCTATGCAGGGAGGCAGAGGGAAGTAAAATGGGGGCAGAAGCAAAAGGTAGAAAGGAGATAAGGAAAAGTGGAGGGCAGACAAATCAAAGGCAAAAAATCAAAAAGGACCACGTTACAACATAATTCTAAAAGGACAAAGAGTGTTAAGAAAACAAGCCTGAAGGTTCTGTGTCTCAATGTGAGGAGTATTCATAATAAGGTGGATGAATTAACTGTGCAGATAGCTGTTAATGGATAAGATGTAACTGCGATTACGGAGACATGGCTTCAGGGTGACCAAGGCTGGGAACTCAACATCCATGGGTATTCAATATTCAGGAAGGATAGATAGAAAGGAAAAGGAGGTGGGGTAGCGTTATTGGTTAAAGAGATTAACACAATAGTAAGGAAAGACATTAGCTTAGATGATGTGGAATCTGTATGCATAGAGCTGCGGAACACCAAAGGGCAGAAAACGCTCTGAGTTGTGTACAGACCACCAAACAGTAGTAGTGAGGTTGGGGATGGCATCAAACACAAAATTAGGGATGCGTGCAATAAAGGTACAGCAGTTATCATGGGTGACTTAATCTACATATAGATTGGACTAACCAAACTGGTAGCAATGCGGTGGAGGAGGATATCCAGGAGTGTACAAGGGATGGTTTTCTAGACCAATATGTCGAGGAACCAACTAGAGAGCCGGCCATCCTAGACTGGGTATTGTGTAATGAGAGAGGATTAATTATCAATCTTGTTGTGCGAGGCCCCTTGGGGAAGAGTGACCATAATATGGTAGAATTCTTCATTAAGATGGAGAGTGACACAGTTAATTTAGAGACTAGGGTCCTGAACTTAAAGAAAGGTCACTTCGATGGTATGAGACGTGAATTGGCTAGGATAGACTGGCGAACGATACTTAAAATGTTGACAGTGGATAGGCAATGGCAAACATTTAAGGATCACATGGATGAACTTCAACAATTGTACATCCGTGTCTGGCGGAAAAATAAAATGGGGAAGGTGGCTCAACCGTGGCTAACAAGGGAAATTAGGGATAGTGTTAAATCCAAGCAAGAGGCATATAAATTGGCCAGAAAAAGCAGCAAACCTGAGGACTGGGAAGAACTTAGAATTCAGCAGAGAAGGACAAAGAGTTTAATTAGGAGGGGGAAAATAGAGTATGATAGTAAGCTTGCAGGGAACATAAAAACTGACTGCAAAAGCTTCTATAGATATGTGAAGAGAAAAAGATTAGTGAAGACAAATGTAGGTCCCTTGCAGTCAGAATCAGGTGAATTAATAATGGGAACAAAGAAATGGAAGACCAATTGAACAAATACTTTGGTTCTGTCTTCACTAAGGAAGACACAAACAATCTTCCGAGAATACTAGGGGATCGAGGGTCTAGCGAGAAGGAGGAACTGAAGGAAATCCTTATTATTCAGGAAATTGAGTGAGGAAAATTGATGGGATTGAAGGCCAATAAATCCACAGGGCCTGATAGTCTGCATGCCAGAGTACTTAAGGAAGTGGCCCTAGAAATAGTGGATGCATTGGTGGTCATTTTCCAACATTCTATAGACTCTGGATCAGTTCCTGTGGTTTGGAGGGTAGCTAATGTAACCCCACTTTTTAAAAAAGGAGGGAGAGAGAAAACAGGGAATTATAGACCGATTAGCCTGACATCGGTCATGGGGAAAATGTTGGAATCAATTATTAAAGATGTAATAGCAGCGCATTTGGAAAGCAGTGACAGGATCGGTCCAAGGCAGCATGGATTTATGAAAGGGGAATCATGCTTGACAAATCTTCTAGAATTTTTTGAGGATGTAACTAGTAGAATGGACAAGGGAGAACCAGTGGAGGTGGTGTATCTGGACTTTCAAAAGGCATTTGACAAGGTCCCACACAAGAGATTAGTGTGGAAAATTAAAGCACATGGTATTGGGGGTAATATGTTGACATGGATAGAGAACTGGTTGGCAGACAGGAAGCAAAGAGTAGGAATAAACGGGTCCTTTTCAGAATGGCAGGCAGTGACCAGTGGGGTACCGCAAGGTTCAGTGCTGGGACCCCAGCTATTTACATGATTTAGACGAAGGAATTGAAGGTAAGTTTGCAGATGACACGAAGCTGGGTGGCAGTGTGAGCCGTGAGGAGGATGCTAAGAGGCTGCATGGTGATTTGGACAGGTTAGGGCAAATGCATGGCAGATGCCATGAACTCATTGAATGGCGGTGCAGGCTAGAAGGGCCGAATGGCCTACTCCTGCACCTATTTTCTATGTTTCTATGTTTCTATGCAGAATAAGGTAGATAAATGTGAGGTTATCCACTTTGGTGGCAAAATCAAGAAGGCAGAATATTATCTGAATGGTGACAGTTTAGGAAAAGGGGAGGTGCAACGAGAGCTGGGTGTCATGGTACATCACTCATTGAAAGTTGGCATGCAGGTACAGCAGGCAGTGAAGAAGGCAAATGGCATATTGGCCTTCATAGCGAGAGGATTTGAGTATAGGAGCAGGGAGGTCTTACTGCAGTTGTACAGGGCCTTGGTGAGGCCACACCTTGAATATTGTGTACACTTTTGGTCTCCTTATCTGAGGAAGGAAATTCTTGCTATTGAGGGAGTGCAGCGAAGTTTCACTAGACTGATTTCCGTGATGGCAGGACTGACATATGAGGAAAGACTGGATCGACTAGGCTAATAGTCACTGGAGTTCAGAAGAATGAAAGGGGATCTCATAGAAACATAAGATTCTGACGGGATTGGACAGGTTAGATGCAGGAAGAATGTTCTCGATGTTGGGGATGTCCAGAACCAGGGGTCACAGTCTAAGGATAAGAGGTAGGCCATTTAGGACCGAGATGAGGAGAAACTTCTTCACTCAGAGAATTGTGAACCTGTGGAATTCTCTACCACAGTAAGTTGTTGAGGCCAGTTCGTTAGATATATTCAAAAGGGAGTTAGATGTGGCCCTTACGGCTAAAGGGATCAAGGGGTATGGAGAGAAAGCAGGAATGGGGTATTAAAGTTGCATGTTCAGCCATGATTATATTGAATGGTGGTGCAGGCTCGAAGGGCCGAATGGCCTACTCCTGCACCTATTTTCTATGTTTCTATGTACTGCGACTCACCACGTGGCAGAGTCGGCAAAAGCTGACCGATCCGGCGCAGATTACGCTGAACGAGTAAAAGAGGCAACTCAACCCGAGGCTGAAGAGGAAGTGTATGGGGTACACACCTTCACCACCAAAAGCCCTCCAATAATGTTGAAAGTCAAATTAAACGGTATTCCAGTTTCCATGGAATTGGACACAGGGGCGAGTCAGTCAATTATGAGCCAGAAGGCTTTTGAGAAACTGTGGGGCAACAAGGCACAAAGGCCAAAATTAAGCCCGATTCACACAACGCTGCGCACTTACACCAAAGAGCTCATACCAGTCATTGACAGTGCGGCAGTGAAGGTATCGTACGATGGAACTGTGCATGATTTATCACTATGGATTGTACCAGGCGATGGCCCAACGCTGTTCAGCAGAACCTGGCTAGGAAAGATCCGATGGAACTGGGACGACATCAAAGCACTGTCTTCGTTGGATGATGCCTCGTGTACCCAAGTGCTAAATAAATTCCCGTTGTTATTTGAGCCAGGCATCGACAAATTCACAGCTGTCAAAGTGCAGATCCATCTAGTCCCTGATGCACGGCCCGTTCATCACAAGGCCCGAGCAGTTCCATATATGATGCGAGGGAAAGTCGAGATCGAGCTAGACAGACTTCAACGAGAGGTAATCATATTGCCAGTCGAGTTCAACGAGTGGGCCAGTCCAATTGTTCCGGTGTTGAAAAGCGATGGGACAGTCAGAATCTGCGGGGACGACAAGGTAACGATCAACTGAGCCTCGTTACAGGACTAGTACCCACTACCCAAAGCGGATGACCTGTTCACAATGCGAGTGGGGTGGGGGGGGGGCGGGGGAAAGTCGTTCACCAAGCTGGATCTAACCTCTGCTTACATGACACAGGAGCTGGCTGAACCTTCAAAAAAATTGACGTGCATCAACACGCACAAAGGACTGTTCATTTTCCTTTTGGGATTCGCTCGGCTGTGGACATCTTCCAGAGGAACATGGAGAGTCTGTTGAAATCGGTTCCGCGCACCGTGGTGTTTCAAGACGATATCCTGCTCACTACAACACCACTGAACACTTGCACAACCTGGAAGAGGTTCTAAAGCGACTGGACAGAGGGGGTCTCAGGCTGAAATGCTCCAAGTGTGTTTTCCTGGCACCAGAGGTTAAATTTTTGGGGAGAAAGATTGCGGCGGATGGCAACAGACCCACGGACTCCAAGATGGAGGCCATCAAGAATGCACCCAGACCACAGAATGTGATGGAGCTGCATTCGTTCCTGGGATTCCTCTCAACTATTTTGGCAACTTCCTATCGGGGTTGAGACTTTGCTGGAACCTTTGCATTTATTGCTACACACGGGTGACGACTGGGTTTGGGGTAAATCTCAAGAGACAGCCTTTAATAAGGCCAGAGAGCTGCTATGTTCTAACAAGTTACTTGTATTGTATGACCTGTGTAAACGTACGGGGTCGGTTGTGTGTTACAGCAAGCTAATGTGTCAGGAAAATTGCAACCGGTTGCATATGTGTCCAGAAGTTTATCTAAGGCTGAAAGAGCCGACAGTATGTTTGAGAAAGAAGCATTAGCATGCGAATACGGGGTTAAGAAAATGCACTAATACCTATTTGGACTCCGGTTCGAGCTCGAAACCAACCACAAACTGCTCATTTCGCTGTTCTCATAAAGCAAAGATATTAACACCGATACTTCGTCCCGCATCCAAAGATGGGCATTAACATTATCTGCGTATGACTATGTAATCCACCACAGACCAGGCACTGAGAACTGTGCTGATGCCCTCAGTCAGCTACCATTGCCCACCACCGGGGTGGAAATGGCGCAACCCGCAGACTTGCTTCTTGCAATGGATGTTTTTGAGAGCGAGAGGTCACCAGTCACGGCTCACCAGATCAGGACCTGGACTAGCCAGGACCCGGTGCTATCACTAGTAAAAAGCTGCGTCCTTAATGGGAGCTGGTCGGCGGTTCCCAGGGAAATGCAAGATGAAATTAAGCCTTTTTACCGATGGAAGGATGAAATGTCCATCCATTCGGATTGTCTCCTATGGGGGAATCGCGTGGTTTTGCCAAAAAAAGGCAGGGAAATGTTTATACGTGACCTACACAGTACCCACCCAGGCATTGTCATGGTGAAGGCTATCGCCAAGTTGCACGTTTGGTAGCCCGGCATTGACTCGGAATTGGAGTCATGCGTACACCAATGTAACACTTGCTCACAGTTGAGCAATGCACGAAGGCAGGCTCCACTGAGTCTGTGGTCATGGCCCTCCAAACCGTGGTCCAGGATCCACGTAGATTTCGCTGGCCCCTTTCTAGGAAAGTTGTTCCTTTGCTTTAGTGGACGCTTACTCTAAATGGATTGAATGTATAATAATGTCATCATGTACATCCACTGCCACCATTGAAAGCCTCTGTGCTATATTCGCCACCCATGGTTTGCCCGACGTCCTTGTTAGTGACAATGGACCGTTTTTTATCAGCTCAAAATTCAACGGAGTTCATGACCTACAATGGCATCAAGCACGTCAGGTCTGCCCCGTTTAAGCCCGCATCCAATGGTCAAGTGGAACGGGCAGCCCAAACTATCAAGCAGAGCTTGAAACGCGTGTCAGACGGTTCCCTGCAGACCCGGTTATCTCGGATTCTGCTCAGCTATCGAACACGACCCCGCTCGCTTACTGGTGTTACCCCTGCAGAATTGCTAATGAAGAGAGCACTCAAAACCAGGCTCTCCTTAGTCCATCCGGATCTCAATGATCATATAGAAAACCCGGCGTCACCGGCATAACGTGTACCACAATCGCGCGGCTGTATCACGTGACATTGAGGTTAATGACCCTGTGTTTGTTCTTAATTACGGTCACGGTCCCAAATGATTTGCTGGCACTGTTTTAGCCAAGGAGGGGAATAGAGTGTTTGTTGTCAAACTTTTGAAAGGACAAACGTGCAGAAAGCATTTGGATCAGACCAATTTGCGATTCACGGACAACCAAGGACAGTTTGAAGAGGACATTACCATCATTGATCCACCCACACACACCCAACCAGCAATCGACCTCGCTGTCAACCACGAGGATGAACCCACCATGCCCGACAGTCCGATCAGACCAGCCGTGCTGTAGTGCAGCAATGATCCGACCGACTCACCCATGCCAGGACTTCAACTCAGGCGATCAACCTGGGAATGTAGAGCCCCGTATCGCCTCCACTTTTAAGTAACTTGTATCTAAGACTTTGGGGGGAGTGATGTTATGTATGTAAACTTTACTAGTGTGTAAGACTTGCCACTCGGGGGCGCACCTGTTGGAGACCCAAAGGTCACCTGCACACCCCGGGCAAGCAGGTATAAAAGGCAGACTGCCATGCTGCTTCCTCACTCTGGAGTTACATTAAAGAGACCAAGGTCACAACAGTTTGAGCTTACAGTATACAGTCTTGTGGAGTTATTCTGAACAAAACAGCGTGTTTTAGGATGTGTTCACCATGCAGCTTATGAGTTTGCAGGAAGAGAAGGTATGGGTGACTGCTAGATAGACAAGGAGGACCAGGCAGGTAATGCAGGAGCCCCCGAGTGCATCTTGCTCTCCAACTGTTCTGAAAACTGGTGAGGGCGATGCTGGGAGTACAGTCAGAGCCAAATCCATGGCACCACAGGTGACTCAACTGTACAACACAAGAGGAGGAAGGTCGGAAAATCAATAGTAGTCACAGACACAAAGGATATCATTTATGATTTTGATGAGAGCCGTTTTGGTACTGTGGCAGGTGTGGAAACTGGATTGGAGGGATTCAAACATGGAATTGCGGGAAAGATGGGCACGGATTTTGGAGGCAACAACATGTTCAAGGACTTTGGAGAGGAGAGGGAGGTTGGAGATGGGGCGATAGTTTGCAAGGACGGAGGGATCGAGGGTAGGTTTTTTGAGGAGAGGGGTGATGACGTCAGATTTGAGAGTGAATGGGACAGAATCTGAGGAGAGAGAACCGTTAACAATGTCAGCTAACATGGGTGCCAGAAAAGGAAGTTGTGTGGTCAACAGTTTGTTGGGAATAGGGTCAAGGGAGCAGGAAGTGGGTCTCATGGACAGGATGAGCTCAGAATGGTCATGAGGGGAGATTGGAGAGAAACTGGAGAAGGATGTAAGGTCAGGGCTCGGGCAGGGGGCTTCCTTCGAGGACGTTTGGCCCGGTGGGCTAAGTGAAGGAAGGGAAGTGGCAGAGGCGGCCGAATGGATGGTCTCAATCTTTGAGACACAGAAGTCCACTTATTGTTGGAGGTGAGGGTGGGGACTGGGGAGAGGGGTTTAAAAGACGGCTAGCAGTGGAAAATAGAAGCTGGGGTTTATCTTTACATTCCAGAATGATTCTGGAACAGTGAGCGATTTTGTCAGACAAGAGCAGGACCCGATAGTGCTTTATGTGGTCCAGCCAGATCTGGCGGTGAATGGCTAAACCAGTTGTCCACCATATCCGTTCAAATCTGCGTCCCTTGGACTTAAGGGAGCAAAGATCAGGGCTGTACCAGGGGGAATGGCCAGGGTGAGAAAGAGCAATTATTTTAACAGGGACTAGAGCATCAAAGGTGGTGGTGAGGGTGTGATTGAGCAGATCGGTAGCTGCAGAAATGTCGTGGTGAATGGAGGGCCAAAGCCTGGACAGTTGGGAGTTGATGAGTGCAGTTGTAAGAGAGTCGGGAGAAAGTTTTGTCCAGGGGCGGACACAGAAGGAATTAGGGCTGGACGGGTGGTGGAAGGGGGATGTGTGTGGAGAGCAATATGAGGAAGTGGTCGGAGATGGCCTTGTTTGCGATTGATATGATGGGAGTAGTGAGGCCGCAAGAGATGGCAAGGTCGAGCGGCTGGCCATGAATATGGGTTGGGGAGTTTATATGGAGGGAGAGATTAAGGGAGGATAGGAGGCTAGTGAACTCAGAGGAGAAAGAGCATGAAGAATTTAGATGGAGGTTGAAGTCACCAAGGATAAGAAGTCGTTGGTGTTGCTGTTTTTCAGAAGTTTAAAATGAGATAACAAATTACCTATTATCCCTCACCTTTATGGAGCAAATCTTTAAATTCTACCTTAATAAAATATAAACTCCTCTGTCTCAGCGGTAAGGAGAATTTTAAACCTGTGTGAATACACTTTATTTTAAAACACACTACTGAAATGCAATTAATTTCCAAACCCTTTCTGTGGATAAATGGTAAGTGAATCCTGAAATGTAACAACCCATCTGTAATACATTGAAAACGTTAAGGGGCTGCAACATTTGGAGACAAGCTGCAGTTTTGCACTGCAACTGTAGTTCCATCCAACGACAGTAGAGGGCAGTATGCCACTGTTTCTGTCACAAATACTGCAACAAGGGTTCCGTGGTAGACTTAGGTTTGCTCAGCAGAAATCCAAATATAGTTTGAGTGAGCAAAATAAAAGTACTTCGTGATGTATGCGTGATGGCATTAGAACACTTCATGAAACAATGCTCTTAAGAAGCAAAAATACATCAATACAATGGAGATGTTTAATCCCTTCTGTGCCTAAATGCAGTTTATTCCAAGAACGGTAAGGCACCTTAAAATACAACGTTAAGGGACAACAAATTGTGTTGCGTAACAGATAACCATTGCTTTCTTTTTGACTGAATTTACCAGCTTTTAATTCTGTTTCCCGTTGTTTTGAAAACTACTAGTTTGCATATCGTCTGATCATCGAAAACTGGTCTCAATTTCACTTCCACCAATTTCTGTTCCAACTAAACTTCAGAGAGAAATCCTGGAGAAAATGCTAATCTGATTATAAAGAGCTATGATAGGCAGAACTGCACAAATAAGTGAACAAAACTGGCAGCAAGTGGAAACTGGTTAAAAAGTATTTTTCTGGCCCTATGTTAGATCTTGCTCACCTCCAAGCCAATTAATGCAAACGGAGTGGGCCCGCTTCTTAAACACGAGTTCAAATGAAATTCTATTGTTGTACTGAGTTCCTGGTCAACATCGATATTTAGCCTTAGAAAAGATGCATGAGGTTTGGGTACATCAACACAGTCAATAAAGTTGACTAATAATGAGTGGCAGATTTAAGCAGAAGTTTCTGGGATACGGGCACGTTATTTTAACCAGGCTCCTGTTTGTAGGCGCGAGCGATTTCTTGTCTTTGAGAGTCAGAATCATAGAAATTTACAGCACGAGAGGAGGCCATTTCGGCCCATCGTGTCCATGCCAGCCGACAAAGAGCTATCCAACCTAATCCCACTTTCCACTCCTGGTCAGTAGCCCTGTAGGTTACGGCACTTCAAGTGCACATCCAAGTACTTTTTAAAAGTGGTAAGGGTCTCTGCCTCTACCATCCTTTCAGGCAGTGAGTTCCAGACCCCCACCACTCTCTGGTGAAGAAATTTCCCCTCAAATCCCCCCTAAACCTCCTGCCAATTACTTTAAATCTATGCTCCCTGGTTTTTGACCCCTCTGATAAGGGAAATAGGTCCTTCCTATCCACTCTATCTACACCTCTCATAATTTTATAGACCTCAATAAGGTCTCCCCTCAGCCTCCTCTGTTCCAAAGAAAACAACCCCAGCCTATCCAATCTTTCCTCATTGCTAAAATTCTTCAGTCCAGCAACATCCTGGTAAATCTCCTCTGTACCCTCTCTAGTGCAATCACATCTTTCCTGTAATGTGGTGACCAGAACTGCCCGCAGTACTCTAGCTGTGGGCTAAGTAGTGTTTTGTACAGTTCAAGCATAACCTCCTTGCGCTTGCATTCTATGCCTCGGCTAATAAAGGCAAGTATTCTGTATACCTTCATAACCATCTTATCTACCTGACCTGCTACCTTCAGGGACCTGTGGACATGCACTCCAAAGTCCCTTTGTTCCTCTATACTTCTTGGTGTCCCACCATTTACTGTGTATTCCCTTGCCTTGTTAGCCCTCCCCAAATGCATTACCTCACACTTCTCCAGATTGAATTCTATTTGCCACTGTTCTGCCCACCTGACCAGTACATTGATATCTTCCTGCAATCTACAGCTTTTTTCTTCATTATCAACCACACAGCTAATTTTTGTATCATCTGCCAACTTCTTAATCAAACCCTTTACATTCAAGTCTAAATCATTGCTATATACCACAAAAAGCAAGGGACTTAGTACTGAGAACTGCGGAACCCCACTAGAAACATGTTTCCAGTCACAAAAACACCCATCAACCATTACACTTTGCTTCCCGTCTCGGAGCCAATTTTGGATCCAACTTGCCACTTTGTCCTGGATCGCATGGGCTATTACTTTCATGACCAATCTGCCCTATGGGACCTTATCAAAAGCCTTGCTAAAATCCATATACAGGATCCATATGTCAGTTGCAGGAATTAAGTGTTGCATTGCATCGTGCTTTTGGGTTACACAACCTAACCGGCTCTATAGGTCGCTGCAGAGTGGGTATGGGCGAATGTTGGTTGGTCCATTTCGATTAAACTTTACACACTTCACGGCTGCATGAACAATATATTTTTAATTATATATGTTCTATTTAGCAATATAGGGACCAAATTACTTGAGAAGTATCAAACAATCAGAATATATATTTGTCAGGATTTCTGTAATTCCCTTATTCCAAAATGTGTTGGCTCCAATACAATAAAAGTAAAATCAGGAGTAATTGTTATGTAATATCAAAGGAGGAAAGAGAAGTAGAGAGGCGGAGAGATTTAGACAGGGAATACCAAAGCTTAGCGCCTAGACAACAGAAGGTATGGCTACCAATGGTTGAGCGATTGTAATCAGGGATGCTCAACAGGGCAAAATTAGAGGAGTGCAGATATCTCGGGGGCTTGTGGGGCTGAAGGAGATTACAGAGATAGGGAGACACATGGCCATGGAAGGATTTGAAAACAAGGGTGAGAATTTTTAAATCGAGGTGTTACTTAACCCGAAGCCAATGCAGGTTAGCGAGCACAGGGTTGATGGGTGAGCAGGACTTGGTGCGAGTTAGGACATGGACAGCCGAGTTTTGGATCACCAAGTTATGTAGGGTAGAATGTGGGAGGCCTGCCGGGAGTGCATTGGAATAGTCAATTCTAGAGGTAACAAAGGCATGGATGAGGGCTTCAGCAATGGATGAGCTGAGACATAGGTGGAGATGGGTGATGTTACGGAGGTGGAGTTATGCTGCGGATATGTGGTCAAAAGCTAATTTCAGGGTCAAATATGACACCAAGGTTGTGAACAGTGAGGACCAAAAACAATGGCATTGGTCTTCCCAATATTTAACTGGAGAAAATATCTGCTCATCCAGAATTAGATGTCGGACAAGCAGTTTAACAATTTAGAAACAGAGGAGGGGTCGAGGGAAGTGGTAATGAGGTAAAAACAAATACTTGAATTTATATAGCGCCTTTTATGACCACCGAACATCTCAAAGAGCTTTACAGTCAATGAAGCAACTTTAGAGTGTAGTCACTGTTGGAAATGTGGCAGCCATTTTGCATAAGAACTTAAGAACATAAGAACATAAGAAATAGGAGCAGGAGAAGCCCATATGGCCCCTCGAGTCTGCCATGCCACTTAATGCGATCATAGCTGATCCGATCATGAACTCAGGTCCACTTCCTTGCCCGCTCCTCAGAACTCCTTATTCCCTTATCGGTTAAGAAACTATCTATCTCTGTCTTAAATTTATTCAATGTCCCAGCTTCCACAGCTCCCTGAGGCAGCGAATTCCACACGTTTACAACCCTCTGAGAAAATAAATTCCTTCTCATCTCAGCTTTAAATGGGCGGCCCCTTATTCGAAGATCATCCCCCCTAATTCTAGTCTCCCCTATCAATGGAAACATCCCGTCTGCATCCACCTTGTCAAGCCCACTCAAAATCTTATACGTTTCGATAAGATCACCTCTCATTCTTCTAAATTCCAATGAGTAGAGGCCCAACCTACTCAACGTTTCCTCATAAGTCAACCTCCTCATCTCCGGAATCAAACTAGTGACCCTTCTGTGAACTGTCTCCAAAGCAAGAATATCCTTTCTTAAATATGGAACTCTACGCAGTATTCTAGATGTGGCCTCACCAATACCTTGTATAACTGTAGCAAGACTTCCCATCCCCTTTGCAATAAAGGCCAAGATTCCATTGGCCTTCCTGATCACTTGCTGTACCTGCATCACCATCATAGGCAGTCTCTCGGAATCGAGGAACACTTGCTTCCACTCCAAAAGTGAGTTGTCAGGTGACTGAACAGTCCAATTTGGGAATTACAATCTCTGTCACAGGTGGGACAGACAGTGTTTGAAGGAAAGGGTAGGTGGGGAGTCTGATTTGCCGCATGCTCCTTCCACTGCTTGCGTTTGTTTTCTGCGTGCTCTCGGAGATGAGTCTCGAGGAGCTCAGCACCCTCCCAGATGCACTTCCTCCACTTAGGGCAGTCTTTGGCCAGGGACTCCCAGGTGTCGGTGGGAATGTTACACTTTATCAAGGAGGCTATGAGGGTGTCCGTGAAACATTTCCTCTGCCCACCTGGGGCTCGTTGGCCTTGTAGGAGTTCCGAGTAGAGCGCTTGCTTTGGGAGTCTTGTGTCCAGCATGTGGACAATGTGGCCCACCCAACGGAGCTGGTCGAGTGTGGTCACTGCTTCGATGCTGGGGATGTTGACCTGATCGAGAACACTGATGTTGGTGCATCTGTCCTGTCGGGATTTTCAGGATCTTGAGGAGGCATCGTTGGTGGTATTTCTCCAGCGATTTGAGGTGTCTACTGTATATGGTCCATGTCCATGTCTCTGAACCACACTAAACTTTGTGTTTCATGCTCAAGTACTCCCAGGTCCCGCCGTACTGCAGCACTTTGCAATTTTTTTCCATTTAAATAATAACTTGCTCTTTGATTTTTTTTCTGCCAAAGTGCATAACCTCACACTTTCCAACATTATACACCATCTGCCAAATTTTTGTCCACTCACTTAGCCTGTCTACGTCCTTTTTTAGGTTTTTTGTGTCCTCCTCACACGTTGCTTTTCCTCCCATCTTTGTATCATCAGCAAACTTGGCTACGATACACTCGGTCCCTTCATCCAAGTCGTTAATATAGATTGTAAATAGTTGGGGTCCTAGCACCGATCCCTGCGGCACCCCACTAGCTACTGATTGCCAACCCGAGAATGAACCATTTATCCTGACTCTCTGTTAGCCAATCCTCTATCCATGCTTATTACCCCCAACCCCGTGAACTTTTATCTTGTGCAGTAACCTTTTATGTGGCACCTTGCCAAATGCCTTCTGGAAGTCCAAATACACCACATCCACTGGTTCCCCTTTATCCACCCTGTTTGTTACATCCTCAAAGAATTCCAGCAAATTTGTCAAACATGACTTCCCCTTCATAAATCTATGCTGACTCTGTCTGACTGAATTATGCTTTTCCAAATGTCCTGTTATTGCTTCTTTGGACTCCAACATTTTCCCAACCACAGATGCTAGGCTAACTGGTCTATAGTTTCCTGCTTTTTGTCTGCCTCCTTTTTTAAATAGGGGCATTACATTTGCAGTTTTCCAATCTGCTGGGACCTCCCCAGAATTCAGGGTATTTTGGTAAATTATAACCAATGCAACAGCTATCCCTACCGTTACTTCTCTTAAGACCCTAGGATTCAAGCCACCAGGTCCAGGGGATTTATCCGCCTTTGGTCCCATTATCTTACTGAGTACCACGTCCTTAGTGATTGTGATTGTGTTAAGTTCCTCCCTGCTATAGCCCCTTAATTATCCACTGTTGGGATATTGTTAGTGTCCTCTACCGTAAAGACTGATACAAAATATTTGTTCAGAGTTTTTACCATCTCCATGTCCCCATCACTAATTCCCCGGTCTCGTCCTCTAAGGGACCAACATTTACTTCAGCCACACTTTTCCTTTTTATATACCTGTGGAAACTCTTGCTATCTGTTTTTATATTTCATGCTAGTTTACTTTCATAGTCTATCTTCCCTTTCTTAATCATTTTTTTGGTCATTCTTTGCTGGCTTTTAAAAGCTTCCCAATCTTCTGTCCTCCCACTAGTTTTGGCCACTTTGTATGCCCTTGTTTTTAATTGGATACCATCCTTTATTTCTTCAGTTAGCCACGGATGGCTATCTTTTATTTTACACCCTTTCCTCCTCGCTGGAATATATTTTTATTGAGAGTTATGAAATATCTCCTTAAACGTTTGCCACTGTTCATCAACCGTCCTATACTTTAATCTATTTTCCCAGTCCACTTTAGCCAATTCTGCCCTCATACCTTTGTGCACAGCAAGCTCCCACAAATAGCCATGTGATAATGACCAGATTTTTGGTTATATTGATTGAGGGATAAATATTTGCCAGAACACCGGAATAACACGCCTGCTCTTCTTTGAAATAGTGCAATGGGATCTTTCACATCCATTTGAGAGAGCAGACGAGGCTTCGGTTTAACATCTCATCTGAAAGACGGCACCTCCGACAGTGCATCGTCCCTCAGTACTGCACTGGATGTGCTCAAATCCCTGGAACTTAAACCGACAACCTTCTGACTCAAAGTCCTGTGTGCTACCCACTGAGCTCCTAGCTGAGGTAGAGCTGGTTGTCATCAGTGTACATTAGCTTGAATGATGTGGAATGTGTATGGGTGGAGCTGCATAATACCAAAGGGCAAAAAACGCTAGTGGGAGTTGTGTACAGACCACCAAACAGAAGTAGTGAGTTTGGGAAAAGCATCAAACAAGAAATTAAGAATGCATGCAATAAAGGTACAGCAGTTATCATGGGCGACTTTAATCTACATATGAATTGGGCGAACCAAACTGGTAGCAATACGGTGGAGAAGGATTTCTGGAGTGTATTAGGGATGGTTTTCTAGACCAATATGTCAAGGAACAACTAGAGGGCTGGCCATCCTAGACTGGGTGATGTGTAATGAGAAAGGACGAATTAGCAATCTTGTTGTGTGAGGCCCCTTGCGGAAGAGTGACCATAATATGGTAGAATTCTTTATTAAGATGGAGAGTGACACAGTTAATTCAGAGACTAGGGTCCTGAACTTAAGGTTACATAGGTAACTTCGATGGCATGAGGCGTGAATTGGCTACAATAAACTGGTTAATGATATTTAAAGGGTTGACAGTGGATAGGCAATGGCAAATATTTAAAGATCACATGGATGAACTTCAACAATTGTACATCCCTGTCTGGAGTAAAAATTAAACAGGGAAGGTGGCTCAACCGTGGCTAACAAGGGAAATTAAGGATAGTGTTAAATCCAAGGAAGAGGCATATAAATTGGTCAGAAAAAGCAGCAAACCTGAGGACTGGGAGAAATTTAGAATGCAGCAGAGGAGGATAAAGGATTTAATTAGGAGGGGGAAAATAGAGTATAAGAGGAAGCTTGCCAGGAACATAAAAACTGACTGCAAAAGCTTCTATAGATATGCGAAGAGAAAAAGATTCGTGAAGACAAACGTAGATCCCTTGCAGTCAGATTCAGGTGAATTTATAATGGGGAACAAAGAAATGGCAGACCACTTGAACAAATACTTTGATTCTGTCTTCACGAAGGAAGACACAAATAACCTTCCAGAAATACGAGGGGACCGAGGGTCTAGTGAGAAGGAGGAACTGAAGGATATCCTTATTAGGCGGGAAATTGTGTTAGGGAAATTGATGGGATTGAAGGCCGATAAATCCCTGGGGCCTGATAGTCTGCATCCCAGAGTACTTAAGGAAGGGGCCCTAAAAATAGTGGATGCATTAGTGATCATTTTCCAACAGTCTATCGATTCTGGATCATTTCCTGTGGACTGGAGGGTAGCTAATGTAACAACACTTTTTAAAAAAGGAGGGAGAGAAAAAACGGGTAATTATAGACCGGTTAGCCTGACATCAGTAGTGGGGAAAATGTTGGAATCAATTATTAAAGATGAAATAGCAGCGCATTTGGAAAGCAGTGACAGGATCGGTCCAAGTCAGCATGGATTTATGAAAGGGAAATCATGCTGGGCAAATCTTCTGGAATTTTTTGAGGATGTAACTAATAGAGTTGACAAGGGAGAACCAGTGGATGTGGCGTATTTGGGCTTTCAAAAGACATTTGACAAGGTGCCACACAAGAGATTGGTGTGCAAAATTAAAGCACATGCTATTGGGGGTAATGTACCGACGTGGATAGAGAACTGCTTGGCAGACAGGAAGCAGAGAGTCAGGATAAACGGATCCTTTTCAGAATGGCAGGCAGTGACTCGTGGGGTGCTGCAGGGCTCAGTACTGGGACCCCAGCTATTTACAATATACATTAATGATTTAGATGAAGTAATTGAGTGTAATATCTCCAAGTTTGCAGGTGACACTAAGCTGGGTGGCAGTGTGAGCTGTGAGGAGGATGCTAAGAGGCTGCAGGGTGACTTGGACAGGTTAGGGGAGTGGGGAAATGCATGGCAGATGCAGTATAATGTGAATAAATGTGAGGTTATCCACTTTGGTGGCAAAAACACGAAGGCAGAATATTATCTGAATGGTGGCAGATTAGGAAAAGGGGAGGTGCAACGAGACCTGGGAGTCATGGTACATCAGTCATTGAAAGTTGGCATGCAGGTACAGCAGGCGGTGAAGAAGGCAAATGGTATGTTGCCATACATAGTTAGGGTATTTGAGTATCGGAGCAGGGAGGTCTTACTGCAGTTTTACAGGGCCTTGGTGAGGCCTCACCTGGAGTATTGTGTTCAGTTTTGGTCTCCTAATCTGAGGAAGGACATTCTTGCTATTGAGGGAGTGCAGCGAAGGTTCATCAGCCTGATTCCGGGGATGGTAGGACTGACATATGAGGAGAGACTGGATCGACTGGGCCTGTATTCATTGGAGTTTAGAAGGATGAGAGCGGATCTCATAGAAACATATAAAATTCTGACGGGACTGGACAGGTTAGATGCAGGAAGAATGTTCCCGATGTTGGGGAAGTCCAAAACCAGGGGACACAGTCTAAGGATAAGGGGTAAGCCATTTAGGACTGGGATGAATAGAAACTTCTTCACTCAGAGATTTGTTAACGTGTGGACTTCTCTATTGCAGAGTTGTTGATGCCAGTTCATTGGATCAAGAGGGAGTTAGATATGGCCCTTACGGCTAAAGTGATCAAGGGGTATGGAGAGAAAGCAGGAAAGGGGTACTGAGGTGAATGATCAGCCATGAACTTATTGAATGGTGGTGCAGGCTCGAAGGGCCGAACGTCCTACACCTGCATCTATTTTCTATGTGTCTATGTTTCTATAAGGAAACTGACGCTGTGTTTACGGTTGATGCCACCAAGGGGCAACATGTAGATGAGAAATAGGAGGGGGAAAAGGATAGATTCTTGGGCGACACCAGAGGTAATGATGCAGGAGCAGGAATTGAAGCCATTGCAGGTGATTCTGTGGATATGGTTAGATAAATAAGAGTGGAACCAGGTGAGTGCAGTCCCACCCAGCTGGATGATGATGGAGAGGCGTTGGAGGAGGATGGAGTGGTCAACCGTTTCAAAGGCTGCAGACAAGTCAAGAATGACGAGGAGGGTTAGTTTGCCTTTGTCATAGTCATAAAGGATGTCATTTGTGACTTTTGATGAGTGCCGTTTCTGTACTGTGGTCAGTGCGGAAACAAGATTGGAGGGATTCAAACATGGATTTACGGAAAAGTGGGGCACGGATTTCGGAGGCAACGACACATTCAAGGACTTTGGAGAGGAGAGGGAGGTTGGAGATGAGGCTGTAGTTTCCAAGAACGGAGAGGTCAAGGGTTGGCTTTTTGAGAAGAGGGGTGATGATGGCAGATTTGACGGAGAGGGGGACAGTATCTGAGGAGAAAGAGCCATTAATAATGTCAGCTAACATTGCAGCCAGAAAAGGAAGTTGGGTAGTCAGCAGTGGGAATAGGGTCAATGCCGCAGGAAGTGGGTCTCATAAGAACATAATAACCAGAAGAAATAGGAGCAAGAGTAGGCCATACGGCCCCTCGAGCCTGCTCTGCAATTCAGTAAGATCATGGTTGAGCATCGACCTCAATTCAACTTTCCCGCCTGATCTCCATATTCCTTGATTCCCCTAGACTTCAAAAAAATCTCTATCTCTGCCTTGAATATATTCAGAGACTCAGCATCCACAGCCCTCTCGGGTAGAGAATTTCTAAGATTCACAATTTTCCGAGTGAAGAAATTCCTCCTCATCTCTGACTTAAAAGGCCTACCCCTTATCCTGAGACAGTGCCCTCTAGTTCTAGACACTCCAGCCAGGGGAAACAAATTCTCAGCATCTGCCCTGTCAATCCCCTTCAGAATCTTGTATGTTTCAATGAGATCACCTCTCATTCTTCTAAACTCCAGAGTGTATAGGCCCAATCTACTCAATCTCTCATCATAGGACAACTCTCTCATCTCAAGGATCAATCTAGTGAACCTCCATTGCACCGCCTCCAAGGCAAGTATATCCTTCCTTAGAAAAGGAGACCAAAACTGTGCACAATACTCCAGGTGTGGTCTCACCAAGGCCCTGTACAATTGTAGCAAGACTTCCTTACTCTTATACTCTAAGCCCCTTGCAATAAAGGACAACATGTGATTTGCCTTCCTTATTGCTTGCTGTACCTGCATGCTAGTTTTCTGTGTTTCTTGAACAAGGACACCCAAATCTCTCTGAATACCAACATTTAACAGTTTCTCACCATTTAAAAAATATTCTGTTTTTCTATTCTTCCTACTAAGTAAACAACCTCACATTTTACGACATTATACTCCATTTGCCACCTTACTGCCCACTCACTTAGTCTAACTATATCCCTTTACAGATGCTTTGTGTTCTTCTGCAGCTTACTGTCCTACCTAGCTTTGTATCACCAGCAAACTTGGATACATTAATAGGTCATTAATATAGATTGTATGTAGCTGAGGCCCCAGCACTGATCCTTGCGGCGCCCCACTAGTTATGCCTCCAAACCTGAAAAAGTCCCATTTATCCCTACTCTCTGTTTTCTGTCCGTTAACCAATCTTCTAACCATGCTAATACATTACCGCCAATCCCATGAGCCCTTATCTTGTGTAATAAGCTTTTATTTGGCACCTTGTTGAATGGCTTTTGGAAACCCAAATATACTACATCCACTGGTTCCCCTTTCTCTACCCTGCTAATAACTTTGTCAAACACAATTTCCCTTTCATAAAACCATGTTGACTCTGCCTAATCATGTTATGATTTTCCAAGTGCCCTGAAACCACTTCCTTAATAATGGATTCCAGCATTTTCCCGACGACTGATGTCAGGTTAATTGGTCTGTAGTTCCCCGTTTTTCTCTCCCTCCTTTCTTGAATAGCGGTGTTACATTTGCTACCTTCCAATCCGCTGGGACCTGGAATCTAAGGAATTTTGAAAGATCAAAACCAATGTATCCACTATCTCTGCAGCCACCTCTTTCAGTACCCTAGGATCTAGGCCTTCAAGTCCAGGGGATATGTTGGCTTTTAGTCCCATTAGTTTCTCTAGTAATTTTTCTTTACTTGCATGAATTACATTAAGTTCCTCACCCTCATTAGACCATTGGTTCCCACCATTTTCGGTATGCTTTTTGCATCTTCTACTGTGAAGACAGATACAAGATATTTGTTTAACGTTTTTGCCATTTCCTTATTCCCCATAATCATTTCTCCTGCCTCATCCTCTAAGGGATCAAAGTTTACTTTTGCTACTCTCTTCCTTTTTACATACTTGTAGAAGCTCTTACTATCTGTTTTTATATTTCTTGCTAATTTTCTCTCATAGTCTATTTTTTCCTTTTTTATCAATTTTTTGGTCATCCTTTGATGGTTTCTGAAACCCTCCCAATCCTCAGGATTACTATTATTCTTCGAAACATTATAAGCTTCTTCTTTGAAATGCTATCCCTAACTTTTTTAGTTAGCCACTGATGTATCACTTTTCCTGTGGAGTTTTTGTTTCTCAATGGAATGTATTTTTGTTGAGAATTATGAAATATTTTCTTTAAATGCTAGCCACTGTTTATCTACTGCCATACCTTTTAATCTATTCTTCCAATCTACCATAGCCAACTCGCTTTCATACCTATGTAATTGGCTTTATTTAAGTTTAAGAATCTAGTTTCAGACTTAGGCAAGTCACTCTCAAATGTAACGTGAAATTCAATCTTATTATGATCACTTTACTCCAGAGAATCCTTTATCATGAGATTGCTAATGATCTCTGTCTCATTACACAGTACTAGATCTAAAATAGCCTGTTCTCTGGTTGGTCCCATGATGTATTCTAGGAAACTGTCTTGAACGCATTCCATGAACTCATCCTCCAGACTACCTCTAGAAATTTGATTTGTCCAGTCTATATGAAGATTAAAGTCCCCCATGATTATTGGATTACCTTTGTTACAAGCTTTTACTTTTTCTTGCTTAATATTCTGTCCAACCGTATAGCTACTGTTAGGGGGCCTAAATACTACTCCCATCAGTGTTTTCTGCCACGTTTTATTCCTTATCTCCACCCATACTGATTCTACTTCCTGATCTTCTGAGCCAAGATCTTTTCTACTCTCCTTATGTCATCCTTTATTATCAGGGATACCCCTCCCCCCCCCACCCTCCTTTACCATTTTGCCTGCCTTTTCGAAACACCAAGTATCCTGGAACATTTAATTGCCAACCTTGGTGACCTTGCAATCACATCTCTGTAATGGCTATTGATCAAACCCATGTATCTCTATTTGTGCCACTGGTTCATCTATTTTGTTATCAATGCTCCGTGCATTCAGATAAAGAGCATTTACGTTTTTTTTACCATTATTCCCTGCTTTGACCTTATTCTCTGCGGTACTGCTACCATTAAACTCTCTGTCCCTTCCTGTCACACTCTGCTTATTTTTACTCAAATTGCTACACTGCTCTGTTGATTGACATTTCTTGTTAGATATCTAAACTTCCCCTCAGCTGATCCCTCCCATTTTATAGTTAATGCCCTATCTACAGCCCCAGTTATTCGATTCACCAGGACGCTAGTCCCAGCCCGGTTTAAGTGGAGACCGTCCCGATGGAACAGCTCCCTCTTTCCCCAGTGCCCCTTGAATTGAAGCCCCTTCCTCCTGCACCACTCTATGAGCCACACATTTAACTCTCTGATCTGCTTGATCCTGTGCCAAAGTGCACATGGCTCAGGTAGTAATCCAGAGATTATTATCCTTGAGGTTCTGCTTATTAATTTAGACCCAAGCTCTTCAAACACTCTCCGCAGAACCTCATTCTTAGTTCTACCTATGTCATTGGTTCCTACATGGACCACGACAACTGGATCCTCCCCTTCCCCTTTCCACTCCAAGTTCTTATGCAGCCACGAGAGATATCCTTAACCGAACAGGCAACACAACCTCCGGAACTCCCTGTTGTGGCTGTAGAGAACAGTATCTATCCCCCTAACTATACTGTCCCCTACCACTACCAAATTCTTTCCTTCTCCCTCCATGTGGATGGATCCCTGTTCCACAGTGCCATGGTCAGTTTCCCCATCCTCCCTGCAGTCCTTTTCCTCATCCATACAGGGAGCAAGTACCTTGTCTCTGTTGGACAGGGTCAAGGGTTGAGGCTCCTCCATCACTGCATCCTGGGTCCCCATACCTTCCTGACTCACAGTCATACCCTCCTGTCCCTGACCATTGATTAATAATGGAGAACAGGGAAATGGCAGAGACGTTGAACAAATATTTTGTATCGGTCTTCATGGTAGAAGACACTAAAAATATTCCAATAGTGGATAATCAAGGGGTTATAGGGAGGGAGGAACTTAAAACAATCACTATCACTAAAGAAAAAGTACTCGGTAAAATAATGGGACTACAGATGAACAAGTCCCCTGGACCTGATGGCTTACATCCTAGGGTCTTAAAACAAGTGGCTGCAGAGATAGTGGATGCATTGGTTGTAATCTACCAAAGTTCCCTGGATTCTGGGGCGGTCCCTGCGGATTGGAAAACTGCAAACGTAATGCCCCTATTTAAAAAAGGAGGCAGACAGAAAGCAGGAAACTATAGACCAGTTAGCCTAACATCTGTCATTGGTAAAATGCTGGAGTCCATTATTAAGGAAGCAGTAGCGGGACATTTGGAAAAGCATAATTCAATCAAGCAGAGTCAGCATGGTTTTATGAAAGGGAAATGATGATTGACAAATTTACTGGAGTTATTTGAGGAGCAGGGTGGATAAGGGGGAACCAGTGGATGTGGTGTATTTGGATTTCCAGAAGGCATTCGATAGGGTGCCACATAAAAGTTCACAGGGTTGGGGGTAATATATTATTTAAGTTATTATTTAAATGGAGAAAGATTGCAAAGTGCCGCAGTACAGCGGGATCTGGGGCTACTTCTGCATGAAACACAAAAGGATAGTATGCAGGTACAGCAAGTGATCAGGAAGGCCAATGGTATCTTGGCTTTTATTGCAAAGGGGATGGAGTATAAAAACAGGGAAATCTTACTATAGCTATATAAGGTATTGGTGAGGCCACACCTGGAATACTGCGTGCAGTTTTGGTTTCCATATTTACGAAAGGATATACTTGCTTTGGAGGCAGTTCAGCGAAGGTTCACCAGGTTAATTCTGGGGATGAGGGGATTGACTTATGACTTCTGAGTAGGTTGGGCCTCGACTCATTAGAATTCAGAAGAATGAGGTGATCTTATTGAGACATATAAGATTATGAGGGGGCTTGACAGGGTGGATGCAGAGAGGATCTTTCCACTGATGGGGGGAGACTTGAACTAGAGAATAAGGGGCCGCCCATTTAAAACTGAGATGAGGAGAAATTTCTTCTCTCGGATGGTTGTGAATCTGTGGAATTCGCTGCCTCAGAGAGCTGTGGAAACTGGGACATTGAATAAATTTAAGACAGAAATAGACGGTTTCTTAATTGATAAGGGGATAAGTGGTTATGGGGAGCAGGCAGGAAAGTGGAGCTGAGTCCATGATTAGATCAGCCATGATCTTATTGAATGGCGGAGCAGGCTCGAGGGGCCATATGGCCTATTCCTGTTCCTATTTCTTATGTTCTTATGTTCTTATTAGCATGGATAGAGGATTGGCTAACTAACAGAAAATAGAGAGTCGGGATAAATGGGTCATTTTCCGGTTTGCAAACAGGAACTATAGCGGTGCTGCAGGGATCGGTGCTGGATCCTCAACTATTTTCAATCTATATTTGCATTAACACAAAAGTCCTGTTATTATAAACTGTCTCGGGTGTGTACCCGATTTCTTTTATTCCCACTTCAGATAAGTACAAGAGTTGACTTCCTGTATTACCTGCATGACATCCGACAGTGGCGCCCTCTGGTGTCAGGTGACCCCACGCATAAATATATTACAACATTCCCCTTTCAAGATCTTACTATCAGTCACTTTACAATACAAGATGATCTGGGGCTTTCCGCTCATGAGTTGATCATCTCAGTTCAACCTTAGTTCTAGATGAACGTTCTAAGTCAGTTGTGACTGGAGGTTGAGTAACAGTTCTGGTGGGAGTGGTAATAACAACATCAGAGACTGAAGGTCCGGGTTCAGGAATGAAATAGGAGGTGGGTGGGGTGGCTTGATCCATCCACCTCCACGGAGGTGTGTGGGGTTGCTGACCCATCCACTTCCATGGCACAAACCTGGTATTGCAGTACTTCCAGGAACGGTGCTTGGGCTCTAGGCCTTTTGGCTAAGAGCATTAGCGCAGGGTGATCCTTGATGTGTGCAAGGTGACCTCTGGCGTTTGTGATCTGACAAAGAATTGGAAAGATTGGCTACGAAAAAAAAACAAAAAAACAGAGGCCTCTGGTGAATGAACAATAGTTGGTGGGTCACTGATTGGATCTTCCTTAATCGGTTCCAGTTCATCTGTGTGACACAATTTTACCTGGTCAATATGTTTTCTGCATGTTTGGCCATTCTTGACCATGACAATGAACACTCTGTTACCCTCTTTAGCTGTAACAGTATCAGTGATCCATTTTGGACCTCGACCATAGTTCAGTACAAACACTGGATCATTGACAGAGATATCTCGTGACACAGCAGTACGATCATGATACAATTGCTGACTTTGACGTCTGTTTTCAACACGATCATTCAAATCAGGATGAACAAGTGAAAGCTTGGTCTTGAGATTTCTCTTCATCAGTAGTTCAGCAGGGGAAACACAAGTAACAGTATGAGGTCTTGTCCTATAACTGAGCAATATACATGACAAACGAGTTTGAAGTGAACCCTGAGTTACACATTTCATACTTTGGTTGATAGTTTGAACAGCATGCTCTGCTTGACCATTAAAAGCAGGTTTGAATGGAGCTGACCTCACATGTCTAATACCATTGAGTTTCATGAACTCCTGAAACTCAAGACTTGTGAAACAAGATCCGTTGCCACTCACAACAATATCAGGTAAACCATAAGTAGCAAACGTGACACGTAGGCTCTCAATAGTGGCTGTAGATGTACTGGATGACATAATAATACACACGATCCACTTTGAATATGCATCCACCACAACAAAAACATCTTTCCAAGAAATAGACCCGCAAAATCGATGTGGATCCTCGACCATGGTTTAGATGGCCACGACCAAAGACTCAATGGAGATTCCGCTGGTACTTTACTTAGCTGCATGCAAGTATTACACTGATGCACACATGATTCCAGATCAGAGTCAATTCCAGGCCACCATACATGAGAGACCTAGCAATGGTTTCATCATGACAATACCGGGATGAGTGCTATGTAGCTCACGTACAAATCTTTCTCTACCTTTCTTAGGCATGGTGACACGATTACCCCACAGTAAACAATCTGACTGAATGGGCAGCTCACCTTTGCGACGGGTGTAACGTTTGGTCTCTTCACACATCTCCATAGGTATTTCAGATCAATCACCACTGAGGACACAATGTTTCACAACCGACAAAACAGGGTCATGGCTGGTCCAGATCCTGACTTGTTGAGCAGTGACAGGAGTTTCATCACTCTCAAAAGCATCCATTACCAACATTAGATCTGCGAGTTGAGGTGTTTTCACATCAGGTGTAGGCAAAGGCAAATGACTGTGCATCGGCACAATTCTCAGTTATGGGTCTATGACAAATAATGTAATTATAGCCAGATAATGTCAACGTCCACCTCTGAATACGGGATTAATACCTTTGTTTTCAGAAAACAATGAAATGAGTGGCTTGTGATCCATTTCGAGTTCAAAACGGGGACCAAACAGGTACTGATACATCTTTGTTACACCATACACACAGGCCAAAGCTTCTTTGCCTACCATGCTGTAAGCTCTTTCCACTTTAGATAAACTTCTCGAAGCATACGCAACAGGTTGTAGCTTACCCGACTCATTGGCTTGTTGGAGTATTCAGCCAACACCATATGATGAAGCATCACAGGCTAATACAAGACGCTTACATGGATCATAATGAACAAGCAACTTGTTTGAACAGAGCAGATTCTTAGCTTTCTCAAAGGCTCCATCTTGAGACATACCCCAGACCCAATTGTTACCTTTTCTGAGTAGCAAATGCAGTGGCTCTAATAAAGTGCTCAATCTGGGTAAGAAATTACCAAAGTAGTTGAGTAGCCCAACGAACGAACACAGCTCTGTCACAATCTGAGGCTTGGGTGCATTTTTGATGGCCTTGGTTTTTGAATCACTGGGCCTGATTCCATCAGCAGAAATCTTCCTATCAAGGAATTCAACTTCAGGTGCCATGAAGGCACACTTCGAACGTTTCAGCCTGAGTCCCACTTTGTCCAGACGATGTAGAACTTCCTCAAGATTGTTCAGATGTTCAGCAGTGTGTGACCTGTGACCAGAATGTCATCTTGGAACATGACAGTTCTAGGAACAGACTTCAGTAGACGCTCCATATTCCTCTGGAATATGGCTGCAGCCGAACGAATTCTGAAAGGACACCTGTTGTGGACAAACAGTCCCTTATGGGTGTTGATGCAGGTCAGTTTCTTCGAATTACTGACAAACTCCTGTGTCAGGTAGGCCAATGTCAGATCTAGCTTAGTGAACGACTTTCCACCAGCGATAGCAAGGTGAATAGGTCAGCAGCCTTCGGTAATGGGTACTGAACCTGTTTCGAGAATCGGTTAAACGTAACCTTGTCGTCTCCACAAATCCTGACAGTACCATCACTCTTCAACACAGGAACAATAGGGCTGGCCCACTCATTGAATTCAACAGGTGATATGACCCTTTTACGTTGGAGTCTGTCAATCTCAATCTTCTCCCTCATCATATAAGGGACAGACAGAGCTTTTTGATAGACAGGCCTTGCATCAGAATCCAGGTGAATCTGCACCTCGACTCCAGTAAAATTACCAATGCCAGGCTCAAACAAAGAAGGACACTTCTTCAACACTTGAGCACAAGAAGTGTCATCCACCAAGGACAACACTTTGACATCACTCCAGTTCAGCTTGATGTTCTCGAGCCAATTCCGACCGAACAGCATTGGACCATTACCTGGGACGATCCATAATGGTAGATCTTGAATCACGCCATCATACGACACCTTGACTACTGCATTGCAAATCACAGGTATGAGTTCCTTCATATAAGTACGCAACTTGGCTTTGACTGGACTCAGCTTAGGTTTCACAGCCTCAGTGTCCTACAACTTGTCAAATGTTATTTGGCTCATGTTCGACTGACTTGCACCCGTGTCCAGCTCCATTGATACAGGCACGCCATTCAGCTTCATATTAACAATTATCGGCTGGCTCTTTGATGAGAGCGAATACAAACTATACTCTTCCTCCTCAGGTTGTGTATCAAAATTAGCACTGGACTGGTCATCAACAATATGATGAGCAGCAGCAGCATGCTTGTTCAGTTGTGGGCACATTTTCTGGAGATGTCCCACTTTCAAACAGCCATTACAAGAGTATTGTTTAAACCGACACTGATAAGGCCGATGATTGCCCCCACAACGCCAACAAGGTGAACTCAGCTTCGTACCAGTTGTCAGGCTCTGAGCAGCTACAGGTTTCACATAATCAGTTGACTTGGCCCTGCCAGAAGATGACACAATCTTGTTTACAGTACCTGACAAGCCTGACAAGTGGAGCTCTGACCTTTGGATGATAACTGCCTCAAGTTATCATCAGTCGCCATGCATGCTTGGGCAATCGCGATGGCCTTTTTCAAGTCCAGTTTCTCTTCAGCCAATAACTTCCGAAGAATCACAACATGATGGATGTCTATCATGAAAAAGTCTCTCAACATGTCTTCCAGCATGTTCCCAAACTTACACGGCTCAGCAAGACATCGTAGCTCAGCGATGAATCCCGACACGTCCTGACCCTCAGCATGGGCATGCGTGTAAAAGCGATAGGGTGAGATGATGATCCCTTCCTTTAGCTTTAGATGGTCATGCACCAAATCACACAATTCCTCATAAGACTTGGCAGTTGGACATAAAGGTGAGAGAAGGTTCTTCACGATGCCGTTAAACCTCCTGACCATAGACGGTGAGGAGAACCACCCTACGACGGACTGCATCAGCCTCCCCCTCCATTTTGTTGGCAACAAAATATTGATCCAGGCGGTCGACAAAATCCGCCCAATCCTCGCCATCCACGAATTCGTGCAAAATTCCAAAAGTGCCCATTGTAAATAGGAAAGTTCTTAGTTTACCTCGTTGCCAATGTAATAACACAATAGTCCTGTTATTATAAAGTGCCTCGGGTGTGTACCCGATCTCTTTTATTCCCACTTCGGATCAGTACAAGAGTTGACTTCCTGTATTACCTGCATGACATCTGACAGTGGCGCCCTCTGGTGTCAGGTGACCCCACGCATCAATATATTACAATATTAATGATTTGGATGAAGGGACTAAGTTTAATGTAGCCAAGTTTGCTGATGATACAAAGATGAGTGGGAAAGCAAATTGTGAGGAGGATACAAAAAATCTTCAAAGGGATATAGACAGGCTAAGTGAGTGGGCAAAAAATTGGCAGATGGAGTATAATATGGGAAAATGTGAGGTTATCCACTTTGTCAAAAAAATAGAAAAGCAAATTATAATTTAAATGGAGAAAAATTTCAAAGTGCTGCAGTAGAGAGTTCAGAAGAATGAGAGGTGATCTTATCAAAACATATAAGATAATGAGGGGGCTCGACAAGGTGGATGCAGAGAGGATATTTCCACTCATAGGAGATACTAAAACTAGGGGACATAGTCTTAGAATAAGGGGCCGCCCATTTAAAACTGAGATGAGGTATTTCTTCTCTCAGAGGGTTGTAAATCTATGGAATTCTCTGCCCCAGAGAGCTGTGAAAGCTGGGTCATTGAATATATTTAAGGCGGAGATAGACAGATTCTTGAGCGATAGGGGAATAAAGGATTATGGAGAGCGGGCAGGGAAGTGGAACTGAGTCCATGATCAGCTCAGCAATGATCTTATTGAAGGGTGGAGGGAGCAGGCTCGAGTGGACAGGTGGCATGCTCCTGCTCCTATTTCTTACGTTCTTATGTTCTTAACTCTAAAGGGTGTGACTGCCTCCTGGAGCAAAGTGTCCAGGTAACGCTCTGCTTCCCTGATGCATCGCAATGTCTGCATCTCGTTCTCCAGCTCAACAATTCTGAGCCGAAGTTCCTCGTGCTGCAGACACTTACTGCAGATGTGTAGCTCGGGATCGTGATGCTTTCCAGCAACTCCCACATGCTGCAGTTACGACACACCACCTCCCCTGCCATCTCTAACCTTGTTTTGTTTATTAATGAATTAGTTAGATCTTTGAGTCAATTGATATTTTAGTTTTTAAAAATTATTTTATGTTTTAAGTTATTAATTTAATAAGTACCAGCAAGTTACAGTTTCTCAGCTCTTATTGTATCCCCTTCCCTAAGTTAGAAAGCAAAGAAAAGCTGCAATACTCACCAACCAATCACCTACCTGCTCTCCTGTGACATCGTTCTTTGATTTTTTGTTGTTTTTGAATCGGAGCTTCCCCACTCTTTTTATGCCGCTGCCACTCTGATGCCACATGGACAAAATGAGCTCGGAGAGGTCATGAGGGAAGATCGGAGAGAAACTGGAGAAAGATGTGAGGTCAGGGCTAGGGCAGGGGGAGGATGCTTGGAGGAAGTTTGGCCCGGTGCGCTATGGGAAGGATGGAAAGAGGCAAAGGTGGCTGAATGGATGATCCAAATCTTCGAGACAAAGTCCATGAGCTTCTCACACTTATTGTCAGAGGTGAGGGTTGAGGCAGGGGAGAGGGGTTTAAGATGAAGGTGAGCAGTGGAGAATAGAAGCCGGGGTTTATCTTTGCATTCCAGAATGATTCTGGATAGTGAGCAATTTTGGCAGACAAGAGCAGGACCCAACGATGCTTTATGTGTTCCCAGTCAGATCTGGTGGTGAATGGCTGAACCAGTTGTCCGTCATATACATCAAGACTACGTCAAGAGTACAGGGGCAGGGAGGTGTTGCTGCAGTTGGACAGGGCCTTGGTGAGGCCACACCTGGAGTATTGTGTACAGTTTTGGTCTCCTAACTTGAGGAAGGACATTCTTGCTATTGAGGGAGTGCAGCGAAGGTTCACCAGACTGATTCCCGGGATGGCGGGACTGACATATCAATAAAGACTGGATCAACTGGGCTTGTATTCACTGGAGTTCAGAAGAATGAGAGGGGATCTCATAGAAACGTTTAAAATTCTGACGGGTTTAGACAGGTTAGATGCAGGAAGAATGTTCCCAATGTTGGGGAAGTCCAGAACCAGGGGTCACAGTCGAAGGATAAGGGGTAAGCCATTTAGGACCGAGATGAGGAGAAACTTCTTCACCCAGAGAGTGGTGAACCTGTAGAATTCTCTACCAGAGAAAGTTGTTGAGGCCAATTCACTAAATATATTCAAAAAGGAGTTAGATGTAGTCCTTACTACTAGGGGGATCAAGGGGTATGGTGAGAAAGCAAGAATGGGGTACTGAGGTTGCATGTTCAGCCATGAACTCATTGAATGGCGGTGCAGGCTCGAAGGGCCGAATGGCCTACTCCTGCACTTATTTTCTATGTTTCTATGTTTCTATGTCCCTTGGAATTAAGGCAGCCAGGATCAGGGTTTTACTGGGGGAATGGCCAGGGTGAGAGAGAGTAATTGTGTTAATAGGGACTAGGGCATAAAAGGTGGTGCTGAGGGTGTGATTGAGGAGGCGGGAGCTCGGAGCAGCGCGAGTCCGGGGTCGGCGAGAGGCCTATAAAGGCCAGCGGGAGTCGAGCAGTCAGTCGAGGAGGCGGGAGCTCGGAGCAGCGCGAGTCCGGGGTCGGCGAGAGGCCTATAAAGGCCAGCGGGAGTCGAGCAGTCAGTCGAGGAGGCGGGAGCTCGGAGCAGCGCGAGTCCGGGGTCGGCGAGAGGCCTATAAAGGCCAGCGGGAGTCGAGCAGTCAGTCGAGGAGGCGGGAGCTCGGAGCAGCGCGAGTCCGGGGTCGGCGAGAGGCCTATAAAGGCCAGCGGGAGTCGAGCAGTCAGTCGAGGAGGCGGGAGCTCGGAGCAGCTCAAGTCCGGGGTCGGCGAGAGGCCTATAAAGGCCAGCGGGAGTCGAGCAGTCAGTCGAGGAGGCGGGAGCTCGGAGCAGCGCGAGTCCGGGGTCGGCGAGAGGCGTACCGGTGCAGCTACAGGGAGAAGGCAAAAAAAACAAAGGTGACGTCACAGCCTAGGGGGTAAGTGATTGGCTGGTGATTGGTGAGTAGTTTTTCTTTTTCTTCTTATATTGGTCAGTAACTTTTAACATTGTTATTACCAGTTTAAGTGTATCTAAGGGTTAAGACATGGCAGGAGAGCTCGGTCGGGTGTTATGCTCCTCCTGTACCATGTGGGAACTCAGGGACACTTCCGGTGTCCCTGACGACTATGTGTGCGGGAAGTGTATCCGCCTCCAGCTCCTGACGGTCCGCGTTACGGAATTGGAGCTGAAGGTGGATTCACTCTGGAGCATCCACGATGCTGAGAATGACGTGAGTATCACGTGTAGTGAGTTGGTCTTACCGCAGGGAAAGGGTCCACAGCCAGATAGGGAATGGAAGACCAGCAGGAAGAGTAGAGCAAGGAAGGTAGTGCAGGGGTCCCCTGCGGTCATCCCCCTGCAAAACAGATACACCGCTTTGGGTACTGTTGAGGGGAATGACTCATCAGGGGAGGGCAGCAGCAGCCAAGTTCATGGCACCGTGGCTGGCTCTGCTGCACAGGAGGGCAAGAAAAAGAGTGGGAGAGCGATAGTGATAGGGGATTCAATTGTGAGGGGAATAGATAGGCGTTTCTGCGGCCGCAACCGAGACTCCAGGATGGTATGTTGCCTCCCTGGTGCAAGGGTCAAGGATGTCTCGGAGCGGGTGCAGGACATTCTGAAATGGGAGGGAGAACAGCCAGTTGTCGTGGTGCACATTGGTACCAACGACATAGGCAAAAAAAGGGATGAGGTCCTACGAAACGAATTTAAGGAGCTAGGAGCTAAATTAAAAAGTAGGACCTCAAAAGTAGTAATCTCGGGATTGCTACCAGTGCCACGTGATAGTCAGAGTAGGAATCGCAGGATAGCGCAGATGAATACGTGGCTTGAGCAGTGGTGCAGCAGGGAGGGATTCAAATTCCTGGGGCATTGGGACCGGTTCTGGGGGAGGTGGGACCAGTACAAACCGGACGGTCTGCACCTGGGCAGGACTGGAACCAATGTCCTCGGGGGAGTGTTTGCTAGTGCTGTTGGGGAGGATTTAAACTAATATGGCAGGGGGATGGGAACCAATGCAGGGAGACAGAGGGAAACAAAAAGGAGCCAAAAGCAAAAGACAGAAGGGAGATGAGGAAAAGTGTAGGGCAGAGAAACCCAAGGCAAAGAACAAAAAGGGCCACTGTACAGCAAAATTCTAAAAGGACAAAGGGTGTTAATAAAACAAGCCTGAAGGCTTTGTGTCTTAATGCAAGGAGTATCCGCAATAAGGTGGATGAATTAATTGTGCAAATAGATGTTAACAAATATGATGTGATTGGGATTACGGAGACGTGGCTCCAGGATGATCAGGGCTGGGAACTCAACATTCAGGGGTATTCAACATTCAGGAAGGATAGAATAAAAGGAAAAGGAGGTGGGGTAGCATTGCTGGTTAAAGAGGAGATTAATGCAATAGTTAGGAAAGACATTAGCTTGGATGATGTGGAATCTATATGGGTAGAGCTGCAGAACACCAAAGGGCAAAAAACGTTAGTAGGAGTTGTGTACAGACCTCCAAACAGTAATAGGGATGTTGGGGAGGGCATCAAACAGGAAATTAGGGGTGCATGCAATAAAGGTGTAGCAGTTATAATGGGTGACTTTAATATGCACATAGATTGGGCTAGCCAAACTGGAAGCAATACGGTGGAGGAGGATTTCCTGGAGTGCATAAGGGATGGTTTTCTAGACCAATATGTTGAGGAACCAACTAGGGGGGAGGCCATCTTGGACTGGGTGTTGTGTAATGAGAGAGGATTAATTAGCAATCTCATTGTGCGAGGCCCCTTGGGGAAGAGTGACCATAATATGGTGGAATTCTGCATTAGGATGGAGAATGAAACAGTAAATTCAGAGACCATGGCCCAGAACTTAAAGAAGGGTAACTTTGAAGGTATGAGGCGAGAATTGGCTAGGATAGATTGGCGAATGATACTTAGGGGGTTGACTGTGGATGGGCAATGGCAGACATTTAGAGACCGCATGGATGAAGTACAACAATTGTACATTCCTGTCTGGCGTAAAAATAAAAAGGGGAAGGTGGCTCAACCGTGGCTATCTAGGGAAATCAGGGATAGTATTAAAGCCAAGGAAGTGGCATACAAATTGGCCAGAAATAGCAGCGAACCTGGGGACTGGGAGAAATTTAGAACTCAGCAGAGGAGGACAAAGGGTTTGATTAGGACAGGGAAAATGGAGTACGAGAAGAAGCTTGCAGGGAACATTAAGGCGGATTGCAAAAGTTTCTATAGGTATGTAAAGAGAAAAAGGTTGGTGAAGACAAACGTAGGTCCCCTGCAGTCAGAATCAGGGGAAGTCATAACGGGGAACAAAGAAATGGCGGATCAATTGAACAAGTACTTTGGTTCGGTATTCACTAAGGAGGATACAAACAACCTTCCGGATATAAAAGGGGTCAGAGGGTCTAGTAAGGAAGAGGAACTGAGGGAAATCTTTATTAGTCGGGAAATTGTGTTGGGGAAATTGATGGGATTGAAGGCAGATAAATCCCCAGGGCCTGATGGCCTGCATCCTAGAGTACTTAAGGAGGTGGCCTTGGAAATAGCGGATGCATTGACAGTCATTTTCCAACATTCCATTGACTCTGGATCAGTTCCTATGGAGTGGAGGGTAGCCAATGTAACCCCACTTTTTAAAAAAGGAGGGAGAGAGAAAACAGGGAATTATAGACCGGTCAGCCTGACCTCAGTAGTGGGTAAAATGATGGAATCAATTATTAAGGATGTCATAGCAGTGCATCTGGAAAATGGTGACATGATAGGTCCAAGTCAGCATGGATTTGTGAAAGGGAAATCATGCTTGACAAATCTTCTGGAATTTTTTGAGGATGTTTCCAGTAAAGTGGACAAAGGAGAACCAGTTGATGTGGTATATTTGGACTTTCAGAAGGCTTTCGACAAGGTCCCACACAAGAGATTAATGTGCAAAGTTAAAGCACATGGGATTGGGGGTAGTGTGCTGACGTGGATTGAGAACTGGTTGTCAGACAGGAAGCAAAGAGTAGGAGTAAACGGGTACTTTTCAGAATGGCAGGCAGTGACTAGTGGAGTGCCGCAAGGTTCTGTGCTGGGGCCCCAGCTGTTTACATTGTACATTAATGATTTAGACGAGGGGATTAAATGCAGTATCTCCAAATTTGCGGATGATACTAAGTTGGGTGGCAGTGTGAGCTGCGAGGAGGATGCTATTAGGCTGCAGAGTGACTTGGATAGGTTAGGTGAGTGGGCAAATGCATGGCAGATGAAGTATAATGTGGATAAATGTGAGGTTATCCACTTTGGTGGTAAAAACAGAGAGACAGACTATTATCTGAATGGTGACAGATTAGGAAAAGGGAAGGTGCAACGAGACCTGGGTGTCATGGTACATCAGTCATTGAAGGTTGGCATGCAGGTACAGCAGGCGGTTAAGAAAGCAAATGGCATGTTGGCCTTCATAGCGAGGGGATTTGAATACAGGGGCAGGGAGGTGTTGCTACAGTTGTACAGGGCCTTGGTGAGGCCACACCTGGAGTATTGTGTACAGTTTTGGTCTCCTAACTTGAGGAAGGACATTCTTGCTATTGAGGGAGTGCAGCGAAGGTTCACCAGACTGATTCCCGGGATGGCGGGACTGACCTATCAAGAAAGATTGGATCAATTGGGCTTGTATTCACTGGAGTTCAGAAGAATGAGAGGGGACCTCATAGAAACGTTTAAAATTCTGACGGGTTTAGACAGGTTAGATGCAGAAAGAATGTTCCCAATGTTGGGGAAGTCCAGAACCAGGGGTCACAGTCTGAGGATAAGGGGTAAGCCATTTAGGACCGAGATGAGGAGAAACTTCTTCACCCAGAGAGTGGTGAACCTGTGGAATTCTCTACCACAGAAAGTAGTTGAGGCCAATTCACTAAATATATTCAAAAGGGAGTTAGATGAAGTCCTTACTACTCGGGGGATCAAGGGTTATGGCGAGAAAGCAGGAAGGGGGTACTGAAGTTTCATGTTCAGCCATGAACTCATTGAATGGCGGTGCAGGCTAGAAGGGCTGAATGGCCTGCTCCTGCACCTATTTTCTATGTTTCTATGTTTCTATGAGCAGAGCGGTAGTTGCAAAAATGTCATAGTGTATGGAGGGCCAAAGGCTGGATATTCGAGAGTTCATAAGTGCAGTTGTGAGAGTTAGGAGTGAGTTTTGTCCGGGGGGGTGGGATGCAGCATGAGGTAGGGATGGCAGGGGGGAGGGGGGGTGGGTGCAGAGCAATATGAGGAAGTGGTCAAAGATGGCCTTATTTGCAATTGACACAATGGGAGTAGTGAGGCCACGAGAGATGACAAGGTCGACGGGATGGCCATGAATATGGCTTGGGGAGTTTACATGGAGGGAGGGATCACGGGAGCATAGGAGGCTAGTGCACACAGAGGAGAGAACGCATGATGAATTGAGATGGATGTTGAAATCACCGAGAATGAGAAGTCTTTCGGTGCAGAGTTGAGGGAGGAAAGCAGTGGAGAAATATCGTCAATAAAGTTTTTATGGTATTTGGGTAGGCGGTAGCCAATGAAAATTTTAAATGAGAAGTGAGAGGGGTGGAATATGGTGAGAAACTCAAAGGAGGAATAAGTAAAAAGGAGGAATCATCACCAATAACTGAGGAATCATCACCAATAACAATGGAGGAATCATCACCAATAATAATTGAGGAATCATCATCAATAATATTTGAAGAATTACCACCAATAATATTTGAGGAATCATCACCAATAATCATTGATGAATCATCACTAGGAATTGAGGAATCATCACCAATAATAATTCAGAAATAATCACCAATAATTTAAGGAATCATGACCAATAACTGAGGAATCATCACTAATAATAGAGGAATCATTACCTATAATAATTGTAGAATCTTCACCAATAATAACTGAGGAATCATCATTCAGGTCACCAAAAATAATGGGGCCGAAATTCACCCCTTCAACACCCGCTGCCGCCCACTCCTGCCGACATTCCTCCTGAAGATCCGTCCAGTGCCACTTTGGAGGTGGGCTGGAGCGGGCGGGAGGAGAGAGCCGCTGGGAACCGCCCACTGATGTCAGCGGATGGCCGAGTGGCACAACTGACCACCTGCCCGCCGAGCTCCCATATTCCTGCGGGCAGGAGTCGGTGGGACTCAGCGGCAGAACAGGGATGGACCGCTGTGAGGAGGCTGGCTGCCTCTGAAGGTAAGTTTGAAGAATCTGAAAAAAAGGTAAAAAAAACATTTCAACAGCGACTTATCTGGATGGGGTCCCCTGAAGGTCTTCGGATAGTTTTTTAATATTTTATTGTTGATTTTTTTTTCAGGTCGTCGACCCTCCATGGACCCAACTCCATCCGCGGCGGCACTTGGGTGGCAAGCCCTTCTGCTGCCGAGAATGAGATCTCTCGACCCCTGCCACCCAGATTGGCAGCATACATCATCCATTTGCCGCCTGCCAACCGTCGAGGGACCTCTCTGATGAACCGTCCAGTACTTCGGCGGCCATCGGCGGCACTTTGGGCAGTACTTGGGCGGGCGGAGGCCTTGATGAATATTGACCCCAATAGAGGAATCATCATTAATTATAATTGAGGAATCATCACCAATAATAATTGAGGACACAGTACCAATAATAATAGAGGAATCATCACCAATAATTGAGGAATCTTCACCAATATTAATAGAGGAATTATCACCGATAAAAATAGAGAAATTGTCACCAATAATAATTGTAACTGTGGAATCATACCAATAATAGAGGAATCATCACCAATAACATCATCATTATCATCATAGGCAGTCCCTCGATTTGCTTCCACTCCAAAAGTGAGTTCTTAGGTGACTGAACAATCCAATACGTGAATTACCATCTCTGTCACAGGTGGGACAGAGAGTTGTTGAAGGAAAGGGTGGGTGGGGAGTCTGATTAGCCGCAAGCTCCTTCTGCTGCCTGCGCTTGCTTTCTGCATTCTCTTGGTCATGAGATTCCCGGATGCTCTTCCTCCACTTAGGGTGGTCTTTGGCCAGGGACTCCCAGGTGTCAGTGGGGATGTTGCATTTTATCAAGGAGGCTTTGAGGGTGTCTTTGAAACGTTTTCTCTGCCCACCTGGGGCTTGCTTGCCATGTAGGAGTTCTGCTTGCTTTGGGAGTCTTGTGTCAGGCATACGAACAATGTGATGAATGGAGCTGGTCGAGTGTCGTCAGTGCTTCAATGCTCGGGATGTTGGCCTGATCGAGAACACTAACGTTGGTGCGGCTGTCCTCCCAGGAGATTTGCAGGATCTTGTGGAAGCATTGTTGGTGGTATTTCTCCAGCGATTTGAGGTGTCTACTGTATATGGTCCACGTCTCTGAGCCATACAGGAGGACGGATATCACTACAGACCTGTAGACTATGAGCTTGGTGCCAGATTTGAGGGCCTGATCTTCGAACACCCTCAGGCGTCCGAAGACTGCGCTGGCGCACTGGAAGCGGTGTTGAACCTCATCATCGATGTCTGCCCTTGCTGATAATAGGCTCCCGAGGTATGGAAAGTGGTCCACGTTGTCCAGGGCTGCTCTGTGGATCTTGATGAGTGTGGGGCAGTGCTGTGTAGTGGGGTCAGGTTGGTGGAGGACCTTTGTCTTACGGATGTTTAGTGTAAGGCCCATACTTTCATATGCCTCAGTGAAGATGTTGATTATGACTTGGAGTTCAGTCTCTGAATGTGCACAGGCACAAGCATTGTCCACGTAATGTAGCTCAACGACAGAGGATGGGACAGTCTTGGATTGGGCCTGGAGACGACGAAGGATGATTAGGTTTCCACTGGTTCTGTAGTTTAGTTCCACTCCAGCGGGGAGCTTGTTGAGTGTGAGGTGGAGCATTGCAACGAGGAAGATCAAGAAGAGTGTTGGCGCGATGACGCAGCCCTGCTTGACCCCGGTCCGGACGTGGATTGGGTCTTTGGTGGATCTATTGGTAAGGATCATGGCCTGCATGTCATTGTGGAGCAGGCGGAGGATGGTAACAAACTTTTGGGGGCAGCCGAAATGGAGGAGGATGCTCCATAGTCCCTCGTGGTTAACAGTGTCGAAGGCATTTGTAAGGTCAAAGAAGGCCATGTACAAGGGTTGTTGCTGTTCCCTGCATATCTCTTGCAGTGTTCTAAATCGCAGATCGCATCATTTAAAAGCGTGCTCTGCTTCAACCTCAGGGGAGTTCAGATGTACTCTGGAGGTGTTTTAAGGTGCTGTGAACATCTGAAGAAACATCTTATCATACTGTGGACGATTGGAATTTACTAGGTGTCTTAGTGGGGTATTAATTCTTTGTGAACAGATAGTTATTGGAGTGCATAAGCAGCGCTTTCTTACCCTCTGTTGATGACCATGCAAATGCTGCAGACTCAAGATGGCAGCAGGTACATTCGACAGCATCATGTGCCCAATGTAAGACATGCCAGACTGATGAGGAGGACCAGACGTTACACCCCCCCGCAAGTACAGGAAGAAGCAGTCTTACCTCAACTTGTGCAACACCATTTTCCTTTGGAGACTGCGCTTCCACAAAAAGGTTATCAGTGAGATATGCCAGCTCATCAGGAGAGATCTGCAGCCTGCCAGCACCATCTGGACCGCACTATCCGTCGAGGTCAAGGTCACTGCGGCATTATCGTTCTACGCGTCGGGTTCCTTTCAGGCCTCAGCTGGTGACATTTGCAGTATATTTCAGCATGCCACACATTGCTGCATTAGACAGGTCACTGAAGCCCTTTACACAGACAGGATGGACTTTATCAGCTTCCCTATGACCAGGGAGGCTCAGACTGAGAGGGCTTTAGGATTCTACTGAATTGCTAACTTCCCCAAGGTGCAGGGAGCAATAAACTACTCACATCGCGATGCGGGCACCTTTTCAGGATGCAGAGGTTTTCAGGAACCGCAAGGGATTCCACTCCGTAAATGTTCAAATCGCTGTCGACCACTAGCAAATTATTATGGCAATGAATGCTAATTTTCCGGGTAGCATCCATGATACTCACATCCTGTGTGAGAGCACTGCATCTGACATGTTTACCAGTCAGCCACAAGATCAATGCTGGATGCTTGGTGACAAAGGATATGGCCTCACCACCTGGCTGATGACCCCACTGCGTGACACCCACACCGAAGCCGAAAAGCGATATGAGAGCCTCAGAGCCACTCGTATTATCATCGAGAAAACCATTGGAATGCTTGAGCAGCGCTTTAGATGCTTGGACTACCCAGGAGGAGAGCTCCAATACCACCCTGAGCAGGTAGCCCAATTCCTGGTGGTGTGCTGCATGCTGCACAACTTGGCTATCAGGAAGGGACAAGAATTGCCTGAAGGGTCCGACGGTCCACCTCAGGAGAGGAAGAGGAGGACAAGGAGGTGGATGCTGACATCGGGCCAGACAATCAGGCTGATGCTAAAGCCATGCCCCCGCTCCCCTCTATACTGCAGGAAAGGACCCTTGGTGGCATCATAGCTGCAAGACTCTTATGTCAGGAGCTCATAAATAAGCGCTTTGCTTGAAAGAATGTTGGTGATATTTACAAAGCTGCAACACTTTGGGTGTGCAGGTCATATATCAATGGTATGCATCACCTTGGTGGCAGTTAAAGTTTAAGCTGATTCAAGTTAAGTATAATTATGCCCTTTCAAGTTAAGGAGTTACCAATGTGTAACGGTGCAGCTATCTGAGCCAAAGTGCAACAAGGTTATGTTAAATAAAAAACATTTAATCTAACCATTTGTCTGAAATCATAAGTATATCTGTACAACACACCCCACCCCACCCCCACCCCAGTCCACAACAAATTTATCACATTTACATCATTACAATGGTCCCCATTTCCCGCAAAACAGAACACAAATGCAAACCAACAAGGAAGCCCCCTCGCCCCTTGCGCCGATCCTCCCACCAAAACAGCAGCAGTAACTTAAAAATATGCCCCAGACAACACCTGTGGCCATGCACCTCACTTTCCTTGCCCCCCCCCCCCCCCCCCGCTGCTTCTCCTCCCCACCTCTACCCTTTCCCCTTCCCCTCCTGACTCCAAGCCACCTGGCAGAGGAACTCCTGAGGCGATGCTTCATTAGTGGGCTGATGATGGCAGAACCGCTGCTTGGACGCATACGGGAGCAGACGGTCCCGAGTTGGGAATGTGCTCCGAGCCAGAAGCAAGATCTTCCTCCTGGCTCTCATGTGTCATTGGCAATGGGGATGCGGCACCTTGGGGTGCAGTGCCGCGCTCCGGGATTGCTGGGAGCCCTCTCCACCAATGTTCCTGGCTAACAGCTCCAGAGCCTCCTCCATCCCTTCCATGTTATCTATTATTTGTTGGACAAAACCTCGGTGCCAACTATGTTCTTGGTGAATCTCGCTCGTGCCTCCTACATCAGCCAAACAAGCAGACACCACACCTACACACTCTTTCAGTCCATCTCTGCTCCCTCTCTCTCTGTCTCCTCTTCTGCACATGTAATGATGACCCCTGACCTCCTAAATCACGGGAAACGAGTGTTACCATGCCGTTGCTAAGGATGGTGACACTTTATGGCAGAAGGTCAGAGAGATATAAAGCTAACGCACAATTCAGATCGCTCGTGGTAACGCTCAATTTTTAAAATGGAGACTACAGGCTTTGAGAAAGGGCGAGAAGCTGGTGATCTGAAAATCCATTTTTACCATCCATGCTGAAAATAATGCCCATTTTTGGGTGATCTGCACAAAAGTGCAAAATCTAGCCCCTAGTCAATTAGCTTATGCCACGCTCTTTTCACGTTTGCAGAAGAAGATATTTAACAACCGCTCTGAGCAGAGGCTCACCAGGGGGGGGGCCCTGCTCAGGTGCAGCCACTGACCGACCTCGAGGAGCGTGCAGCGGCACTTGTGGAGGCACACAGTCGCTCGGCCACCAGCCGTGGTGTTGCAGAACCCTCCTAGCATCACGTGAGTAACGTGTCAAACAGTTTTAAAGTAATGTAACGTCATGTAATTATAATGCAATATACGAATTATGTCATTTCATGCATGCAGCCTTTGTGCTACTCTCAGGTTAACAACATTAGAACATAAGCACGAAGAGCAGGGGAAGGTCATCTGGCCATCTGTCCCCTTCTCTGTGCGCTCCCCATAAACCCTCAATCCCTGAGTCTGTCCACCTGCGACTGATGCAGCCGTGACAGCTTTCTGGGGCAGTGAAATCCACATGACACATTAATATGTATCATCTCTTGGTAATGTGTACGCTTCTGTTCTAATAAGCTCAATAAGCTCAATTGTGCTTTGAAGGTCAATCAGAGACGTGAGTGGAGGCCGCACCTGCACCTACACCTACATCTGTGTAGGTGTCAGTTACCACGGGTGGTGAGGAACAGGAGGATGAGTATATGACCACCCAACCAGAGGAAGAGGAGGAAGAAGTTATGGAAGCCACAGAGGGGGATGAACCTGTGGCCACTTTGGAAATTGCTCTTGCGACAGAAGAGATACTGGAACCAAGCGGCACGCAGCCGGCAATGCCAAGGCGCTTTATAATGCGCACGCCTACTCCACGGAGGTCGGGTCAGTGAGTTCAGCACTCGTCTCCAATGGACGATCGTTTAGAGGGCTTGATCTCCCTGTGCGAGGAGACGGTCGCAATAAGTCGCGAGCATCTCCAGGCGTTTGTGCAGTTCACGCAGGACTTTTCCCAGGTGTCTGCTGCCCAAGCGGAGGCAGCGCAGCAGACGCTCATGGCGATGTGTGCACAGACCGCCGTCACCAATGCCTTGCGGCATGCGTTGTTGGTTGAGCACGGCGCTGCACCCCAAGGTTTCGTGATCGGTATTAGCACAAGCTCCAGCACACAAGTGAGTCAGGGGGAAGATTCAGACTCGGAAGATGATGCCCCAGCTTCGTCTTCCCTTCAACACCGCGCCCTCCAACAGCCGATCGTGCCACCATCACCCCCACCACAGCAGCAAGTCTTGCCGTTGCCTGCTACACGCCAGACTCGTCTCGGTACCCGGGAACCAAAATGGGCGGGTGGGACTAGGACATGGGGCGGGAACCAGGATCTGGAGGGAAATGTGGCCGCTGGTAGGGAGGGGGGTGTTATTGTTATTATTGTTGTCATTGTTACTGTGTTTTTTTAAATTGCTGTTACTGTTGTTACTGTTTTTAAATTCATTGCTGGTTTATAGTGGGGGGGGGGGGGGGAGCGGGACGGGGCGGGGGGGGGGGGGCATTGCTAAAAATTGAATTTGTTACAGTAATAAAACTTTTTATTGAATTTTACAATTGTGCATTGTCTTATAATAACGTAAATTAAGTTAAGTTTGAACATTAATGCAAATTTTGTACAACAATGGTCAGGCCAGGCTAGAGTAGGCAAGGATAAAATGTAACTCATTTTATCTAACCATAACTGTAACGGTGACTGTCCCCAATGTAAGTTCATGCAAAGCGCCCATTTATGAGCTCCTAGCGCAACAGCTTTGCAGCCACGTAACTCCCACGGGGTTTCTCCAGTCTTCCGAGGGGAGGGGTGGTGGGAGCCTGGATTGATCACCAGGCTGATTTCCTCCCCGAGGTCCCCACCAGCCTCTTCCACCTCTTGCTCCTTGACGTCTGCCTCCAACCCTTCCAGAGGTGGACCAGCAACCCCATCTCGCATTTGTTGTCCTCTCCTTATAGCTAGGTTATGCAACATGCAGCACACCACAATAAACTCAGCGACCTGGTCAGGGTGGTACTGTAGGCTGCCTCCAGAGTGGTTCAGGCATCAGAAGCGCTGCTTCAGCACTCCAATTGTCTTTTCGACGATATCGCATGTAGCTTTCATTGTAACGCTTCTCGGCTTCCGTCTGGCAATTACGCAGGGGTGTCATGAGCCAAATGGTCAGGCCATATCCTTTATCCCCCAGCATCCAACCATGACCTTCTGGCTGACTGTCAAACAGGTCAGAGATAGCGCTCGCTCTCACACAGGATGTGCGCATTATGGATGCTGCCTGGAAATGTAGCATTTACTGCCATGATTATTTGGTTGTGGTCGACAAGGAGCTGCACATTCAGGGAATGGAATCCCTTTTGTTTATGAAACACCTCCACGTTCTGTAAATGGGCTTTCAGGGCGATATGCATGCAGTCTATTGCTCCCTGTACCTTGGGGAAGTTTGCTATTCATGATAAACCCAAAGCCCTCTCAGTCTGTGCCTCCCTGGTCATAGGGAAGCTTATAAAGTCCATCCTGCGAACGTAAAGGGCTTCAGTCACTTGTCGAATGGAGCAGTGTGTGGCGTGCTGAGATACCACAGATGTCGCCAGCTGAAGCTTGAAAGGAGCCAGACGCATAGAAGGATAGTGCCGCAGTAACCTTTACCTCAACGGGCAGTGCGGTCCTGATGGTGCTGGTAGGCTGCAGATCCCCTTTGATGAGCTGGCATATCTCATCAATGACCTTCTGGAAGCGCAGCCTCCAAAGGCACATGTTATCAGACATGTTGTGGTAAGATTGCTTTTCCCTGTACGTTCGTCGGCTGTACATTCCCCTCCTCCGTCTCCGCAGTAGTCTGCCACCTCTTCGATTGGCCCCTTCACTTAACTCAACCTCAGACGCCAGCACGTGAGCAGTTACAAGTAATGATAGAATAGCTACAGGCCCCATTACTATCACTATTATCACTATCACTATCACTGTTGTTATAAATGCCCTTGGTACTATAAAATATAAATAAATATACATATAAATATAAGTATAAATGTGAGTGGATCTATCATAAAAAGCCCTTAAATAACTCACAAATTAAGCCCCTTGTTTTAGCAGCCTCCTGCCTTCCTCTGACTTTCAAAATGGCGTCCGTAGTGCCAAGTTCTGTGAGGAAGGCCAGGGAAAAGCAACTATTCTCCAGCAATGCTCTCGGCGAGTGATCAGCCCGGTGATGTGCCAAGTTATACCTGGCAATGTGCGGGCAATCACCTAGGTGATCACCTCGGTGATGTGAGCCGAAAGTTGGGGGGACAGTTTTTCGGCGATGTTCCAGCCCAACTTTCCACTTTTCCGTCAAAATGGCCAATAGCAGGCCGTTTTGGGTGATATATGGGCACTAGCCCAGCGATGTGAAGTGGAAAGTCTAGCCCCATGTCCGTTGTACCCCGTAGTGGACGGAATAAGCACTGTGACCCTGGGAGGAGCTCCTCAGCCACAGGGAGAAGACGGTTGAGGAGGATTCTAGCGATCACCTTCTCAGTGGCTGATAACAGGGAGATTCCTCTGTAGTTGCCGCAGTCAGACTTGTCCCTTTTTTAAAGATGGTCATGATTACTGCATCGCTGAGATCTCCCGGCATGCTCTCCTCCTTCCAGATGGGAGAGATGAGGTCATGCATTCATGCCAATACTGCCTCTCTGCCATACTTTAGTGCCTCAGCGGGGATTCCATCCACTCCTGTTGCCTTGTTGTTCTTGAGCTAATGGATGGTCTTTTCTACCTCATGCAGGGCTGTGGTTTTGCTGAGATGGTGGCGGGTAACATGCTGTGGGATGGAGTCGAGGACACTCGTGTCAAAGGCAGAGTCTTGGTTAAGAAAATCTTCAAAGTGTTCCTTCCAGCAGGTTCTGACTGCCTCGGTGTCCTTGATGAGTGTCTCCCCGTTCTTGGCCAGCAGTAGGGTTGGGCCTTGGGTGCTTGGGCCGTAGATGGACTTGACTGCGGTGAAGAACCCTCGCACATCTTGGCTGTCGGCCAGCTGCTGAATCTCCAGAGCTTTCTCCACCCACCATCTATTCTTTAGGTCCCGTTTTTTTTGCTAGACCTCGGCCTTAATCCGTCTGTAAAGCTGCTTTGATGCTCCCGAGTTGGGTGATTGTTTTAGGTTCAGAAATGCCCTGCGCTTGCGATTTATTAACTCTTGGATCTCCTGATCCTTCTCATCAAACCAGTCCTGGTGTTTCCTAGTTGAGTGACCAAGCGACTCTTCGCAGGCACTGGTTATGGCGGTCTGGAGGGTAGACCAAGCGCTGTGGGTATTCTGCATTTCGGGGTCATCAAGGGTCGCCAGGTTAGCAGTGAGGCGCTGGTGGTATAGGGCTCTCTTTGAGTGCCCCGGCGTTGATTTTTTCTTTGCGGCACTGCTTCTGCTGCCATCGTCACTTTGGGGCTATATTGATGTTGATGATGGAACGGATTAGGCGGTGGTCCGTCCAGCAGTCGTCAGCTCCTGTCATGATGTGGCTGATGTGCACATCCTTGCGATCCCTAGCTTGAACGATGATGTAGTCACGCAGGAGCCAGTGTTTGGAGCGAAGGTGTTGCCACGATGCCTTGTACTTGTCCCTCTGGTGGAACAAGGTGTTAGTGATGACAAGGTCGTGTTCCAGGCATTTTGTCAGGAGCAGGGCACCACTGAAGTTGGTTTTCTCTACCCCGTCTCTGCCAATCACGCCTCCCCAGTGGGCTGTGTCCTTACCAACCCTGGCGTTGAAATCACTGAAGAGGATCATTTTGTTATCCGTAGGGACGCGGGACAGGGATTGTTCGAGGCTGGAGTAAAATCCCTCTTTGGCCTCATCTGTTGCGTCGAGCATGGGGTCTTATGCACTGATAAGTGTGGCGCACTGGTTCCGGGATAGGGTGAGTCAAAGAGTCATGAGACGTTCGTTAATCCCGCAGGGGAAGTCTTTGAGGCGGTCGACCAGCTCGTTCTTGATAGCGAAACTGACTCCATGGAGGCAGATTCTTCCTCTGGTTTGCCATTCCAGAAGAAGGTGTAACCTCCACCTTGTTCCCTGAGCTGGCCTACCCTTGCCTGCCGGGTCTTACTTAGGGCGGCGATATCGACATCGCAGCGTCTAAGTTCCCAGGTAACTATGGCCGTGCGGCGTTCCAGTCTGTCACTGTTGGAGTTGTCCATGAGGGTCCTGACGTTCCAGGTCCTGAACTTCATTTTGAAGGGTGGAAGATGCCTGTGCATGAGTTCTTTTAACGTGGGGTGGTCTGCCTCCCATCGGCAACATCCTGGCTTCATCCATCGGCGACATCCTGGCCTTCATCCATCGGCGAAACTCGGGCCTTCATCCACTAGCAATGTGCTGGCCTTCATCCACCGGCGATGTATTGGCCTCCATTCAGCGGCGACACTCGGGCCTTCATCCATCAACGATGCGGGCTTAGCTGAGCAAGGTCTTGGTCCAGTGGCAAGGGAGTCCAAGACTACTGGAAATCAGGCACTGCTGTATGAGCCTAGTTGCCTACGGCAAGATGCGGGCCGTATGCTCGGCGCTGAGCAGCGGCCTTCGATGAGATGGTGAGAGATCCGAGGCCTGGCTGAGGGTAGGCATTGGGATGGTCAGAGGTCCATTTTGTGGAAAATGGAGAGGTCAAATAGGTCAGAGTGACTACAGCCTTTGCGCACACCACGTGCTCGACAGAGACTCCGCCGTTGAGTGGGGTCAGCAGCCGAGGGGAGGCCAGAGCATCATTGAAGGAAGGGGGGCCAGGACTTCACCAATGGATGAAGGTCCGAGCATCACTGATGGATGAAGGCCAGGACGTCACCGGTGGATGAAGGCCAGGATGTCACCGATGGATGAAGGCCAGGATGTCGCCGGTGGATGAGGGCCTGAGCATCGTTGATGGATGAAGGCCCGAGTGTCGCCGCTGGATGGAGGCCAATACATCGCCAGTGGATGAAGGCCAATACATCGCCGGTGGATGAAGGCCAGCATGTCGCTAGTGGATGAAGGCCCGAGTTTCGCCGATGGATGAAGGCCAGGATGTCGCCGATGGATGAAGCCAGGATGTTGCCGATGGGAGGCAGGCCTGGACGTCGCCGGAGGGAAGGCTTGTGCGTGAGGTAGGCCTAAACCTGTGTTTGAATCTGGTCGTAGGCTCACCACCGTTGAGATCACCGGGGGTCAGTTGGAGCAGCTGAGTCAGCCGTGGGGAGCGAGAAACAAAGCTCCAGCCGGAGGGACCTGGCAGCAGGAAGGCTGGCCTGGAAGGTAGGCCAGGGATGGGGGATGGGGAGTGGGCCCTTGCAGCATGGGATTTTAGGGTTTTAGGGGTAGATAGAGTACTTTGGGGGTCAGAGTTAGGGCCAGAGGGGGCTTAGACAGTGAGGGGGGGGGGTCAGGTTTGAGGGAGAAAGAGATGGACGATGGCATCAGATGGTCAGATGAAGGTTTGTTCAGGGAGAGATCCCTAAGGAGCTGCTATCCTATCCACCATCTTGGATCCATTGAGTGATCAGCCCAGGTTGGATGTTGACAGTGGTTTCAGACGGTATTGCTTTACAATGAGCTGTTTAATTTCAGGTTGACATTCAGAATGAAGAGGACCAGTTCAAACAATAATAATTGAGGAATCATCATCAATAATAATTGTGGAATCATCGCCGACAATAATTGAGGAATCATCAACAGGAATTGAAGAATCATCACCAATAAAAATACAGGAATCATCACCAATAATTGATGAATCATCATCAATAATAATTGAGGAATCATCACCAATACTAATTGCCGAATTATCATCAATAATAATTGAGGCACCATCAATAATAATTGAGGAATCATCGCCAATAATAAAAGAAATCATCACCAATAATTATTGAAAAATCATTACCGATAACAAGAGATGAATCATCACCAATAATGGTTGAGGAATGATAGACAGGAATTGAGGAATTATCGCCAATAATAATTGAGGAATCACCATCAATAATAATTGAGCAACAATCATCAATAATTGAGGAATCATCACCAATAATAATTGAGGAATCATCACCAAAAATAATTATGGAATCACCACCAATAAAAATTGAGAAATCATCACCAATAATAATATAGAAATCAACAATACCAATTCAGGAATCATCACGAATAATAATATTGGATTTAACACCAATAATAATTGACGAATCATCACCAGAGTTTGAGGAATCATCAATAATCATTGAAGAACCATCAACAATAATAATTGAGGAATCATCACGAATAATAATTGATGAAACTTCACCAATAATTGAGGAATCATCAACAATAATGATTGAAAAATCGTCACAAATAATAATTGAGCAACAATCACCAATCATTTATAAATCATCACCAATAATAATTGAGCAATAATCACCAATAATTGAGGAATCATCATCAATAATGATTGGGGAATCATCACCAATAATAATTGAGGAATAAACATTAATAATAATTGAGGAATCATCACAAATAATTGAAAAATCAGCATCAATAATAATTGAGAAATCATCACCAATAATAATTGAGCAATAATCACCAATAATTGAGGAAACATCAACAACAATAATACAGGAATCATGATGAATAATAATTGAGGAATCATCACCAGAAATTGAGGAATCATCAACAATAATAATTCAGGAACCATCACCAATATTATCATCATCATAGGCAGTCCCTCGGAATCGAAGAAGACTTGCTTCCACTCCTGAAGTGAGTTCTTTGGTGGCTGAACAGTCCAATACGAGAGCCACAGACTGTCACAGGTGGGACAGATAGTCGTTGAGGGGAGGGGTGGATGGGACTGGTTTGCCCCACGCTTCTTCTGCTGCCTGCGCTTGATTGCTGCATGCTCTCAGCGTTGAGACTCGCAGTGCTCAGCGCCCTCTCAGATGCACTTTCTCCACTTAGGGCGGTTTTGGGCCAGGGACTCCCAGATGTCAGTGGGATGTTGCACTTTATCAGGGAGGCTTTGGGCGTGTCCTTGTAGCATTTCCGCTGCCCACCTTTGGCTCATTTGCCGTGGAGGAGCTCTGAGTAGAGCACTTGTTTTGGGAGTCTCGTGTCTGGCATGCAGACTGCCCAGCGGAGCTGATCGAGTGTGGTCAGTGCTTCAATGCTGGGGATGTTAGCCTGAGTGAGGACGCTGATGTTGGTGCACCTCTCCTCCCAGGGGATTTGTAGGATCTTGCGGAGACATCGTTGGTGATATTTCTCCAGCAACTTGAGGTGTTTACTGTACATGGTCCATGTCTCTGAACCATACAGGAGGGCAGGTATTACTGCAGCCTTGTAGACCATGAACTTGGTGGCAGTTTGGAGGGCCTGGTCTTCAAACACTCTTTTCCTCAGGCGACCGAAGGCTGTATTAGCACACTGGAGGTGGTGTTGGATCTCATCGTCGATGCCTGCTCTTGTTGATAGGAGGCTCCCGAGATATGGGAAGTGATCCATGATGTCCAGAGGCTGCGCCTTGGATCTTGATGAATGGGGGACAGCGCTGTGCAGTGAGGACAGGCTGGTGGAGGACCTTTGTCTTACGGATGTTTAGTATAAGGCTCATGCTTTTGTATGCCTCAGTAAATACATCGACTATGTCCTGGAGTGCGTCCTCTGTATGTGTGCAGATGCAGGCGTAGTCCGTATACTGTAGCTCGACGACAGAGGTTGGGGTGTTTAGTCAACAAGCTCCCGGCTGGAGTGGAACTAAACTACAAAACCAATGGGAACTTGTTCAACCTGCACCATCTCCAGGCCAGATCCAAGACCACCCCACCAATATTAACACAAGAATCATCGAGAGTAATTGAGGAATCATCTTCAATAATGATTGAGGAATAATCACCAATACTAATTGCCAAATTATCACCAATAATACTTGAGACACCATCAACAATAATTGGGGAATCATCACCAATAATTGGGGAATCATCAACAATAATAATGGAGGAATCATCACCAATAATTGCAGAATTATCCCCAATGACAATTGATGATTCATCACCAATAATAATTGAGGAATCAACACAAATAATAATACAGGAATCATCACCAGTAATAATTGAGGAATCATCATCAAAAATGATTGAGGAATAATCATCAATAATTGAGGAATCATTACCAACAATAATTGAGGAATGATCACCAATAATAAGAGAAATCATCACTAATAATTGGGAAATGATCACCAATAATGATTGAAAAATTGTCACCAACAATAATTGAGGAATAATCATCAATAATTGAGGAATCATTATTAAAATGATTGAGCTATCATCACCAATATTATTTGAGGAAACATAATCAATCATTTAGCAATCATCAACAATAATGAGATCAATCATCACCAATAATTGGCAATCATCAACAGAAATTGAAATATCATCACCAATAATAATTGAGGAAACATCACCAATAATTGATGAATCATCAGCAATAATAATACAGGAATCATCACCAGTAATAATTGAGGAATCATCACCAATCATAATTGAGGAATCATCACAAATAACTGAGGAATCATCACCAATAGTGAAAGAGGAATTATCACCAATAATTGAGGAATCAACTCCAATAATAATAAGAGGAAATATCACCAATAATAATAGAGGAATCATCAACAATAATAATAGAGGAATCATCAGCAATAATTGTGGAATCATATCAATAATGATTGAAAATTCATCACCAATAATAATTGAGAATCATCACCAATAATAATAGATGAATCATCACCAATAAAAATTGAGGAATCATCACCAATAATGAAAGAGGAATCATCACCAACAATTGAAGAATCAACTCCAATAATAATAGAGGAAATATCACCATTAATAATAGAGGAATCATCAACAATAAAATAGAGGAATTATCACCAATAACAATTGAGGAATCATCACCAATAATTGAGGAATCATCACCAGGAATTGAGGAATCATCACCAATGATAATAGATGATGGCTATGATGTAATTGGCATCACGGAGACATGGCTCCAGTGTGACCAAGGCTGGGAACTCAACAGCCAGGGGTATTCAACATTTAGGAAGGATAGGCAGAGAGGAAAAGGAGACGGGGCGGCATTGCTGGTTAAAGAGGAAACTAATGCAATAGTAAGGAGGGACATTAGCCTGGATGATGTGGAATCGGTATTGATGTGGAGCTGCGGAATACCAAAGGGCGGAAAACGCTAGTGGGAATTGTGTACAGACCACTAAACAGTAGTAGTGAGGTTGGGGACAGCATCAAACAAGAAATAAGGGATGTGTGCAATAAAGATTCAGCAGTTATCACGGCGGCTTTAATCTACATATTGATTGGGCTAACCAAACTGGTAGCAATGCGGTGGAGGAGGATTTCCTGGAGTGTATTAGGAATGGTTTTCTGGACCAATATGTCGAGGAACCATCTAGAGAGCTGGCCATCCTAGACTGGGTGATGTGTAATGAGAAGGAACTAATTAGCAATCTTGTTGTGCAAGGCCCCTTGGGGAAGAGTGACCATAATATGGTAGAATTCCTTATTATGATGGAGAGTGACACAGTTAATTCGTCAACTAGGGTCCTGAACTTAAGGAAAGGTAATTTTGACGGTATGAGGGGTGAATTGGCTAGAATAGACTGGCAAAGGATACTTAAAGGGTTGACGGTGGATAAGCAATGGCAAACATTTAAATATCACATGGATGAACTTCAGCAATTGTACATCCCTGCCTGAAGTAAAAAATAAAATGGGGAAGGTGGCTCAACCGTGGCTAACAAGGGAAATTAAGGATAGTGTTAAATCCAAGGAAGCGGCATATAAATTGGCTAGAAAAAGCAATAAACCGGAGGACTGGGAGCAATTTAGAATTCAACAGAGGAGGACAAAGGGTTTAATTAAGAGGGGAAAAATAGATTACGAGAGGAAGCTTGCAGGGAACATAAAAACTGACTGCAAAAGCTTCTATAAATATGTGAAGAGAAAAAGATTAGTGGACAAAAGTAGGTCCCTTGCAGTTGGATTCAGGTGAATTTATAATGGGGAACAAAGAATTGGCAGACTAATTGAACAAATACTTCAGTTCTGTCTTCACGAAGGAAGACACAAATAACCTTCCGAATGTAGTAGGTGACAGTGGGTCTAGTGAGAAGGAGGAACTGAAGGATATCCTTAGTAGGTGGGAAATTGTGTTAGAGAAATTGATGGGATTGAAGGCCGATAAATCCCCGGGGCCTGATAGTCTGCATCCCAGAGTAATTAAGGAAGTGGCCCTAGAAATAGTGTATGCGTTGGTGATCATTTTCCAACAGTCTATCGACTCTGGATCAGTTCCTATGGACTGGAGGGTAGCTAATGTAACACCACTTTTTTTAAAAAGGTGGGAGAGAGAAAACGGGTAATTATAGACCGGTTAACCTGACATTAGTAGTGGGGAAAATGTTGGAATCAATCATTTGCATTTGGAAAGCAGAGACAGGATCGGTCCAAGTCAGCATGGATTTATGAAAGGGAAATTATGCTTGACGAATCTTCTGGAATTTTTTGAGGATGTAACCAGCAGAGTAGACAAGGGAGAACCAGTGGATGTGGTGTATTTGGTGTATTTCAAAAGGCTTTTGACAAGGTCCCGCACAAGATATTGGTGTGCAAAATCAAAGCGCATGGTATTGGGGGTAATGTACTGACGTGGATAGAGAACTGGTTGGCAGACAGGAAGCTGAGAGTCCGGATAAACGGGTCCTTTTCAGAATGGCAGGCAGTGACTAGTGGAGTGCCGCAGGGCTCAGTGCTGGGATCCCAGCTCTTTACAATATGCATTAACGATTTAGATGAAGGAATTGAGTGTAATATCTCCAAGTTTGAAGACGACACTAAACTGAGTGGTGGCGTGAGCTGCGAGGAGGACCAATAAATGATATTTCATTGCCAATAATAAAAGAGGAATCATCACCAATAACAATTGAATAATCATCACAAATAATTAAGGAATCATCACCAATAATGATTGAGGAATCATCACCAATAATAATAATACAGGAATCATCAGCAATAAATGAGTAATGATCATCAATAATGATTGTGAAATCATCACCAAAAGTAATTGCAGTCACCAATATTAATTACCGAATAATCACCAATAATAATTGAGGAATCAGCACCAATAATAATTGAGGAATCATCATCAATAATGATTGAAAAATCACCAATAATAATTGAGAAAACATGACCAATAATAATTGAGGAATCATCGCCAATAATAATTGGGGAATCATCAACAATAATAATTGAGGAATCAGTAGCAATAATTGAGAAATTGTTACCAGTAATAATTGAGGAATCATCACCAATAATAATTCAGGAACACCTATAATAAGAGATGAATCATCATCAATAATTGGGGAATCATCACCAGGAATTAAGGAATCATCACCAATAATGATTGAAAAATCAACAATAATAATTGAGGAATCATTACTAAGAATAACACATAAATCATCACCAATAACAATTGAGGAATCTTCACCAATAAATGATCATTCTTCATCAATAATAATTGAAGAATCATCATCAGGAAATGATTCATCACCAATAATAATTGAAGAATAATCACCAATAATAATTGAGGGATCATCGACAATAACAATTGTGGAATCATCACCAATTATAATTGAGGAATCATTATCAATAATCAGGGAATCATCATCAAAAAGGCTTGAGAAATCATCACCAAAAATAACTGAAGAATAATCACCAATAATTGAGGAATCATCGCTAATACTAATTGAGGAATCATCACCAATAATAATTGAAGAATAATCACCAATAATAATTAAAGAATAATCACCAATAATTGAGGAATCATCACCAATAATAATTGCGGAATCATGACCAATAATAATTGTGGAATCATCGCCAATAATAAGAGAAATCATCACCAATAATTGTGAAATCATCATCAATAATGATTGAGGAATCATCACCAGGAACTGAGGAATCATCACCAATAATTGAGGAATCATCACCAATAATAATTGAGGAATCACAGACAGGAATAGGGGAATCATTACCATAATAATACAGGAATCATCACCAATAATTGAGCAATCATCATCAATAATCATTATCATTGTTGCCAAATTAAGTTAATCTAAGGGTTAAGTCATGGCAGGAAAGCTCGGACATGTGTCATGCATCTCCTGTGCTATGTGGGAACTCGGATGCTTCCAGTGTCCCTGACAACTACATGTGCAGGAAGTGTATCCTGCAGCAGCTCTTGACAGACAGCATTGCGGCACTAGAGCTGCGCATGGATTCACCCTGGAGCATCTGCGATGCTGAGGATGTCATGATTAGCATGTTTAGTGAGTTGGTCACACCGCAGGCAAAGGTTACACAACCAAATAGGGAATGGGTGACTAGCAGGAAGAGCAGTGGAAGGAAGGTAATTCAGGGGTCCCCTGCGGTCATCCCTCTCCAAAACAGATACACCGTTTTGGATACGGTTGGGGGAATTACTCATCAGAGGAGGGCAGCAGCAGCCAATTTCATGGCACTGTGGGTGGCTCTGCTGCACAGGAGGGCAGGAAAAAGAGTGGGAGAGCTATAGTGGGAAGGGGAATAGATAGAAGTTTCTGCGGCCGCAATCGGGACTCCAGGATGGTATGTTGCCTCCCTAGTGCAAGGGTCAAGGATGTCTCAGAGCGGCTTCAGGATATTTTGGAGTGGGAGGGTGAACAACAAGTTGTCGTGGTGCATATAGGTACCAATGATATAGGTAAAAAACAGAATGAGGTCCTACAGGCTGAATTTAGGGAGCTAGGAGTTAAATTAAAAAATAGGACCTCAAAGTTAGTAATCTCAGGATTGCTACCAGTGCTACATGCTAGTCAGCGTAGGAATTGCGGGATAGCTAAGATGAATACGTGGCTTGAGGAGTGGTGTAGAAGGGACGGATTCAAATTCCTGGGACATTGGAACCGGTTCTGGGGGAGGTGGGACCAGTACAAACGGGATGGTCTGCACCTGGGCAGGACCAGAACCAATGTCCTAGGGGGAGTGTTTGTTAGTGCTGTTGGGGAGGGGTTAAACAAATATGGCAGGGGGATGGGAACCTATGCAGGGAGACAGAGGGAAGTATAATGGGGACAGAAGCAAAAGATAGAAAGAAGAAAAGTAAAAGTGGAGGGCAGAGAAACCCAAGGCAAAAATCAAAAAGGGCCAAATTACAGCAAAATTCTAAAGGGGCAAAGTGTGTTAAAAAGACAAGCCTGAAGGCTCTGAGCCTCAATGCGAGGAGTATTCATAATAAGGTGGACGAATTAAATGTGCAGGCAGCAATTAATGAATATGATATCATTGGCATCATGGAGATATGGCTCCAGGGTGACCAAGGCTGGGAACTCAACATCCAGAGGTATTCAACATTCAAGATGGATAGATAGAAAGGAAAAGGAGGTGGGGTAGCATTGCAGGTTAAAGAGGAAATTAATGGAATAGTAAGGAAGGACATTAATTTGGATAATGTGGAATCTGTATGGGTGGAGCTACGGAATATCAAAGGGCAGAAAACGCTAGGGGGAGTTGTGTACATACCTCCAAACAGTAGTAGTGAGGTTGGGGACAGCATCAAACAAGAAATTAGGGATGCGTGCAATAAAGGTACAGCAGTTATCATGGGCGACTTTAATCTACATATAGATTGGGCTAATGAAACTGGTAGCAATACGGTGGAGGAGGATTTCCTGGGGAGTATTAGGAATGGTTTTCTCAACCAATATTTCGAGGAACCAACTAGAGGGCTGGCCATCCTAGACTGGGTGATGTGTAATGAGAAAGGACTAAATGGCAATCTTGTTGTGTGAGGCCTCTTGGGGGAGAGTGACCATAATATGGTAGAATTATTTATTAAGATGGATAGTGACACAGTTAATTCAGAAACTAAGGTCCTGAACTTAGGGAAAGGTAACTTCGATGGTATGAGACGTGAATTGGCGAGAATAGACTGGTTAATGATATTTAAAGGGTTGACGGTGGATAGGCAATGGCAAATATTTAAAGATCACATGGATGAACTTCAACAATTGTACATCCCTGTCTGGGTTAAAAATAAAACGGGTAAGGTGGCTCAACCGTAGCTAACAAGGGAAATTAAGGAGAGTATTAAATCCAAGGAAGCGGTATATTAATTGGGCAGAAAAAGCAGCAAACTTGAGGACTGGGAGAAATTTAGAATTGAGCAGAGGAGGACAAAGGGTTTAATTAGGAGGGGGAAAATAGAGTATGAGAGGAAGCTTGCTGGGTACATAAAAACTGACTGCAAAAGCTTCTATAGATATGTGAAGAGAAAAAGATTAGTGAAGACAAACGTAGGTCCCTTGCAGTCAGAATCAGGTGAATTTATAATGGGGAACAAAAAAATGGCAGAGCAGTTGAATAAATATTCTGGTTCTGTTTTCAGAAGGAAGACACAAATAACCTCCGGCAATACTAGGGGACCGCGGATCTAGTGAGAATGAGGAACTGAAGGAAATCCTTATTAGTCGGGAAATTGTGTTAGGGAAATTGATAGGATTGAACGCCGATAAATTCCCAGGGCCTGATAGTCTGCATCCCAGAGTACTTAAGGAAATGGCCCTAGAAAGAGTGGATGCATTGGTGATCATTTTCCAACAGTCTATCGACTCTGGATCAGTTCCTATGGATTGGAGGGTAGCTAATGTAACACCACATTTTAAAAGAGGGAGAGAGAAAATGGGGAATTATAGACCAGTTAGCCTGACATCAATAGTGGGGGAAATGTTGGAATCAATTATTAAAGATGAAATAGCAGTGCATTTGGAAAGCAGTGACAGGATCGGTCCAAGTCAGCATGAATTTATGAAAGGGAAATCATGCTTGACAAATCTTCTAGAATTTTTTAAGGATGTAACTAGTGGAGTGGACAAGGGAGAACCAATGGATGTGGTGTATTTGGACATTCAAAAGGGTTTTGACAAGGTCCCACAGAAGAGATTAGTGTGAAATATTAAGGCACATGGGATTGGGGGTAAAGTATTGATGTGGATAGAGAACTGGTTGACAGACAGAAATCTGAGAGTCGGGATAAACGGGTCCTTTTCAGAATGGCTGGCAGTGACTAGTGGGGTGCTGCAGTGCGCAGTGCTGGGACCCTAGCTATTTACAATATATATTAATGATTTAGATGAAGGAATTGAGCATAATATCTCCAAGCTTGCAGATGACACTAAGCTGGGTGGCGGTGTGAGCTGTGAGGAGGATGCTCAGAGGCTGCAGGGTGACTTGGACAGGTGAAGTGAGTGGCCAAATTCATGGCAGATGCAGTGTAATGTGGATAAATGTGAGGTTATCCACTTTGGTGGCAAAAACAGGAAGGCAGAATATTATCTGAATGGTGGCAGATTAGGAAAAGGGGTGGTGCAATGAGACCTGGATGTCATGGTACATCAGTCATTGAAAGTTGGCATGCAGGTACAGCAGGCGGTGAAGAAGGCAAATGGTATGTTGGCCTTCATAGCTTAGGAATTTGAGTATAGGAGCAGGGAGGTCTTATTGCAGTTGTACAGGGCCTTGGTAAGGCCTCACCTGGAATATTGTGTTCAGTTTTGGTCTTCTAATCTGAGGAAGGACGATCTTGCTATTGAGGGAGTGCAGCGAAGGTTCACCAGACTGATTCCCAGGATGGCCAATAATAATTGAGGAATCACCATCAATAATAATTGAAGTATAAGCACTAATAATTGTGATATCATCACCAATAATTGAGCAACAATCACCAATAATTGAGGAATCATCACCAATAATAATTGAGGAATCCTCACCAATAATAATTGAGGAATCATCACCAATAATAATTGAAGAATAATCACCAATAATAATTAAAGAATAATCACCAATAATTGAGGAATCATCACCAATAATAATTGCGGAATCATGACCAATAATAATTGTGGAATCATCGCCAATAATAAGAGAAATCATCACCAATAATTGTGAAATCATCATCAATAATGATTGAGGAATCATCACCAGGAACTGAGGAATCATCACCAATAATTGAGGAATCATCACCAATAATAATTGAGGAATCACAGACAGGAATAGGGGAATCATTACCATAATAATACAGGAATCATCACCAATAATTGAGCAATCATCATCAATAATCATTATCATTGTTGCCAAATTAAGTTAATCTAAGGGTTAAGTCATGGCAGGAAAGCTCGGACATGTGTCATGCATCTCCTGTGCTATGTGGGAACTCGGATGCTTCCAGTGTCCCTGACAACTACATGTGCAGGAAGTGTATCCTGCAGCAGCTCTTGACAGACAGCATTGCGGCACTAGAGCTGCGCATGGATTCACCCTGGAGCATCTGCGATGCTGAGGATGTCATGATTAGCATGTTTAGTGAGTTGGTCACACCGCAGGCAAAGGTTACACAACCAAATAGGGAATGGGTGACTAGCATGAAGAGCAGTGGAAGGAAGGTAATTCAGGGGTCCCCTGCGGTCATCCCTCTCCAAAACAGATACACCGTTTTGGATACGGTTGGGGGAATTACTCATCAGAGGAGGGCAGCAGCAGCCAATTTCATGGCACTGTGGGTGGCTCTGCTGCACAGGAGGGCAGGAAAAAGAGTGGGAGAGCTATAGTGGGAAGGGGAATAGATAGAAGTTTCTGCGGCCGCAATCGGGACTCCAGGATGGTATGTTGCCTCCCTAGTGCAAGGGTCAAGGATGTCTCAGAGCGGCTTCAGGATATTTTGGAGTGGGAGGGTGAACAACAAGTTGTCGTGGTGCATATAGGTACCAATGATATAGGTAAAAAACAGAATGAGGTCCTACAGGCTGAATTTAGGGAGCTAGGAGTTAAATTAAAAAATAGGACCTCAAAGTTAGTAATCTCAGGATTGCTACCAGTGCTACATGCTAGTCAGCGTAGGAATTGCGGGATAGCTAAGATGAATACGTGGCTTGAGGAGTGGTGTAGAAGGGACGGATTCAAATTCCTGGGACATTGGAACCGGTTCTGGGGGAGGTGGGACCAGTACAAACGGGATGGTCTGCACCTGGGCAGGACCAGAACCAATGTCCTAGGGGGAGTGTTTGTTAGTGCTGTTGGGGAGGGGTTAAACAAATATGGCAGGGGGATGGGAACCTATGCAGGGAGACAGAGGGAAGTATAATGGGGACAGAAGCAAAAGATAGAAAGAAGAAAAGTAAAAGTGGAGGGCAGAGAAACCCAAGGCAAAAATCAAAAAGGGCCAAATTACAGCAAAATTCTAAAGGGGCAAAGTGTGTTAAAAAGACAAGCCTGAAGGCTCTGAGCCTCAATGCGAGGAGTATTCATAATAAGGTGGACGAATTAAATGTGCAGGCAGCAATTAATGAATATGATATCATTGGCATCATGGAGATATGGCTCCAGGGTGACCAAGGCTGGGAACTCAACATCCAGAGGTATTCAACATTCAAGATGGATAGATAGAAAGGAAAAGGAGGTGGGGTAGCATTGCAGGTTAAAGAGGAAATTAATGGAATAGTAAGGAAGGACATTAATTTGGATAATGTGGAATCTGTATGGGTGGAGCTACGGAATATCAAAGGGCAGAAAACGCTAGGGGGAGTTGTGTACATACCTCCAAACAGTAGTAGTGAGGTTGGGGACAGCATCAAACAAGAAATTAGGGATGCGTGCAATAAAGGTACAGCAGTTATCATGGGCGACTTTAATCTACATATAGATTGGGCTAATGAAACTGGTAGCAATACGGTGGAGGAGGATTTCCTGGGGAGTATTAGGAATGGTTTTCTCAACCAATATTTCGAGGAACCAACTAGAGGGCTGGCCATCCTAGACTGGGTGATGTGTAATGAGAAAGGACTAAATGGCAATCTTGTTGTGTGAGGCCTCTTGGGGGAGAGTGACCATAATATGGTAGAATTATTTATTAAGATGGATAGTGACACAGTTAATTCAGAAACTAAGGTCCTGAACTTAGGGAAAGGTAACTTCGATGGTATGAGACGTGAATTGGCGAGAATAGACTGGTTAATGATATTTAAAGGGTTGACGGTGGATAGGCAATGGCAAATATTTAAAGATCACATGGATGAACTTCAACAATTGTACATCCCTGTCTGGGTTAAAAATAAAACGGGTAAGGTGGCTCAACCGTAGCTAACAAGGGAAATTAAGGAGAGTATTAAATCCAAGGAAGCGGTATATTAATTGGGCAGAAAAAGCAGCAAACTTGAGGACTGGGAGAAATTTAGAATTGAGCAGAGGAGGACAAAGGGTTTAATTAGGAGGGGGAAAATAGAGTATGAGAGGAAGCTTGCTGGGTACATAAAAACTGACTGCAAAAGCTTCTATAGATATGTGAAGAGAAAAAGATTAGTGAAGACAAACGTAGGTCCCTTGCAGTCAGAATCAGGTGAATTTATAATGGGGAACAAAAAAATGGCAGAGCAGTTGAATAAATATTCTGGTTCTGTTTTCAGAAGGAAGACACAAATAACCTCCGGCAATACTAGGGGACCGCGGATCTAGTGAGAATGAGGAACTGAAGGAAATCCTTATTAGTCGGGAAATTGTGTTAGGGAAATTGATAGGATTGAACGCCGATAAATTCCCAGGGCCTGATAGTCTGCATCCCAGAGTACTTAAGGAAATGGCCCTAGAAAGAGTGGATGCATTGGTGATCATTTTCCAACAGTCTATCGACTCTGGATCAGTTCCTATGGATTGGAGGGTAGCTAATGTAACACCACATTTTAAAAGAGGGAGAGAGAAAATGGGGAATTATAGACCAGTTAGCCTGACATCAATAGTGGGGGAAATGTTGGAATCAATTATTAAAGATGAAATAGCAGTGCATTTGGAAAGCAGTGACAGGATCGGTCCAAGTCAGCATGAATTTATGAAAGGGAAATCATGCTTGACAAATCTTCTAGAATTTTTTAAGGATGTAACTAGTGGAGTGGACAAGGGAGAACCAATGGATGTGGTGTATTTGGACATTCAAAAGGGTTTTGACAAGGTCCCACAGAAGAGATTAGTGTGAAATATTAAGGCACATGGGATTGGGGGTAAAGTATTGATGTGGATAGAGAACTGGTTGACAGACAGAAATCTGAGAGTCGGGATAAACGGGTCCTTTTCAGAATGGCTGGCAGTGACTAGTGGGGTGCTGCAGTGCGCAGTGCTGGGACCCTAGCTATTTACAATATATATTAATGATTTAGATGAAGGAATTGAGCATAATATCTCCAAGCTTGCAGATGACACTAAGCTGGGTGGCGGTGTGAGCTGTGAGGAGGATGCTCAGAGGCTGCAGGGTGACTTGGACAGGTGAAGTGAGTGGCCAAATGCATGGCAGATGCAGTGTAATGTGGATAAATGTGAGGTTATCCACTTTGGTGGCAAAAACAGGAAGGCAGAATATTATCTGAATGGTGGCAGATTAGGAAAAGGGGTGGTGCAATGAGACCTGGATGTCATGGTACATCAGTCATTGAAAGTTGGCATGCAGGTACAGCAGGCGGTGAAGAAGGCAAATGGTATGTTGGCCTTCATAGCTTAGGAATTTGAGTATAGGAGCAGGGAGGTCTTATTGCAGTTGTACAGGGCCTTGGTAAGGCCTCACCTGGAATATTGTGTTCAGTTTTGGTCTTCTAATCTGAGGAAGGACGATCTTGCTATTGAGGGAGTGCAGCGAAGGTTCACCAGACTGATTCCCAGGATGGCCAATAATAATTGAGGAATCACCATCAATAATAATTGAAGTATAAGCACTAATAATTGTGATATCATCACCAATAATTGAGCAACAATCACCAATAATTGAGGAATCATCACCAATAATAATTGAGGAATCCTCACCAATAATAATTGAGGAATCATCACCAATAATAATTGAGGAATTGTAACCAGTAATAATTGAGGAATCATCATCAATAATAATTGAGGAATCATCACCAATAATAATTGAGGAATCGTAACCAATATTAATAGAGGAATTTTCACCAATAATAATTGAGGAATCCTAACCAATAATAGTTGAGGAATCATCACCAATAATAATTGAGGAATCATCACCAATAATAATTGAGGAATTGTAACCAGTAATAATTGAGGAATCATCACCAATAATAATTGAGGAATTTTCACCAATAATAATTGAGGAATCGTAACCAATAATAATTGAGGAATCATCACCAATAATAATTGAGGAACCATCACCAATAATAATTTAGGAATTGTAACCAGTAATAATTGAGGAAACATCAATAATAATTGAGGAATTGTCACCAATAATAATTGAGGAATTGTCACCAGTAATAATTCAGGAATCATCACCAATAATAATTGAGGAATTATCACCAATAATAATTGAGGAATCATCACCAATAATAATTCCGGAATCATCACCAATAATAATTGAGGAATTGTCACCAGTAATAATTCAGGAATCATCACCAATAATAATTGAGGAATTATCACCAATAATAATTGAGGAATCATCACCAATAATAATTCCGGAATCATCACCAATAATAATTGAGGATTGTCACCAGTAATAATTGAGGCGTTATCACCAATAATAATTGAGGAATCATCACCAATAATAATTGAGGAATCGTCACCAGTAATAATTGAGGAATCATCACCAATAATAATTGAGGAATCATCACCAATAATAATTGAGGAATCATCACCAATAATAATTCAGGAATCATCACCAATAATAATTGAGGAATTGTCACCAGTAATAATTGAGGAATCATCACCAATAATAATTGAGGAATCGTCACCAATAATAATTCAGGAATCATCACCAATAATAATTGAGGAATTGTCACCAGTAATAATTGAAGAATCATCACCAATAATTGAGGAATTGTCACCAGTAAGAATTGAGGCGTCGTCACCAATAATAATTGAGGAATCATCAACAATAACAATTGAGGAATCATCACCATTAATATTTGCAGAACCATTATCAATAATTGTGAATCACCACCAATAATAATTGAGGAATCATCGGCAATAATTGGGAATAATCACCAATCATCATTAAGGAATTGCCAATAATAATTCAGGAATCATCAACAATAATAATTGAGGAATCATCACCAATCATCATTAAGGAATTGCCAATAATAATTCAGGAATCATCAACAATAATAATTGAGGAATTATCACCAATAATAATACAGGAATCATCAGCAATAAATGAGTAAACATCGTCACTAATGATTCTGATATCATCACCAATAATAATTGCAGTCACCAATATTAATTAAGGAATAATCACTAATAATAATTGTGGAATCATCTCCAATAATAATTGAGGCATCATCACCAGAAATTGAGCAATCATTGGCAATAATAATACAGGAATCATCACCAATAATTGAGGAATCATCATCAATAATGATTGAGAAATTGTCACCAATAATAATTGAAGAAACATAATCAAAAATTGAGGAATCATCACCAATAAATGAGGAATCAACAAGAATTGAGGAATCATCAACAATAATAATTGAGGAATCATTACCAATAATAATGCAGGGATCATCAATAATTGAGGAATCACTACCGATAATAATTGAGGAATCATTACCAAGAATAATACAGAAATCATCACCAATAATTGAGGAATCATCACCAATAAATGATATTTCATCATCAATAATAATTGAGGAATCATCACCAATAATTGAGGAATTGTCACCAATAATAATTGAGGAATTGTCACCAATAATAATTGAGGAATTATAACCAATAATAATTGTGGAATCATCACCAATAATAATTCCGGAATCATCACCAATAATAATTGAGGATTGTCACCAATAATAATTGAGGAATCATCACCAATAATAATTGAGGAATTGTCACCAGTAATAATTGAGGAGTCGTCACCAGTAATAATTGAGGAATTGTCACCAGGAATAATTGAGGAATCATCACCAATAATAATTGAGGAATCATCACCAATAATAATTGAGGAATTGTCACCAGTAATTATTGAAGAATCATCACCAATAATAATTGAGGAATTGTCACCAGTAATAATTGAGGCGTCGTCACCAATAATAATTGAGGAATCATCAACAATAACAATTGAGGAATCATCACCATTAATATTTGCGGAACCATTATCAATAATTGTGAATTACCACCAATAATAATTGAGGAATCATCGGCAATAATTGGGGAATCTTCACCAATCATCATTAAGGAATTGCCAATAATAATTCAGGAATCATCAACAATAATAATTGAGGAATCATCACCAATAATAATACAGGAATCATCAGCAATAAATGAGTAAACATCGTCACTAATGATTCTGATATCATCACCAATAATAATTGCAGTCACCAATATTAATTAAGGAATAATCACTAATAGTATTTGTGGAATCATCTCCAATAATAATTGAGGCATCATCACCAGAAATTGAGCAATCATCGGCAATAATAATACAGGTATCATCACCAATAATTGAGGAATCATCATCAATAATGATTGAGAAATTGTCACCAATAATAATTGAAGAAACATAATCAAAAATTGAGGAATCATCACCAATAAATGAAGAATCAACAAGAATTGAGGAATCATCAACAATAATAATTGAGGAATCATTACCAATAATAATACAGGGATCATCAATAATTGAGGAATCACTACCGATAATAATTGAGGTATCATTACCAAGAATAATACAGAAATCATCACCAATAATTGAGGAATCATCACCAATAAATGATATTTCATCACCAGTAATAATTGAGGAATCATCACCAATAATTGAGGAATCATCACCAATAATAAGAGAAATCTTTACCAATAAATGATGATTCATCAACAACAATAATTGAGGAATCATCACTAATAATAAAAGAGGAACCTTTACCAATAAATGATGATTCATCACCAATAATATTTGCGGAATCATCACGAGGAATTGAGGAATCATCAGCAATAATAATTGAGGAATCATCACAAGAAATTGAGGAATCGTCAACAGGAATTGAGGAATCATCACCAATAATATTTGAGGCATTGTAAGGGGATCAAAAAAATGGTCACTAAAGTGGAGACAGATGATCACACTGATGGTCGCAAATGGAGATACTGAAGGTAATGAATTGACCTGACATGTAAAATGGTCCAGATTAAGTGGGCTTATCAGTATTAGGAGATTCTGAGGAATCAGGAGTTCTTCTGCCTTACACTATGGGTTGTAATATTGACCGGTTATGAATCACCCGTTTATGTATGTAAAGCACGCGTATACACTCACTTACATTGGGCTAGTAAAAAAGGAAGAGCGAAACTTGATGGGTAATGAACCATCCGTTATTACAGATTCATGAAAGCGTACATATTCAGGTCAGAACAAGGACACAAATGTTTGGGAACATAGATTATAGCAGCAGGGGAACTGGTAGTTTTGAGTCGAGTTCTTAGGAGAGGATAAGGAGGCACCACCCTGGAAAACAAAGTTAATCAACACATCATGAGAAACTGAGGCAAAGTTGATGCCACTCAATAACACATTCCAGAAGGGTGACATTAATGGGAGATGGACAGATGGGGGAGAACCACTCAGAGTTCATCTGATAAGAGTCAACAAATCAATGTAACTTTGCTGATAGCAGTAGGCCAATCGGTGTAGGAAGGTTGCACAAATCGAAAAATTGTATATCTGTGGTTGTCGAACTCTTGTACTTTGAAGTGTTCATCTTGAAGGTGAAAAATGGGAAGGCTTCTCTTCCCTCAAGCAGGCCCTCTGATATAAAGGGTCGACGCTCGTCCCAACTCGCGTAGCAGCCCTCGAAGTTAATAGACGGAGATGGATGGCAAGGTATAACGATCTTTAATTGTGGACGTCCGGGAACACTTCTCATCACAGCCGCCTGTGAGTGGAGATGTTCCCCGAATAGCAAAATCATACATCATTTATACATTTCATAGCCCCCTTCACTCCCCAGTACGACCTCCCTCGATCTCTAATTGGGTTACCTTATCAGTAATATTTTGGATTGACAGACCAGGATCTCAAGGCAGCCTTAGCCCTTAACTGGGATGACCTCATTGGGTTAGAATTTGCTGATCATACACGGCATCTAAAAGTCTGTTTAGAGTCTTTTCACAGAGTCTTATCAGTATCTGTTTCCATGGTGTCTTATCTTGTTGGACTGGATGTACCTTAATGTTATCTAGTGTCCTAGTACATCAATGTTGAATCAGAGGCCTCTGGGTCCTTGGTACTGGAATATGTTAGAATATGTGAGGTCAGCTACAGATCTTTTGCCCCTTTTGCTGAGCCAATGTAGAAGCCGGCACTTTAAACCTTATTTCGCTTATACCCCTAATGCCAATTTTCTCTTACAGTCTGGAGCATTTCCCGAGCATGTTCGAATAATAAACCAGTGAACCGAAGATTTTGTTTATGTGATTCCGTAGTCATTATACAGAGGGCAGGTGTCGACCCCTTATATCAGGGAGTCCACCTCAAGGAAGAGACGTCTTCCTTTTATCCCAACAGGCATCATCACCAATAATTGCAGAATCATCACCAATAATAACTGAGGAATCATCACCAATGAATGATCTTTCATCACCAACAATAATTGATGAATCTTCATCAATAAATGCTGATCCATCGCCAATAATAATTGCGGAATAATCACCAATATATTATGTTTCATCACCAACAATAATTGAAGAATCGCCATCAATAATTGAGGAATCATCACTAGTAATAATTGAGGAACCATCATCAATAATAATTGAGGAATCATCACCAATAGTAATTGAGGACACATTACCAATAATAATTGAGGACTCATTACTAATAATAATAGAGGGATCATTATCAGGAATTGAGGAATGATCACCAATAATTGAGGAATCATCACCAATAATAATAGAGGAATGATTACCAATAATAAGAGAGGAATCATCATCAATAATGATTGAGGAATCATCACCAATAATAATTGAGGAATCATCACCAATAATAATTGAGGACACATTACCAATAATAATTGAGGACTCATTACCAATAATAATAGAGGGATCATTATCAGGAATTGAAGAATCATCACCAATAATTAAGGAATCATCACCAATAATAGAGGAATGATTACCAGGAATTGAAGAATGCTCACCAATAATAATTGAGCAATCATCACCAATAATTGAGGAATCATCACCAATAATAATAGAGGAATCATTACCAATAATAAGAGAGGAATCATCACCAATACTGATTGAGGAATCATCACCAATAGTAATTGAGGAATCATCAACAATAAATGATATTGCATTACCAATAATAATTGCAGAATTTTCACCAAGAATTGAGGAATCATCACCAATAATAATACAGGAATCATCACCAATAATAATTGAGGCATCATCACTAATAATACCAAAATCATGAACAATAACAATTGTGGAGTCATCGCCAATAATAATTGAGGAATCATTACCAATAAATTATATTTTATTACCAATAAAAATTGTGGAATCCTCACCAATAATAATTGAGGAATCATCAGCAGCAGGAATTGAGGAATCTTCACCAATAATTGCAGAATTATCACCGATAACAATTGAGGAATCATCATGAATAATAATTGAGGGATCATTACCAAGAATAATACATAAATCCACCAATAATTGAGTAATCATTACCAATAACAATTGAGGAATCATCACTAATAATAATACCAAACTCATGAACAATAACATTTGTGGAGTCATCGGCAATAATAATTGAGGAATCGTTACCAATAAATTATATTTTATTACCAATAAAAATTGCGGAATCCTCACCAATAATAATTGAGGAATCATCAGCAAGAATTGAGGAATCATCACCAATAATTGAGGAATCATCACCAATAATGATTGAAAAATGTCACTAGTAATAATTGAGGAATCATCACCAATAATAAGAGAAGAATCATCACCAATAATAATTGAAGAATCATCACCAATAATAATACAGGAATCCTCACCAATAACAATTGAGGAATCATCAGCAGAAATAGAGGAATCATCGCCAATAATAATAGAGGAATCTTCACGTATAATTAATCAAGAATTATCACTAATAATTGAGGAATCATCACCAATAATAATTCAGGAATCATCACCGGGAATTGAGGAATCATAAGAACATAAGAACATAAGAACATAAGAAATAGGAACAGGAGTAGACCATACGGCCCCATGAGCCTGCTCCACCATTCAATAAGATCGTGGTTGATCTGATCATGGACTCAGCTCCATTTCCCCGCCCATTCCCCATAACCCCTTATCCCCTTATCATTTAAGAAACTGTCTATTTCTGTCTTAAATGTCCCAGCTTCCACAGCTCTCTGAGGCAGCAAATTCCACAGATTTACAACCGTGTGAGAGAAGAAATTTCTCCTCATCTGTTTTAAATGGGCGGCCCCTTATTCTAAGATCATGTCCTCTAGTTCTAGTTTCCCCCATCAGTGGAACCATCCTCTCTGCAGCCAACTCGTCAAGCCCCCTCATAATCTTATACACTTCGATAAGATCACCTCTCATTCTTCTGGCCTCGAAAGCAAGCAAGTTTATCCTTTTGTAAATATGGAAACCAAAACTGCATGCAGTATTCCAGATGTGGCCTCACCAATACCTTATATAGCTGTAGCAAGATTTCCCTGCTTTTATACTCCATCCCCTTTGCAATAAAAGCCAAGATACCATTGGCCTTCCTGATCACTTGCTGTACCTGCATAAGTATCCTTTTGTGTTTCATACACAAGTACCCAGAGGTCCCGCTATATTGCAGCACTTTGCAATCTTTCTCCATTTAAATAATAAATTGTTCTTTGATTTTGTCTGCCAAAGTGCATGACTTCACACTTTTCGACATTATACTCCATCTGCCAAATGTTTGCCCACTCACTTAGCCTGTCTATGTCCTTTTGCAGATTTGTTGCATCATCCTCAAACAATGCTTTTCCTCTCATCTTTGTATCGTCAGCAAACTTGGCTACGTTACACTCAGTCGCTTCTTCCAAGTCGTTAATATAGATTGTAAATAGTTGGGGTCCCAGCACTGTTCCCTGCAGCACCCCACTAGTTACTGGTTGCCAACCAGAGAATGAACCATTTATCCTGACTCTCTGTTCTCTATTAGTTAGCCAATCCTCTATCCATGCTAATATATTACCCCCAACCCCGTGAACTTGTATCTTGTGCAGTAACCTTTTATGTGGCACCTTGTTAAATGCCTTCTGGAAGTCCAAATACACCACATCCACTGGTTCCCCTTTATCCACCCTGTTCGTTACATCCTCAAAGAATTTCAACAAAATTGTCAAACATGACTTCCCCTTCATAAATCCATGTTGACTCTGCCTGACCGAATTTTGTTTTTCCAAATGTCCTGCTACTGCTTGTTTAATAATGGACTCTGACATTTTACCAACCACAGATGTTAGGCTAACTGGTCTATAGTTTCCTGCTTTTCACCAATAATAATTGAGGAATCATCACCAATAATAATTGAGGAATCATCAACAATAATAATTGAGGAATCATCACCAATAATTGAGGAAACTTTACCAATAACGATTGAAAAATCATCATCAATAATAATTGACGAATCATCAACAATAATAATTGAGGAATCATCACCAGAAATTGAAGAATCATCACCAATAATGATTGAAAAATCAACAATAATAATTGAGGAATCATTACTAAGAATAACACATAAATCATCACCAATAATACTTGATGAATCTTCACCAAAAAAATGATGATTCATCGCAAATAATAGTTGCAGAATCAGCACCAATAAATGATGCTTCATCACCAATAATAATTGAGTAATCTTCATCAGGAAATGATTCATCACCAACACTAATTGTGGAATCATCACCAATAATAATTGAAGAATAATCACCAATAATAAATGACGGATCATCGACAATAACAATTGTGGAATCATCACCAATTATAATTGAGCAATCATTATCAATAATCGGGGAATCATCATCAAAAATGATTGCGAAATCATCACCAATAATAATTGAAAAATAATCACCAATAATTGAGGAATCATCACCAATAATAATTGAGGAATCATCACCAATAATAACTGAAGAATAATCACCAATAATTGAGGAATCATCACCAATAATAACTGAGGAATCATGACCAATAATAATTGTGGAATCATCGCCAATAATAAGAGAAATCATCACCAATAATTGTGAAATCATCATCAATAATGATTGAGGAATCATCCCCAGGAATTGAGGAATTATCGCCAATAATTCAGGAATCATCATCAATAATGATTGAGCAACCATCACCAATAATAATTGAGGAATCATCACCAATAATTCAGGAATCATCATCAATAATGATTGAGGAACCATCACCAATAATAATTGAGGAATCATCACCAATAATAATTGAGGAATCATAGACAGAAATAGAGGAATCATTACCATAATAATACATGAATCATCACCAATAACTAAGGAATCATCATCAATAATCATTATCATTGATGCCAAATTAAGTTCATCTAAGGGTTAAGTCATGGCAGGAGAGCTCGGACACATGTCATGCTCCTCTTGTGCTATGTGGGAACTCTGATGCTTCCAGTGTCCCTGATGACTAAATGTGCAGGAAGTGTATCCTGCTGCAGCTCCTGACAGACCACATTGCGGCACTAGAGCTGCGCATGGATTCACTCTGGAACATCTGCGATGCTGAGGATGCCGTGAATAGCATGTTTAGTGAGTTGGTCACACTGCAGGCAAAGGTTACACAGCTAGATAGCAAATGGGTGACCAGCAGGAAGAGCAGTGGAAGGAAGGTAGTTCAGGGGCCCCCTGCGGTCATCCCCCTCCAAAACAGATACACCGTTTTGGATACTGTTGGCGGGATGACTCATCAGAGGAGACCAGCAGCAGCCAAGTTCATGGCACTGTGGGTGGCTCTGCTGCACAGGAGGGCAGGAAAAAGAGTGGGAGAGCTATAGTGGTAAGTGGAATAGATAGACATTTCTGCGGCCGCAATCGCGACTCCAGGATGGTATGTTGCCTCCCTGGTGCAAGGGTCAAGGATATCTCAGAGCAGCTTCAAGACATTTTGGAGGGGAAGGGTTAACAGCCAGTTGTCGTGGTGCATATACGTACCAACGATATAGGTAAAAAACGGGATGAGGTCCTACAAGCTGAATTTAGGGAGCGAGGAGTTAAATTAAAAAGTAGAACCTCAAAGGTAGTAATCTCAGGATTGCTACCAGTGCCACGTGCTAGTCAGAGTAGGAATTGCAGGATAGCTAAGATGAATACGTGGCTTGAGGAGTGGTGCAGAAGGGAGGGATTCAACTTTCTGGGACATTGGAACCGGTTCTGGGGAAAGTGGGACCAGTACAAACCAGACGGTCTGCTCCTGGGCAGGACCAGAACCAATGTCCGAGGGGGACTGTTTGCTAGTGCTGTTGGGGAGGGGTTAAAATAATATGGCAGGGGGATGGGAACCTATGCAGGGAGAAGAGGGAAGTAGAATGGGGGCAAAAGCAAAAGATAAAAAGAAGAAAAGTAAAAGTGGAGGGCAGAAAAACCCAAGGCAAAAATCAAAAAGGGCCACATTACAGTAAAATTCTAATGGGGAAAAGTGTGTTAAAAAGACAAGCCTGAAGGCTCTGTGCCTCAATGCGAGGCACATTCGTAATAAAGTGGATGAATTAAATGCACAGGCAGTAATTAACGAATATGATATCATTGGCATCACGGAGATATGGCTCCAGGGTGACCAAGCTGAGAACTCAACATCCAGAGGTATTCAACATTCAGGAACGATAGACAGAAAGGAAAAGGAGGTAGGATAGCGTTGCTGGTTAAAGAGGAAATTAACGCAATAGTAAGGAAGGACAGCTTGGATGATGTGGAATCTGTATGGGTGGAGCTGCGGAATACCAAAGGGCAGAAAACGATAGTGGGATTTGTGTTGATACCACCAAACAGTAGTAGTGAGGTTGGGGACAGCATCAAACAAGAAATTAGGGATGCATGCAATAAAGATACAGCAGTTATCATGGGCGACTTTAATCTACATATAGATTGGGCTAATGAAACTGGTAGCAATACGGTGGAGGAGGATTTCCTGGGGTGCATTAGGGATGGTTTTCTGGACCAATATTTCGAGGAACCAACTAGAGGGCTGGCCATCCCAGACTTGGTGATGTGTAATGAGAAAGGACTAATTGGCAATCTTGTTGTGCGAGGCCCCTTGGGGAAGAGTGACCATAATATGGTAGAATTTTTTATTAAGATGGAGAGTGACACAGTTAATTCAGAGACTAGGGTCCTGAACTTAAGGAAAGGTAACTTTGATGGTATGAGACGTGAATTGGCTAGAATAGACTGGTGAATGATATTTAAAATGTTGACGGTAGATAGGCAATGGCAAATATTTAAAGATCACATGGATGAACTTCAACAATTGTACATCCCTGTCTGGATTAAAAATAAAAATAAGGTGGCTCAACCGTGGCTAACAAGGGAAATTAAGAATAGTGTTAAATCCAAGGAAGAGGCATATAAATTGGCCAGAAAAAGCAGCAAACCTGAGGACTGGGAGAAATTTTGAATTCAGCAGAGGAGGACAAAGGGTTTAATTAGGAGGGGGAAAATAGAGTATGAGAGGAAGCTTGCTGGGAACATAAAAACTGACTGCAAAAACTTCTATAGATATGTGAAGAGAAACAGATTAGTGAAGGCAAACATAGGTCCCTTGCAGTCAGAATCAGGTGAATTTATAATGGGGAACAAAGAAATGGCAGAGCAGTTGAACAAATACTTTGGTTCTGTTTTCACGAAGGAAGACACAAATAACCTTCCGGAAATACTAGGGGACCGAGGGTCTAGTGAGAAGGAGGAACTGAAGGAAATCCTGATTGGTCGGGACATTGTGTTAGGGAAATTGATAGATCTCCAGGGCCTGATAGTCTGCATCTCAGAGTACTTAAGGAAGTGGCCCTAGAAATAGTGGATGCATTGGTGATCATTTTCAACAGTCTATCGACTCTGGATCAGTTCCTATGGACTGGAGGGTAGCTAATGTAACACCAGTTTTTAAGAAAGGAGGGAGACAGAAAACGGGCAATTATAGACTGGTTCACCTGACATCAGTAGTGGAGAAAATGTTGGAATCAATTATTAAAGTTGAAATAGCAACGCATTTGGAAAGCAGTGACAGGATCGGTCCAAGTCAGCATGGATTTATGAAAGGGAAATCATGCTTGACAAATCTTCTAGAATCTTTTAAGGATGTAACTATTAGAGTGGACAAGGGAGAACCTGTGGATGTGGTGTATTTGGACTTTCAAAAGGCTTTTGACAAGGTCCCACACAAGAGATTGGTGTGCAAAATTAAAGCACATGGTATTGGGGGAATGTACTTATGTGGATAGAGAACTGGTTGGCATACAGGACGCAGAGAGTCTGGATAAATGGGTTCTTTTCAGAATGGCAGGCAGTGACTAGTGTCGTGCCGCAGGGCTCAGTGCTGGAACCCCAGCTATTTACAATATACATTAATGATTTAGATGAAGGAATTGAGTGTGATATCTCCAAGTTTGCAGATGACACTAAGCTGGGTGGCGGTGTGAGCTGTGAGCAGGATGCTAAGAGGCTGCAGGGTGACTTGGACAGGTTAAGTGATTGGACAAATGCATGGCAGATGCAGTATAATGTGGATAAATGTGAGATTATCGACTTGGGTGGCAAAAATACAAAGGCAGAATATTATCTGAATAGTGGCAGATTAGGAAAAGGGGTGGTGCAGTGAGACTTGGATGTCATGGTACATCAGTCATTGAAAGTTGGCATGCAGGTTCAGCAGGCGGTGAAGAAGGCAAATTGTATGTTGGCCTTCATAGCTAGGGGATTTGAGTATAGGAGCAGGGAGGACTTACTGCATAGAAACATAGAAACATAGAAAATAGGTGCAGGAGCAGGCCATTCAGCCCTTCTAGCCTGCACCGCCATTCAATGAGTTCATGGCTGAACATGAAACTTCAGTACCCCCTTCCTGCTTTCTCGCCATAACCCTTGATCCCCCGAGTAGTAAGGACTTCATCTAACTCCCTTTTGAATATATTTAGTGAATTGGCCTCAACTACTTTCTGTGGTAGAGAATTCCACAGGTTCACCACTCTCTGGGTGAAGAAGTTTCTCCTCATCTCGGTCCTAAATGGCTTACCCCTTATCCTCAGACTGTGACCCCTGGTTCTGGACTTCCCCAACATTGGGAACATTCTTTCTGCATCTAACCTGTCTAAACCCGTCAGAATTTTAAACGTTTCTATGAGGTCCCCTCTCATTCTTCTGAACTCCAGTGAATACAAGCCCAGTTGATCCAATCTTTCTTGATAGGTCAGTCCCGCCATCCCGGGAATCAGTCTGGTGAACCTTCGCTGCACTCCCTCAATAGCAAGAATGTCCTTCCTCAAGTTAGGAGACCAAAACTGTACACAATACTCCAGGTGTGGCCTCACCAAGGCCCTGTACAACTGTAGCAACACCTCCCTGCCCCTGTATTCAAATCCCCTCGCTATGAAGGCCAACATGCCATTTGCTTTCTTAACCGCCTGCTGTACCTGCATGCTAACCTTCAATGACTGATGTACCATGACACCCAGGTCTCGTTGCACCTTCCCTTTTCCTAATCTGTCACCATTCAGATAATAGTCTGTCTCTCTGTTTTTACCACCAAGGTGGATAACCTCACATTTATCCACATTATACTTCATCTGCCATGCATTTGCCCACTCACCTAACCTATCCAAGTCACTCTGCAGCCTAATAGCATCCTCCTCGCAGCTCACACTGCCACCCAACTTAGTATCATCCGCAAATTTGGAGATACTGCATTTAATCCCCTCGTCTAAATCATTAATGTACAATGTAAACAGCTGGGGCCCCAGCACAGAACCTTGCGGCACTCCACTAGTCACTGCCTGCCATTCTGAAAAGTACCCGTTTACTCCTACTCTTTGCTTCCTGTCTGACAACCAGTTCTCAATCCACGTCAGCACACTACCCCCAATCCCATGTGCTTTAACTTTGCACATTAATCTCTTGTGTGGGACCTTGTCGAAAGCCTTCTGAAAGTCCAAATATACCACATCAACTGGTTCTCCTTTGTCCACTTTACTGGAAACATCCTCAAAAAATTCCAGAAGATTTGTCAAGCATGATTTCCCTTTCACAAATCCATGCTGACTTGGACCTATCATGTCACCATTTTCCAGATGCACTGCTATGAGATCCTTAATAATTGATTCCATCATTTTACCCACGACTGAGGTCAGGCTGACCGGTCTATAATTCCCTGTTTTCTCTCTCCCTCCTTTTTTAAAAAGTGGGGTTACATTGGCTACCCTCCACTCCATAGGAACTGATCCAGAGTCAATGGAATGTTGGAAAATGACTGTCAATGCATCCGCTATTTCCGAGGCCACCTCCTTAAGTACTCTAGGATGCAGTCCATCAGGCCCTGGGGATTTATCGGCCTTCAATCCCATCAATTTCCCCAACACAATTTCCCGACTAATAAAGATTTCCCTCAGTTCCCCCTCCTTACTAGACCCTCGACCCCTTTTATATCCGGAAGGTTGTTTGTATCCTCCTTAGTGAATACCGAACCAAAGTACTTGTTCAATTGGTCGGCCATTTCTTTGTTCCCCGTTATGACTTCCCCTGATTCTGACTGCAGGGGACCTACGTTTGTCTTCACCAACCTTTTTCTCTTTACATACCTATAGAAACTTTTGCAATCCGCCTTAATGTTCCCTGCAAGCTTCTTCTCGTACTCCATTTTCCCTGCCCTAATCAAACCCTTTGTCCTCCTCTGCTGAGTTCTAAATTTCTCCCAGTCCCCAGGTTCGCTGCTATTTCTGGCCAATTTGTATGCCACTTCCTTGGCTTTAATACTATCCCTGATTTCCCTAGATAGCCACGGTTGAGCCACCTTCCCTTTTTTATTTTTACGCCAGACAGGAATGTACAATTGTTGTAATTCATCCATGCGGTCTCTAAATGTCTGCCATTGCCCATCCACAGTCAACCCCCTAAGTATCATTCGCCAATCTATCCTAGCCAATTCACGCCTCATACCTTCAAAGTTACCCTTCTTTAAGTTCTGGACCATGGTCTCTGAAATTACTGTTTCATTCTCCATCCTAATGCAGAATTCCACCATATTATGGTCACTCTTCCCCAAGGGGCCTCGCACAATGAGATTGCTAATTAATCCTCTCTCATTACACAACACCCAGTCTAAGATGGCCTCCCCCCTAGTTGGTTCCTCAACATATTGATCTAGAAAACCATCCCTTATGCACTCCAGGAAATCCTCCTCCACCGTATTGCTTCCAGTTTGGCTAGCCCAATCTATGTGCATATTAAAGTCACCCATTATAACTGCTACACCTTTATTGCATGCACCCCTAATTTCCTGTTTGATGCCCTCCCCAACATCCCTATTACTGTTTGGAGGTCTGTACACAACTCCTACTAACGTTTTTTGCCCTTTGGTGTTCTGCAGCTCTACCCATATAGATTCCACATCATCCAAGCTAATGTCTTTCCTAACTATTGCATTAATCTCCTCTTTAACCAGCAATGCTACCCCACCTCCTTTTCCTTTTATTCTATCCTTCCTGAATGTTGAATACCCCTGAATGTTGAGTTCCCAGCCCTGATCATCCTGGAGCCACGTCTCCGTAATCCCAATCACATCATATTTGTTAACATCTATTTGCACAATTAATTCATCCACCTTATTGCGGATACTCCTTGCATTAAGACACAAAGCCTTCAGGCTTGTTTTATTAACACCCTTTGTCCTTTTAGAATTTTGCTGTACAGTGGCCCTTTTTGTTCTTTGCCTTGGGTTTCTCTGCCCTCCACTTTTCCTCATCTCCTTTCTGTCTTTTGCTTTTGTCTCCTTTTTGTTTCCCTCTGTCTCCCTGCATTGGTTCCCATCCCCCTGCCATATTAGTTTAAATCCTCCCCAACAGCACTAGCAAACACTCCCCCTAGGACATTGGTTCCGGTCCTGCCCAGGTGCAGACCGTCCGGTTTGTACTGGTCCCACCTCCCCCAGATCCGGTCCCAATGCCCCAGGAATTTGAATCCCTCCCTGCTGCACCACTGCTCAAGCCACGTATTCATCTGCGCTATCCTGCGACTCCTACTCTGACTATCACGTGGCACTGGTAGAAATCCCGAGATTACTACTTTTGAGGTCCTACTTTTTAATTTAGCTCCTAGCTCCTTAAATTCGTTTCGTAGGACCTCATCCCTTTTTTTACCTATGTCGTTGGTACCAATGTGCACCACGACAACTGGCTGTTCTCCCTCCCATTTCAGAATGTCCTGCAACCGCTCCGAGACATCCTTGACCCTTGCACCAGGGAGGCAACATACCATCCTGGAGTCTCGGTTGCGGCCGCAGAAACGCCTATCTATTCCCCTCACAATTGAATCCCCTATCACTATCGCTCTCCCACTCTTTTTCTTGCCCTCCTGTGCAGCAGAGCCAGCCACGGTGCCATGAACTTGGCTGCTGCTGTCCTCCCCTGATGAGTCATTCCCCTCAACAGTACCCAAAGCGGTGTATCTGTTTTGCAGGGGGATGACCACAGGGGACCCCTGCACTACCTTCCTTGCACTACTCTTCCTGCTGGTCTTCCATTCCCTATCTGGCTGTGGACCCTTTCCCTGCGGTAAGACCAACTCACTACACGTGATACTCACGTCATTCTCAGCATCGTGGATGCTCCAGAGTAAATCCACCCTCAGCTCCAATTCCATAACGCGGACCGTCAGGAGCCGGAGGTGGACACACTTCCCGCACACGTAGTCGTCGGGGACACCGGAAGTGTCCCTGAGTTCCCACATGGTACAGGAGGAGCATAACACCCGACCGAGCTCTCCTGCCATGTCTTAACCCTTAGATACACTTAAACTGGTAATAACAATGTTAAAAGTTACTGACCAATATAAGAAGAAAAAGAAAAACTACTCACCAATCACCAGCCAATCACTTACCCCCTAGGCTGTGACGTCACCTTTGTATCTTTGCCTTCTCCCTGTAGCTGCACCGGTACGCCTCTCGCCGACCCCGGACTCGCGCTGCTCCGAGCTCCCACCTCCTCGACTGACTGCTCGACTCCCGCTGGCCTTTATAGGCCTCTCGCCGACCCCGGACTCGCGCTGCTCCGAGCTCCCGCCTCCTCTACTGACTGCTCGAACTGCTCGACTCCCGCTGGCCTTTATAGGCCTCTCGCCGACCCCGGACTCGCGCTGCTCCGAGCTCCCGCCTCCTCGACTGACTGCTCGAACTGCTCGACTCCCGCTGGCCTTTATAGGCCTCTCGCCGACCCCGGACTCGCGCTGCTCCGAGCTCCCGCCTCCTCGACTGACTGCAGTTGTACAGGGCCTTGGTGAGGCCTCACCTGGAATATTGTGTTCAGTTTTGGTCTCGTAATCTGAGGAAGGATGGTCTTGCTATTGTGGGAGTGCAGCGAAGGTTCACCAGACTGATTGCCGGGATGGCAGGACTGACATATGAGGAGAGACAGGATCGACTGGGCGTGTATTCACTGGAGTTTAGTAGGATGAAAGGGGATCACATAGAAACATATAAAATTCTGACGGGACTGGACAGGTTAGATGCAGGAAGAATGTTCCTGATGTTGGGGAAGTCCAGAACCAGGGGACACAGTCCATGGATAAGGGGTAAGCCATTTATTACTGAGATCAGGAGAAACTTCTTCACTCAGAGAGTTGTTAAGCTGTGGAATACTCTGCCGTAGAGAGTTGTTGATGCCAGTTCATTGGATATATTCAAGAGGGAGTTACTTATGGCCCTCATGGCTAAAGGGATCAAGGGATATGGAGAGAAAGCAGGAAAGTGGTACTGAGATGAATGATCTTATTGAATGGTGGTGCAGGCTCGAAGGGCCGAATGGCCAACTCCTGCACCTATTTTCGATGATTCTATGTTTCTATAATGATTGTCGAATCATCACCAATAATAATTGAGGAATCATGACCAGGAATTGAGGAATCATCACCAGTAATAATTGAAGCATCAGCACCGATAATTGTGGAATCATCACCGGTAATAATTGCGGAATCATAATCAATAATTGCTGAATCATCACCAATAATAATTGCAGAATCATCAATAATAATTGAGGAATCAGCACCAATAATATTTGAGGAATATTCACTAATAATAATTGAGCAATCATCACAAATAATAATAGAGGAATCATCACCAATAATTGACGAATCATCATCAATAGAGATTGAGAAATCATCACCAATAATAATTGAGCATCAATCACCAATCACCAATAATTATTGAGGAACCACGAACAATAAATGAAATTTCTTCACCAAAAATAATTTTGGAATCTTCACCAATAACAATTGAGGAATCATCACCATTAATAATACAGGAATCATCAACAATACCAATTCAGGAATCATCACGAATATAATTCAGGAATTACCACCAATAATAATTGACGACTCATCACCAGGAATTGAGGAATCATCACCAATAATAATTGAGTAGTCATCAACAATAATTGTGGAATATTCCCCAATAACAATTGGTGATTAATCACCAATAATAAGTGACGAACCATTAACAATAATAAGTGAGGAATCATCACGAATAATAATTGATGAATAATTGAGGAATGATCATCAATAAAGATTGAGAAATCATCGCCAATAATACTTGAGGAAACATCAACAAAAATTGAGAAATAATCACCAATAATAATAGAGGAATCATCACCAATAATAATTGAGGAATCATCGCTAATAATAAGAGATGAATCATCACCAGCCTTGATCATATTGAATGGTGCTGCAGGCTCGAAGGGCCGAATGGCCTACTCCTGCACCTATTTTCGATGTTTCTATGTTTCGAGGGATCATCAACAAGAATAATTGAGGAATCATCACCAATAATAATTGAGGAATTGTCACAAATAATAATACAGGAATCATCAGCAATAACAATTGAGCAATGATCACCAATAATTTATGAATCATCACCAATATTAATTGAGAAACGATTATCAATAATTGGGGAATCATCACTAATAATAAGAGCTGAATCATCACCAATAATTGAGAAACCATCATCAGGAATTGAGGAATCATCACCAACAATTGCAGAATTATCACCATTAACAATTGAGGAATCATGACCAACAATAATTGCAGAATCTTCACCAATAATAATACAGGAATCATCAGCAATAACAATTGAACAATGATCACCAATAATTGATGAATCATCACCAATATTAATTGAGGAACCGTTATCAATAATTGTGGAATCATCACCAATAATCATTCATGAATCATCGCCAATAATTGAGGAATCATCACCAGGAATTGAGGAATCATCATCAATAATAATTGAGGAATCGGCACCAATAATAATTGAGGAATCATCACCAATAATAATTGAGGAATGGTCACAAATAATAATTGAGGAATCAGCACCAATAATAATTGAGGAATCATCACCAATAATAATTGAGTAATCATCACCAATAATAATTGAGGAATCGTCACCGATAATAATTGAGAAATCGGCACAAATAATAATTGAGGAATCGGCATCAATAATAATTGAGGAATCGTCACCAATAATAATTGAGAAATCGGCACCAATAATAATTGAGGAATCGGCACCAATAATAATTGAGGAATCGTCACCAATAATAATTGAGGAATCGGCATGAATAATAGTTGAGGAATCGTCACGAATAATAATTGAGGAATCACCACCAATAATAATTGAGGAGTCGTCACCAATAGTAATAGAGGAATCATCACCAATAATAATTGAGGAATCATCGCCAATAACAATTGCAGAACCATTATCAATAATTGGGAAATCATCACCAATAATAATTGAGGAATCATCACCAATAATTGGGGAATCATCACCAATAATAATTGAGGAATCATCACCAATAATAATTGCAGAACCATTATCAATGATTGGGGAATCATCACCAATAATAATTGAGGAATCGTCGCCAATAATTAAGGAAGCATCAAAAATAATAATTGAGGAATCATCACCAGGAATTGAGGAATCATCACCAATAATAATAGAGGAGTCATTACCAATAGTAAAAGAGGAATCATAACCAATAATGATTGAGGAATCATCGGCAATAATAATTCAGGAATCATCAACAGTAATAATTGAGGAATCATCAGCAATAATAATTCAGGAATCATCGCCAATAATAATTGAGGAATGGTCGCCAATAATTGAGGAATCATCAACAATAATAATTGAGAAATCATCATCAGGAATTGATGAATCATCATCAATAATAATAGATGAATCATCACCAATAACAATTGAGGAATCATAAGAGCATAAGAACATAAGAACATAAGAATTAGGAACAGGTGTAGGCCATCTAGCCCCTTGAGCCTGCCCCGCCATTCAACAAGATCATGGCTGATCTGGCCGTGGACTCAGTTCCACTTACCCGCCTGCTCCCCATAACCCTTAATTCCCTTATTGGTTAAAAATCTATCTATATGTGATTTGAATACATTCAATGAGCTAGCCTCAACTGCTTCCTTGGGCAGAGAATTCCACAGATTCACAACCCTCTGGGAGAAGAAATTCCTTCTCAACTCAGTATTAAATTGGCTTCCCCGTATTTTGAGGCTGTGTCCCCTAGTTCTAGTCTCCCTGACCAGTGGAAACAAGCTCACTGCCTCTATCTTGTCTATTCCTTTCATTATTTTAAATGTTTCTATAAGATCACCCTTCATCTTTCTGAACTCCAACGAGTAAAGACCCAGTCTACTCAATAATTGAGGGATCATCACCAATAATAATAGAGTAATCATCACAAATAATTGCAGAACTATCGCCAATAAATGAAGTTTCATCACCAACAATAATTGAGGCATCATCACCAATAATAATTGAGGAATCATCATGTGGAATTGAGGAATCTTCACCAATAATAATTGAGGCATCGTCACCAATAATAATTGAGGAATTGTCACCAATAAATAATATTTCATCACCAATAATGAAAGAGGAATCATCACCAATAAAAATTGAGGAAATTCACAAATAATTAAGGAATCATCACCAATAATGATTAAGGAATCATCAGCAATAATAATTGCAGTCACCAATATTAATTAAGGAATAATCATTAATAATAATTGAGGAAACATAATCAATAATTGAGAAATCATCACCAATAAGAGATCAATCATCATCAATAATTGAGGAATCAACAGGAATTGAAAAATCATCACCAATAATAATTGAGGAATCATCACCAATAATAATTGAGGGAACATAATCAATAATTGAGGTATCATCAGCAACAATAATTGAGGAATCATCACCAATAATAATTGAGGAATCATCACCAATGATAATTGAGGAATCATGACCAAGAATAATACATAAATCATTACCAATAATTGAGGAATCATCACCAATAATAATTGAGGAATCATCACAAGAAATTGAGAAATCGTCAACAGGAATTGTGGAATCATCACCAATAATAATTGAGGCACTGTAAGGCGATAAAAAAATGGTCACTAGAATGGAGACAGACTGAAGGTCATAAATGGAGATACTGAAGATAGTGAATTGATCTGACATGTAAAATGGGCCAGATTAAGAGGGCTTATCAGTATTAGGAGATTCTGAGGAATCAGGAGTTCTTCTGCCTTACACTATGGGTTGTAATATTGACCGGTTATGAATCACACGTTTATGTATGTAAAGCACGCTTTTACACTCGCTTATATTGGGCTAGTAAAAAGGGAATAGCGACGCTTGATGGATAATGAACCATCCGTTATTAACCTTAGAACAGATTCATGGAAGTGTATTTACTCAGGTCAGAACAAGGACACAAATGTTTGGGAACATAGATTATAGCAGCAGGGGAACTGGTAGTTTTGACTAGAGTTCTTGGGAGATGATAAGGAGGCACCACCCTGGAAAACAAAGTTAATCAACACATCATGAGAAACTTATATGTTTTGATAAGATCACCTTTCATTCTTCTGAATTCCAATGAGTAGAGGCCCAACCTACTCAAACTTTCCTCATAAGTCAACCTCCTCATCCCCACAATCAACCTAGTGAACCTTCTCTGAGCTGCCTCCAAAGCAAGTTTATCCTTTTGTAAATATGGAAAGCAAAATTGCACGCAGTATTCCAGTGTGGCCTCACCAATATAACTGTAGCAAGACTTCCCTGCTTTTATACTCCATCCCCTTTGCCATAAAGGCCAAGATACCATTGGCCTTCTGTTTTGGATCGATAATAATAGACCCAGGTTCGGGATCTGGATGAATGTTAAATAAAAGACAAGACAAATGAAGTAAAGATAAAACACCGTTTACTGAGAGAAAAGAAACATAATACAGTTTACAAAGAAAAGAGAAGTATGATAAGATGCAACAAAGCTCACAGCCTTCAGCCCGTCGGGAACTCTGCAACGATGGCTGGTCAGGAATCTTGGGGGTCCCGGCACCACTCGCGAATCACGGTCCAAGGTGAAGTTCAAAGAGCTACTGGACAGTTCCATTCCTTTATACTATTGAACAAACATGGGTGAATGTGGCTTATGGCCAGTTCCTAATCTGTAAGGCTCCAGCTCTTCTTCCACAAAGCATGAGACCTCGAGGCGCCGATCGTCCCATAAACAAGATGGTGTGCGCATCAAGGTCTCTCTCTCTCTCTCTCTCTCTCTGCATCAACAACATTCCACGAGGCATGAAGCAGAAAACACACTGTAAATGTCGGAATATCATAATTAACCCTATGTGATAAACCCTATACAATACAATCCGCCCTTGATATTTAGACATTCTAAGTAATATAATCGAGTTGAAGGCGTAATGCATCAGTTACACGTTGAGTATGCGCAAGCAACGCCCGCAATCTACACCAAAGAATACATACGAGCAGTAATATCAGTAATAACGCAACGAGTAAAATAACGATAGGATGTATTAACAGCTTCAAAGTGGCGGATGTTTTTGGGGACCATCCGTAAAAGATGTCCCACCAATGGTGTACCGTAAGGTCAGTGACCGTTGTCGCAACTCTGACCAAGGCGCCTTCACTGTAACTCATAGCAACTTGCGGAGTATGAAGAGTACGCCCTCGTTTGCTCAATTCATCAGTGACCTTTTGGTTATCTTTCAGAAATTGAGCTAAACGAGTTAGGTCTACAGTGGGAGGAAGGTTAGTAATGCCTAGGATGGTGCGATGGCGCACAACATTTTTCCATCGTCCCAATTGTCATATCTTTTTGCCACTTGATTGATAACGTGATGTTGGCCCCCCTGCTTACTGTTAATAGCACCTGTCCTGGGCCTCCCCAGTACCCGCATGCGTCACAAGTGATGCTCCAGTGTCCTATAGTGCAGGCTTGCCCGGAAGGGCAGGTAAAATTGTCTTGCGTACGATCAGTGTTAGCTAAGCGCCACCCTATATGGCCATCCCATGCTGTGTTTGAGGATGGAAGTAGCACAGTCACAGATAATGAGACACAGAGACTTGCCAGCATGAGTTGGTAAGTCGCCATTTTGGGCAGAATTCCTGTGGGAGGAAGCATAAGTACATTAATTCAGCCCTGTTTAGTCAATTTACCCTTGGCAACACAGAGAGGAATATCTTGACCAATAAGTGTTTCCTTCCCCTTTTGCTAAGATTTCCCCTGCTTGTAAGGGTTTCTGGGGGTATTGCACTCACATTTTTCCTCCTTCACAAACTGTGTCCTGAGTCTGATTTTCTTTTTGAATAGTAGGGACTTTGCCTAACATGTGGCTTATGGGAGTTCCCCCCCGCAATGGTCGGTGATTCAGATTGCGCACTGCTTGTGGTAGTGGGAGTTAATATTTTAATCTGTTGCTTAAGTCATCCATTCATGCGTTCTATTAACTCTGCAGCTTGTGGATAGTAAGGTATGTGAAACATCCAATAGATCCCATTATCTACCACCCACTGTTGCACTGTTTGACCTGTGAAGTGCAACCCATTATTGGACTGTACTTCTCCTGGCTCACCGTAGTATGTGATTAAATTCTCCAGTCCTTTAATCGTACTTTGTAGATTCGCTTTAGTCACTGGATAAGCTATCAAAAGTCCAGAATAGATATCAACAGCAGTGAGCAAATATTGGAACCATTTTTGCAATGGTAAAGGTCCTACATAACCAACTTGCCATATTTGTGCTGGTTGAGTCCCTCTCTTAATATGGGCACCGGGTTGCCGTTGTAGGGGAAAATGCTTCACCTTTTGACAAATTTCACAGGTGGTTATGATCTGTTTTAACACCGTTCGTAGTCAAATGTAACCCCCTATTTCGTGCCCATTGTATCATACCCTGAATGCCCAAATGTCCAGATTTGTGGTGCGCCCACTTGCCTATGCCATATTCTTCCTCTTCCGCCTCTTTGACACCCCGTACCTGGACTATATTATCAATGGTGTTATTATGTTCAGAGGTCTTTGAAGTGTTTTTCATGTGAGCGTCCACATGATATACAGTTATTTTCATCTTCTGGGCTTTGGACCATATTTGTTCCCATAGGTGCTTTCCCCACAAGTCTTTCCCAGTTATTTGCCAGTTATGTTCATGCCAGTTTCGCATCCAGCTCGCCATGCCATTGGCTACTGCCCATGGGTCAGTATATATGTGTACTTGTTGCTGTTCCTCTTCTAATGGAAGAACTGCAGCTGCTAGCTCTGCTAGCTGGCTGGAGCCTCCCACACCCTCATCATGCACAATTGTCTGGGTTTTTGGACTGAAGGCAGTGGCTCGCCATCGCCGAAGGCAGTTTCGCCAGACCGCTGAGTCATCTGTGAACCAGGTATGGCTACGTTCTTCAGGTGTTAACTGTTCAAAAGACAGCCCCAGGAGATCGGTGACTCTTTGGTTAAACTGACAGACGACTGCGTAAGTTCACTCTCAGCTGTTTGTGGGTATTCAGCCATATGCTCATGTAGTCGGGTGATTCCTTCTTTTCCTTTACTTGCTCTGTCTGCGATATACCATTGCCAGCGCACTATGGAGCTTTGCTGCGCTCGCCCGACCTTGTGTATCTCATTTTCTGAGAGAACCCAGGATAATATGGGTAGGTCTGGTCTTAAACTGACTTTGCCGTTCCCCGTCTGTCCTTCTGTTTCTGTTAGGGGCCAATAACATGCTAATAATTGTTTCTCAAATGGAGTGTAACGAGTAGCAGCATCTGTCAATTTTCTAGACCAGAACCCTAACGGTATACGAGTGCCATGTTGTACCTGCCACAAACTCCATACTGCAGTATCATTGGTAATGGATACCTGTAGCTCAAGAGACTGCCCAGGCACTCGTGGGGCTAGGGGTAAATCTTGAGCTACGGCTTCTTTGGCTGCATCAAAAGCCACCTGCTGCTCCTTTCCCCACTCGAAGTGGGCCTTTTTTCGTGTTACGGTATACAGTGGTTTTAATAACATCGTGAGGTGAGGTATGTGTCTCCTCCAGTAACCCAGTAGTCCCACAACCCGTTGTGTCTCAGTTTTATTCGTGGGGGTGGCCATTTCTTGAATGTTATTCTTCACAGGCTCGGGTATGATGTGCTCACCCCGAGACCATTGGATCCCCAGAAACTGGACAGTCTGGCTAAGGCCCTGCACTTCCTTCAGATTTATCTCCCAGCCCCTGTCTCGCATATGTTGGACTAAAGTAGCTAGGGCTTCTGACACCACTGCCTCGGTGGGACCCCTTATTAGTAAATCATTGATGTAGTGTGCCAGTGACACATTAGGAGCCAACATGCACATATCCAGGTCCTGGGCCACCAATCCACGGCATAGTGTAGGGCTGTGAAGGTAACCTTGAGGTAGGCATTTAAACGTGTATTGCTTCCCTTCCCAAGTGAATGCAAACTGGTCCTGGGATTCTTCCGCTATTAGAATGGAGAAAAAGGCATTGGCCAGGTCGATTACCGCATACCACTCTGCACCTTCTTCAGACAGCCGCTCTGTTATAGTTACTATATCTGGGACAATGGTTGCCAGGGGAGGGGCAAATTGTTCAGTTGTCGGTAGTCCACAGTCATCCTCCAACTTTTGTTGGGTTTCTGCACAGGCCAAACAGGGCTATTGTAGGGGGACACCGCATGTCTAATGATACCCGCCTCCAAGAGCCCTTGTATGGTTTCCCTTATTTCTTTGTGTCCCCCAGGTATTCGGTACTGTTTCATAGTCACTATACACGATGGCCATGGTATTACCACTGGTTCCCACTTTGCTTTCCCTGCAATCACAGTGATCGCCTGTATCCCGAATGAGAATCGCCCGAATGAGGTGTTGTGTGTGGTTCCCTTTAAAAGGTCCATCCCAATAATATGTTCCTTTACTGCCGATATCAAGACCGTTACCCAGTGTGGAGGCCCATTTCCCAACGCCATTCTGATAGTTGTTCAGACAGAGGCGTTTCTGCCCCTCCGAACCCATTAATCATCATACAGGTCCCTGTGTGTTTCCTCGGATTTCCATGGACAATAGTAACTTCTGCCCGTGTCTAGTAAAGCAACATCTCTTTGTATGTTCCCCCCCACCCCCCGCCAATGTATCGTAATCGGAATGTGTGGCCTCAGGTCCCCGAGAGCTTGGGTTGATGTGGTTCTAATGGGGAGTGCTCCTGGATCCCGGTCACACCCCTAGTCGAGGGGATTACTAGACTTCCACAGCTCTTCTACGTTGGGGTATAGGCTAGCGGGAGGTGGTTTCTCTGCATCTGCAGACTTATCGCTATCCGACTTAGTCTCCCTTACCTCCCTCCTTCCACCCTTCCCTGTTCCCGGGACGCAGTGTTGCTTCCACATGGAATCCCAACAGGAGCGATGTATTCTATCAACTTTTTCCTTGGGTCCCCTGCCTTCAGTAAAGCCACGAACATGTCCCTCCGTGTAATTCTTTTTTTTGTCTTTCCTGACCCTGTACCTTTCCCAGAGGTTGAACCTTGTCGCTGGTCCCGATCCACCTCTACATTAGCCATTCTAGACTCTCGCACACTATCTTCTACATCCTCTAACTGTCCTAACAATAGGCAAACGTGCCCCACCCACTGCCCTTGGGCTGGTCTCAATAATGCGAGTAGCGCACCCCTTGTCATAGGAGGGACACTCTTCATCAGCCTGCTCTGCATTCCTGCCATAAAGAGCTCCTGATCTGGCTCCCCATATGGTTGGTGCTATAATCCTCCCTGTGTTGCCATGTTGAGCAACTGTATCGCACCCTCCGCCATAGTATTCCAAGGTTTTACCTCCCCTTCCCAATCAACGGCAGAGGAATATTTTTGCCGGACCCCTATAGTAACCATGTCCCATAGCAAATCTGTGCCCTGGACATTCCGTAGCACTGCGGTTATATGATGGTCCGTAGTCATAGTCTCCATTTTTGTTAACTCTTCGGGGTTAAGTATTAAGCCTGATGCTCCCTGGTCCCAAATCCGGGTTAGCCATTCTGACAATGATTCCCTGGGTTTTTGGTGAAATTGTGACCCTATTTCTTGTAATTCACTACTGGTGAAGTCACGCACCCCTCTAGTGGTTACCGGCTGTTCCCCATCTTGCTGTTTCATCTTATTTGTCATAAGGGGTCTAGCTTCCGTGCTTGGAGCTTATGGGGGAGGGTCTTTAGTTTCCTCCCATTAGCCCCCCTCTCCATCTGTCCACTCATACTCTGAGTCAGCGGAGTACCATATGTCTCCGTCCCAACGAGCCGGATCCCAAGTGGGTCCAGTTACCAATGCACGTACTTTTGACCGATCTATCTGTAATTTCCGCCACCTGGCTTTCTTTTTATTTTGTACTGTCGCCAGACGGCATATTAAAGTTTCTGATTGTTCATTGACTTTATCCACCCGTTCTTGTGCAGTGCGGACCGTTTCAGTCAGAGTCGAGTTTTGACTTTCCCAAACCTTAACAGCTGTTTTTAACTGTAGGTTTTCTGCCTCACTTTCCTTAAGTTGTTTACACATCGCTCTTAATGCTGTCAACAAAATCCATCCCAATTGTGGGGGACTACTTTTCTCCTGTGTGAAGCCCGCTTCCTCCAGGAGAGACAGTACCGCGTGGGGTACGGTTCTATCTTTGCGCTGTTCCAATAACTGCGTATCCCAATGTTGCGGGGGTCCAAACTGGCCTAGCACATTGGCAAGAGAGCCAAAACCTTCATCCCTCATGCTCCACCCTGGTATTCTATACTTCTCTCTCGCAGGAGGAGACTGCTTCTTGTCTTTTCTCTTAAACATTTTACCAGATCCTGCCGACTATGCCAAAATGTTTTGGATCGATAATAATAGACCCAGGTTCGGGATCTGGATGAATGTTAAATAAGAGACAAGACAAATGAAGTAAAGATAAAACACCGTTTACTGAGAGAAAAGCAAGATAATACAGTTGACAAAGAAAAGTGAAATATGATAAGATGCAACAAAGCTCACAGTCTTCGGCCCGTCGGAAACTCCGCAACGACAGCTGGTCAGGAGCCTTGGGGGTCCCGGCACCACTCGCGAATCACGGTCCAAGGTGATGTTCAAAGAGCTACTGGACAGTTCCATTCCTTTATACTATTGAACAAACATGGGTGCATGTGGCTTATGGCCAACTTCTAATCTGTAAGGCCCCAGCTGTTCTTCCACAAAGCATGAGACCTCGAGGCGCCGATCGTTCCATAAACAAGATGGTGTGTGCATCAAGGTCTCTCTCTCTCTCTCTATCTGCATCAGCAACATTCCACGAGGCATGAAGCAGAAAACACACTGTAAATGTCGGAATATCATAATTAACCCTATGTGATTAACCCAATACAATAAACCTTCCTGATCACTTGCTGTATCTGCATAGTATCCTGTTGTGTTTCATGCATAAGTACCCCCAGGTCCCTCTATACTGCAGCACTTTGCAATCTTTCTTCATTTAAATAATAACTTGCTCTTTCACACTTTCCGACATTATACTCCATCTGCCAAATTTTTACCCACTCACTTTGCCTGTCCATGTCCTTTTGCAGATTTTTTGTGTCCTCCTCACACATTGCTTTTCCTCCCATCTTTGTATCATCAGCAAACTTGGCTACATTACACTCAGTCTCTTCTTCCAAGTCGTTAATATAGATTTTTAATAGTTGGAATCCTTGTACTGATCCCTGTGGTACCCCACTAGTTACTGGTTGCCAACCAGAGAATGAACAATTTATCCCGACTCTTTGTTCTCTGTTAGTTAGCCAATCCTCTATCCATGCTAATATATTACCCCCAACCCCGTGAACTTTTATCTTGTGCAGTAACCTTTTATGTGGCACCATCTCAAATGCCTTCTGGAAGTCCAAATACACCACATCCACTAGTTCCCCTTTATCCACCCTGTTTGTTACATGCTCAAAGAACTCCAGCCAATTTGTCAAACATGACTTCCCCTTCATAAATCCATGCTGACTCTGCCTGACCGAATTTTGCTTTTCCAAATGTCCTGCTTCTGCTTCTTTAATAATGGACTCCAACATTTTCATAACCACAGATGTTAGGCTAATTGGTGTATAGTTTCCTGCTTTTCACCAATAATAATGGAGGAATCATCGCCAATAATAATTGAGGAATCATCACCAATAATAACTGAGGAATCATCAACAATAATAATTGAGGAATCATCACCAATAATTGAGGAATCATCATCAATAACGATTGAAAAATCATCAATAATAATTGCAGAATCATCACCAATAATAATTGCGGAATCATCCCCAATAATAATTGAGAAATCTTCAACACTAATAATTGAGGAATCATCACCAATAATTGCGGAATTATCATCAATAACAATTGAGGAATCATCGCCAATAATAATTGAGGAATCACCACCAATAATAACTGCAGAATCATTACCAATAATAATACAGGGTTCATCACCAATAATTGAGGAAGCATCATCAACAATGATTGAAAAATCATCACCAATAATAATTGAGGAATTTTTACCAATAATAATTGTGGTATCATCACCAATAATAATTGACAAATCATCAACAATAATAATTGAGGAATCATCACGAATAATAATTGAGGAATCATTACAAAGAATAATACAGAAATCATCAGCAATAATTGAGGAATCAGCAACAATAATAATTGAGGAATCACCATCAATAATAATTCAGGAATCATCACCAATAATAAGAGATGAATCATCACTAATAATTGGGGAATCATTACCAGGAATTGAGGAATTATCACCAATAATAATTGCCAAATTATCACCAATAATAATTGAGGAATTGCCACCAATAATGATTGAAAAATCATCAACAATAATAATTGAGGAATCATCACGAATAATAATTGAGGAATCATTACCAAGAATAATACAGAAAACATCCCCAATAATAATAGAAGAATCAGCACCAATAATGATGTTTCATCACCAATAATAATTGAAGAAACATCACCAGGAAATGATTCAGCACCAACACTAATTGTGGAATCATCAGCAATAATAAATGAGAAACCATCACCGATAATAATTGAGGAATCATCACCGATTATAATTCAGGAATTATAACCAATAATTGAGGAATCATCACCAATAATAATTGAGGAATCATCACCAATAATACTACAGGAATATTTACCAATCATAAAAGCAAAATTTTCACCAATAATAATAGAGGAATCATTAACAATAATAATACAGGAATCATCACCAATAATTATGGAATTGTCACCAATAACAAAAGAGGAATCCTCACCAAGAACAATTGAGGAATCATCGCTAATAATTGAGGAATCATGTCCGATAACAATACAGGAATCATCATAAATAATTGAGGTATCATCACCAGGAATTGAGGAATGATCACCAATAATATTTGTGGAAACATCACCAATAATTGAGGAATCATCACCAATAATAAATGCGAAATCATCACAGATAATAATTGAGGAATCATCAACAATAATAATTCTGGAATCATCATGAATAATAATTGAGGAATAATGACCAATAATAATACAGGAATCATCAACAATAATGCGATGATTCATCAGCACGAATTAAGGAATCATCACCAATTATAATTGATTAATCATCACGAATAAATTACATTTCATCACCAATAATAATTGAGGAATCATTACAGTAATAATACAGGAATCATTGCTAATAATAATTGAATAATCATCACCAATAAATGATTATTTCCTCACCAATAATAATTGATGAATCTTCACCAATAAATTATGATTGATCACCAATAATAATTGCAGAATCATCACGAATAAATGATGTTTCATCACCAATAATAATTAAGGAATCATCAGCAATAATAATACAGCAATTATCACCAATACCAATTGAGGAATCATCACCGATTACAATTCAGGATTTATCACCAATAATTGAGGAATCATCACCAATAATACATCAGGAATATTTACCAATAATAAAAGTGGAATTTTCACCAATAATAATAAAGGTATCATCACCAATAATAATTAAGAAATAATCAATCACCAATAATAATTGAGGAATCGTCACCAATAATTGAGGAACCTCACAAATAACAATAGAGGAATCATTACCAATAATAATACAGAAATCATCACCAATAATTATGGAATTGTCACCAATAACAAAAGAGGAATCATCACCAATAACAATTGAGGAATCATCGGCAATAATAGAGGAAACATCACCAGGAATTGAGGAATCATGACCAATAATAATACAGCAATTATCACTAATAATTGAGGAATCATCACCAATAATAATTGAGGAATCATCACCAATAATACTACAGAAATATTTACCAATAATAAAAGCAGAATTTTCACCAATAATAGAGGAAGCATCACCAATGACAATTAAGGAATAATCAATCACCAATAATAATTCAGGAATTGTCACCAATAATAATACAGGAATTATTACCAATAATAACAGAGAAATCATCACCAATAATTATGGAATTGTCACCAATAACAAAAGAGGAATCATCACCAATAATTGAGGAATCATGACCAATAACAATACAGGAATTATCACCAATAATTGAGGAATCTTCACCAATAATAATAGAGGAATCATCAGCAATAACAATTGAGGAATCACCAATAAATGATATTTCATCACCAATAATAAGAGAGGAATCATCACCTTAAATGTGGTCATCTCCGGGTTACTGCTGGTGCCACGTGCTAGTGAGTACAGAAATAGGAGGATAGAGAAGCTAAATGCATGGCTGGAGAGATGGTGCAAGGGGGGAGGGTTTTAGATTCCTGATTCATTGGGACTGTTTCTGGGGGAGGTGGGACCTGTGCAAGTCAGATGGTTTGCACCTCAACAGAGCCGGGAGCAGTATCCCCATGGGAGGGTTTGCAAGCACTGTTGGTGAGTGTTTAAACTAGCTTGGCAGAGGGATGGGAACCAGAGAATAGATTCAGTGGGGAGAGAAGCAAAGCTGGAATTGGGCAGCAGAAAAGCAGAAAGTGAATTTGGAAGACAGAAACAAGGGCTGGAAAAGAGACAACAATAGAGTTTGGCACCACTAAATGGTGTATACTTCAATGCAAGGATTATAGGGAATAAGGCAGATGAACTGCGCGCACAGATAGACACTTGGGAGTATGACATTATTGCTTTTACTGAGACATGGCTGAAACAAGGGCAGGTATGGCAGCTCAAAATTTGTGGTTACAGGGTTTTCAGATGGTAGAGAGGGGGGTAATAAAGGAGGGGGTGGGGTCGCAGTAAGAAACAATTACAGCTGTGAGAAGGGATGCTGGGCTAGATTTTCCACTTTTTTTGCATGCTTAACACCCAGTTAATGCTCATTTTACCGCTGAAATGACGTATAACGCCTATATATCACCCATTTAGCCACAAAATGGAAACTGACGGCCATTTTTCAGGAACTTATCGCCAAGCGTTACTTTCTCCATGTGTTTAACGCCGGGAAAAAATACCGCCCGCCCATTTTTTTGTGCAGAATCATCAGAATGGGTGCAATCAATGCCAATAATATCGCCCAGTGTTACTTTCCGCACGGAATTAATGCCGAGATTCAATAATATTGCCTGCCCACTTTTTTTTGTCGTAAAGAGCACATTTGGCGAAACTAACGCCCAGGAGATCGCCCACCGTCACTTTCACCACCTCGCACACATATCGCCCACAATATCGCTCGCCCAAACATCCAGCCATAAAAAGTGGAACTGTTCTGAACTAATGCCAGCGGTGTGTCTGCCATTTTTAAAATCACAGATTGCTTCATTCAAAAGTCTGCTTCAACTTCGGGGGAGTTGGCATTGACTTTGGAGTTCTTAGGTGAAGTGACCATCTCAACAGACATATTTTCAGACTCTGGACTATTGGGGATTTACTCTAGGTGTATTTTAGTGAGGAAATCATTGCTTCTGATCAATCGCTATTGTACCTTAATTGCAATGGGACCAGCCATTTCTCAGCCTGCATCGATTAACACACAGATGCTGCAGAGTGCAGATGACTCAATGTGTGATACACATCATTACGTCCCCAATTTAAGACGTGCAAGAATGAGGAGGAGGGCCAGACCATACACACCCCGCACGTACAAGGAAAAGAGGTCTTACCTCGATGTCTCCGACTACACCTGCCTTCGGAGACTGCGCTTCCACAAGGTGGTGATCAATTAAATATGTGAGCTCATCAGGCCACATATGCAGCCTGCCATCAGGACCTCAGTGTCAGTCGAGGTCAAGGTCACCGCGGCACTGTCTTTCTATGTGTCTAGTTCCTTTCGGGCGCCGCAGTCGAGATTTGCCCTCTGTCTCACCATGCCACCCATCGCTGTATTAGACAGGTCACAGAGGTCCTGCACGCGAGAAGGATGGATTTTATCAGCTTCCCCATGACCACGGAGGCTCAGACTGACAGGGCTTGAACATTCTACCGCATTACTCAATTCCCCAGGGTGCAGGGAGCTATACAGTGCACTCACATCACCATGTTCCACCTTCTCAGGATCCAGAGCATTTTCATAACACGAAAGGATTTCACTTCCTGAAGGTCCAACTAGTTGTCGACCACAGCCAGATCATACTGGCAGTGAATGCTAAATGTCCGTGCACCTTCAATGAGGCTCACATCCTGCGTGAGAGCACTGTCTCTGACATCTTTAAGGGTCAGCCACAAGGACAATGCTGGATGCTTGGTGACAAGCGATATAGCCTAGCCACCTGGCTGATGACCCCCCTGCATGACACCCACACCGAGGCTGAGAAGTGATACAACGGGAGCCACAGAGACACACGCAATGTGGTCCAGAAAACAATAGCTGTGCTTAAGCAGCGCTTCAAATGTCTGGACCACTCAGGAGGGGAGCTACAATACAACCCTGAGCAAGTAGATAAATTCATGGTCGTGTGCTCGATGCTGCACAACCTGGCTATCAGGAGGGGCCAAGAATTGCCAGAAGGGGCTGATGCTCCGCCTCAGGAGAGAGACGATGAGGACGACGAGGGGCTGGATGCTGACTTAGGGCCAGACAATCAGGCTGGCTATGCAACCAGGCCCATGTTCCCTCCAGAGCGCAGGAAAGGGCCCATGGTGGCTACATAGCTGCAAGACGTGTTTGTGAGGAGCCGATATCTGAATGATTTGCCTGAAAGAACGTTGTTGTGAGTATATTTAACCATTTCATGTTAAGGAATCACCAGTGTGTAACGGTCCAGCTATCTGAGACAATGCGCAACAAGGTTATGTTCAATAAAAAAGTTTATACCAACATCGGTCTGAAATCATAAGTGTCACAGGCAATAACACCCAACCCCCGCCCACACCCCACTTTTTCCAGCATTGACATCAATCAAATGTTCAACATGTCCAGCAACACAGAATACAAAGGCAAAGCAGGAGGCTGGTCCCCAGCCCCCATATATTACAACAAATTGCATACACTTCGATGGAGATAAAACACAGCCATTACCTGCGGACATGCACCTCACTTTCCTTCCCCCTCTCTACTCCTTCCCCTCCTCGCTCCACGGCACCTGGCCGAGGAGCTCCTCAGGCAGTGCCTCATTGGGGACTGGTGGCCCCCCACATCCGTTCACCTCTGCACAGACCTCATCGTTGATAGCTTCTTCTGTAAAAGGTGACAGGACGACATGGCATAAGATCATTGCATGATATCATTGCTAGGTACTGTCACAGAGACTGATACAACACATAACCGACATAACCAATAGATGTAATCAAGATTATTATGAAAATTATCATTCTTTACCTAATGACGTGCACCGTGACTGCAGGTTTTGAGTAAAACATTCCCGGTAAAAGTGAAAGACCTCACATCTGCTGATGGTCACTCATAACTGTTACAAAGCAAGTTATATAAATGCATAAGTACATGTAAATCAATGTATTACTTACTCTTGCAGATCCCACAAGGTCGTTCCATCGTTTGCGGCATTGGTTGCCCTCACGCACTTTGTTGGTCACCTACAAGACCACCTCTGTTATCTCGGTCCCTATCTTCTGGTAGGCCTTTGGGGTGGGCTTCCCATGCCCTCCCTGTGTCAAATCACCCCAGCATAACTCGACCACCTACAGGAAGGAGGCATTTGCCTCGTCCGAGAACCTCCTGGCTCTTTTGCATCCTCCAATATGCTCCTCTCCCACCTCACTGTTCTCTCCACCGTCAGTCTCCACAGCGTGCTGTGATGCCTCCTTCTCTACCTGAATTACAGGCCAAATTCAGACAAATATGTGGCTGGTAACAGCTAATTTTTGTTTCCCTACTTGCTGTGAACCTACCTCCTTCCTCCCAAAGCAGCCATACCACACCCAGGACACGCCTTCATCCCTTTGAGCTCCCTCTCCTCCTCTGCGCATGGCATGATGACCCTTGATCTCCTGAATTGCGGGAATCGAGTATTGCCATGCCGTTGCTAAGGACGGCGACACTTTACGGCAGAAGGTCAGCGAGATGTAATGCTACCGCCCATTTCATATCGCTCACGGTGACGGCCATTTTTTAAAAATGGAGACTAAGTGCTTTGAGAATGGGCGAGAAGCCGACGATCTGAAAACTCTTTTTTTACCAGCCACGTCGGAAATAAATCCCATTTTTGGGCAATAAGCACAAAAGTGGAAAATCTAGCCTGATATGTTAGTGGGATCATCAGCCGAGGCAAGATGGGTTGAATTGAAGAACAAAAAAGGGGCATCCACACAATTGGGAGTGTACTAAAGACCCCCAAACAGTCACAGGGAGATAGAAGAACAAGTTTGTGGGAAAATTGCTGTGAAGTGCAAAAACTATAGAGCTGTAATAGTGGGGGATTTCAACTACCCTAATATTAACTGCCGAAAAAGTAGTTGAAATGATACAGAGAAAACTTCTTTAGTCAATATGTAACAAGCCCAACAAGGGAGTGGGCGGTTCTTGACTTGGTTTTGGGGAATGAAGAGGGGCAGGTGGAACGGGTATCAGTGGGAGAGCATTTTGGTGCTAATGATCACAATTCAGTAAGATTTAGGGTAGTTATGGAAAAGGACAAGTGTGGACCAGGAAAAAAAGTTCTCAATTGGGGTAAAGCCAATTTTGCTGAGCTGAGATGGGATTTATCCAAAGTGGATTGGAAATTGCTACTTAATGGTAAATCAGTGTCAGAGCAGTGGGAGTTATTCAAGGAGGAGATCCTGAGGGTACAGAGCAATTATGTTCTCTCTAAAAAAAAAAGGGAGGGGTGAATAAATGTAGAGCCTCCTGGATGTCAAGGGACATACAGGGTAAGATAAAGAATAAAAGGGAAGCTTATGACAGATACCGAGATCTCAATACTGCAGAAACTCTAGAGGGGTATAAGAAGTGCAGGGGTGCAATTATAAAAGATATCAAGAAAGCAAAGAACGAGCATGAAAGAATGTTGGCAAGTAAAACCAGAGAAAATCCAAAGATGTTTTATAAATACATTAAGAGCAAGAGGATAACTAGAGAAAGAGTGGGGCTGAAAGGAAATGTGTGTGTGGAGGCACGTGGGTATGATTCTTAATGAATACTTTGCATCTGTTTTTACAAAAGAGAGGGACAATGCAGACTTGGCAATGAGGGAGGAGGAGTGTGAAATATTAGATGAGATAAACATAGTGGGGCTTAGCAGCTTTGAAAGTAGATCAATGCCCAGGCCCAGATGAAATGTATCCCAGACTGTTAAGAAAAGCAAAAGAGGAAATAGTAGAGGCTCTGACCATAATTTTCCAATCATCTCTGGCTACAGGTGTGGTGCCAAAAGACTGGAGGACTGCTAATGTTGTACCTTTGTTTAAAAAGGAAGAAACGGACAGACTGAGTAATTACAGGCCAGTCAGCCTAACCTCAATGATGGGGGAATTATTGGAAACATTTCTGAGGGACAGGAAAAATGTTTATTTGGAAAGACATGGATTAATTAAGGACAGTCAGCACGGATTTGTTAAGGGAAGATCATGTCTGACTAACTAGATTGAATTTTTCAAGGAGGTAACCAGGAAGGTCAATGAGGGCAGTGCATATGATATAGTGTATATGGATTTTAGCAAAGATTTTGATAAGGTCCCACATAGCAGACTGGTCATGAAAGTAAAAGCCCATGGGATCCCGGGCAAAATGGCAAGTTGGATCCAAAATTTTTCAGAAGCAAGAAGCAAAGGGTAATGGTTGATGGGTGTTTTTGTGACTCAAAGGCTACATCCAGTGGGGTTCTGCAGGGCTCACTGCTGGGTCCCTTGCTTTTTGTGGTATATATCAATGACTTGGACTGGAATGTTGGGGGATGATTAAGAAGTTTGCAGATGACACTAAAATAGGCTGTGTGGTTGATAATGAAGAAGAAAGCTGTGGACTGTAGAAAGATAGTCAGGTGGGCAGAACAGTGGCAAATGGAATTCAATCTGGATAAGTGTGAGGTAATGCATTTGGGGAGGTCTAACAAGGCAAGGCAATACACATTAAATGGTACGACACTGAAAAGTGTAGAGTAACAAAGGGATCTTACAGTGTAGGTCCACAGATCCGTGAAGGTAGCAGGCCAGGTAGATAAGTGGTTAAGAAGGCATATGGAATATTTGCCTTTATTAGTCGAGGCATGGAATACAAGAGCAAGGACGTTATGCTTGAACTGTATAAAACACTGGTTAGGCCGCAGCTGGAGTACTGTGTGCAGTTCTTGTCACCACATTACAGGAAAGATGTGATTGCACTAGAAAGAGTGCAGAGGAGATTTACAAGAATGTTGTCTGGACTGGAGAATGTTGGCTATGAGGAAAGATTGGAGATGCTGGGTATGTTTTCTTTGGAACAGAGGAGGCTGAGGAGAGACCTGATTGAGGTGTATAAAATTATGAGGGGCCTGGATAGAGTGGATAGGAAGGACCTGTTTCCTTTGGCAGAGCAGCCAACAACCAGGGGGCATGGATTTAAAGTAATTGGGGGGAGGTTTAGAGGTGATATGAGGGGAAATGTTTTCACCCAGAAGGTGATGGGGGTCTGGAACTCACTGCCTGAAAGAGCGGTAGAGGCAACAAGCCTCATCACTTTTAAAAATGCATGTGCATTTAAAGTGCCGTAACCTACAGGGCTATGGACCAAGTGCTGAAAAGTGGGATTAGGCTGGATAGCTCTTGGTCGGCCGGTGTAGACACGATGGGCTGAAATGACCTCCTTACGTGCTGTAAATTTCTATGATTCTATGATCACCAATAATAGAGGAATCATCACCAATAATAATTGAGGAATCATGAATAATTGAGGAATTATCACCAATAATATTTGAGGAATCATCAATAATTTAGGAATCATCACCAATATTAATGGAAGAATCATCACCAATAATAATTAAGGAATCATGAATAATTGAGGAATCATCACCAATAATGGAAGAATCATCACCAATAATAATTAGGAATCGTCACCAATAATAATTGAGGAATCACCAATAATAGTGGAATCATACCAATAATAGTGAAATCATCAATAATAGAGGTGTGATCACCACCAATAATAATTAACGAATCATATGACCAATAATTGATGGGTCATAATCACCAATAATAGAGGAATCATCACCAATAATATAGGAATCCACGTCACTGGCAATAAATAATGCAACTGAACAGTCAATTATTTTGAGCAGAAGAGGAAAACACACTTAAACTTGTGTTTCACCTTAGCTTCACTAGGTGTCATTGTCCCCATCTGTAGCAGAGAAGTTTATTTTTAAAGTTGTTCTTGTTAATCCTTGTCCCTCCTTTAATTCCTGGGCTATGGTTTTGAAAGATATTTAATAGCGCGTTCATGCACTCAAGGAAACCTCTAGATTGCACTTTTGGACTAATCCATTTAAGCATCGTGTCTTTAATTAAACAGAAATATAAATGACTGGTTTTGGTGGAATCATTTATGTTCTGTTAAATATAAACAAATGCACTTTTGTTTTATACCTGACAGACATTTTTGTTCGGGTTGAATTTTAATGGGACTGCACAATATCTTAAACCGTTTGATGTTCTTCCTGGACTTTGTTTCATTTCACTCAATGTTTTTTTTTCCTTTCAAACCCCGCCGTTTAAATAATGATAGCAAGGCTATAAATTTGTTACTTGTTGCTTTAGGCGGCATCACCAGCATAAAACAATAAATGAGCTAGAACAGTTCCCAGTTCAGGTCAGGGAGCAGCACCAGTGTGCAATAAAATAAATCCAACCAAAACTCCCAACATCCAACCGCTCCTGTCACCACGTAAACGTGTATGAAGCTTGCAATAAAAATATTGTCTGCTGTGTTTTCAATAATGATGAATTGTGGCTTGAGGGGAATGCGATTTTTGGGTGATGGGAACTATTTAGTGATGGGAATTGTCGAAAAATGTTGATAGATTTAGTTTAATCTAAGAACTGCGTGTGTGTAAGAGAGAGAGATCAAATTGGGAAATGGTTTTACTTAACCAGGCGTCACTCTGTTCCACCAGATCTTTCAGTCTTAAGCTTTCCATTTAGGCTGACTGACTGTCGCATGAATGGTACTGGCTGCCTATTCTCTCTCACTGCCACTTGTAGACACTACACTGAAAGTTGTCTGGGTCTCCGCCGTCTGACTCGAAACGATATTTTCGGCAGTGGGACAAGTTTTATATTCTAAAGGCTTTTGTGCTGAAAATCTGTAGCGACAAACTCGGAACAGAAATAATGCCATTTTGTACGGTCCAAAACATGCATTACAAACATGGGAGTATATATTGAGGAAATGGTTAAGCTTCAGAAATTAGGCTAGCGTTGAATGTTATTTTGCCATTTTGTGTCAGAAAGTGATCGATCGCCTTGCATACTGCTGTCTTCACAACCGTCTCGTTGAAAGGACAAACTGCACGCATCCATATCGATTTCCTTTCTACCTCTACATGCAGTCGATATCGCTGTTTGTGCAAATGACAGTCTACAGCACGCTCCAAAACCATTTCGTTGATATTTATTGACTTTATTTAATAATGTTTTTGTTATAATGAATTTTTTAAATACGTTTTTGCTAACTTTGAAATAAACTTTCAGTTTCCAGGATAATTTCACTGCAACTTCAAGACCTGCTGCGGGTCTTAAAACCCCCGCGTCCCCATTCTTCAGCTGCACAACGCGTTGTCCGAATCACCAATCTAAAGTGTTAGAGTAGGCTGTTCTCTTTCGCATGGGTTAGTCGGCACTTGCAGAGGTTGCTATTTGTGTTGGGCAATGAAAGCAATACAAGGGGCGTTCCTACTTGAATTCAAGAACACAAGCACGCACAAAAAAGACCAGAATCGGTGTGTTTACACAAATGGATCTTTCACAAGAAAAAAGTAGAACTTTATAAAACATTTCATTCTGGTCCTGCTCCTTCACTGGGCGGCGAAGTGCAGATCTGTGCGCGCAAAGATCGCTCGTACAGCTGCTGTCTCCTTGCAGGCGCTGGTTTTGCATCGCACTGTTAAGACGTTACGGATGCCTACACCCCGCCCCCCCCCCCCCCCATCTAGTTTCCTTTCTTTTTTCAATGCAGACTTGATATACATATGATTGTTCTTAATACTGCAAAAATAATTATGATAAATAAGACCTAAAGTGAGGTTTAAAAGCATTAAAAGTTGTCTGTAACAGGTGTATGCTGACAAGGTACCTTAGAGTTGCAAGTATGGCTTTACAAACACAATAATTCGAGTAGGCAGCAATATTCTGAAAAATAGAACAAACCGACGGAGTTTCTGAAGTTATGTCGAGGTGGGGCGGGGGGTAGTTGGAAAAGGAGATAATAACCCTAAGTTTGAGTCTGTGTCTTGGACAATCGTTTAATGGCATCTTCTGAAAGTGTCATTTAAAAAATTATCTAATAATATATATATATTATATATATATTTTAAAAAGCGGTGCTGTGTCAATATAAATCCAGCTCAAAGCAACAAGGGGTTGCATTTTGAGCCGAGAAAGCCGGCCAATGGGGAGCAGGCGGAGGTTGCATTGGCATGCAAATGAGGGCAGCGCGTGCTCCCGGGACGGCCGGTCGCAGCTGAAAAGCTCCATTTGTTTATTTAGAGCGGAATGGCACGCGCCGGGCGCACGAATGAAGGGGGGCGACGCGCGTGGAATGTCAATGGGAGGCAGACAGGAGAGGGAGCGAATGATGGGGGGGGGAGGGAGGAAAAGTGGGCCGGGCCTTATCTGGAGCGTGCATCTGGGGAGGGAGCGAGGGAGGCGCGTGTTGAAAAAGGCGAGTGCTTGCAAAGTTTGCAGCAGATCGTCTCCCGGAGAGGTGCGGGTCAGGACCTGCTCCTTGCGGTAAAGCGCGCGCCCCACGCGAACGCCACGAGCGCTGCACACTGCCAACTTTTTTTTTCCGCTCACTCTCTTGCTTTCCTTTTTTTCCCTCACCCGTCTTGACAGACTCATGGAGCGGACAGCGGCCGCGCAACTAATGCAATCCTCCTGTCAGTTCCTGCTGGAGAGCCGGCCGGTCCCGTACAGCGACGGCGGCTCCCCTGCCTCCTCCCCGGACAGCAGCGGCGACGGCGGCGGCAAGGGCTGCAAGCCGGTCAAGCGGCAACGGTCCAGTTCGCCCGAGCTGCTGCGCTGCAAGCGACGCCTGAGCTTCACCGGCCTGGGCTACTCGCTGCCTCAGCAGCAGCCGGCTGCCGTTGCCAGGCGCAACGAGCGCGAGAGGAACCGGGTCAAGCTGGTCAACATGGGCTTCCAGACCCTGCGCCAGCACGTGCCCAACGGGGCGTCCAACAAGAAGATGAGCAAGGTGGAGACCCTGCGGTCGGCCGTCGAGTACATCCGCGCCCTGCAGCAGCTCCTGGACGAGCACGACGCCGTGTCGGCCGCCTTCCAGTGCGGCGTCCCCTCGCCGACCCTCTCCCCCGCCTACTCCACCGACCTCCACTCCATCCCGCCCTCCCCGCTCTCCACCTACTCTTCGGATGAAGGAAGTTACGAGGCTCTGAGCCCAGAGGAGCAGGAACTCCTTGACTTCACCAGCTGGTTTGACAGATACTGAGCGGGTAAGGCGGCTGTCTGCTTCTTCCAGAATGTCATTTTTTTTTGTTTGTTGCTCGAAATGCTCAAGTGTGGTCTCATATATCATTTCATAAGGGATGGGAGCGTTTCGGTCTTAAATGTCCGGGAGGATTTTTAATTAAAAAAAAACAGTTTGCGTGCAATCTGCTCAGAAATGTGCTGTGTTGAACTTTGTGTGCGTTACTGACAGCCGTCTTCTTGCCTTGTGTTCCAGATGTTGAAGGGAAGCATACCAATACCTCTGCGTCATCATTTCTGCGTTACAAGGGGCAAAGGGGAGAGAAGGATGGCGCGTTTCTGTTTACTGGAGCTTCGATTCACTGCCAGCTTCCTGAGTGCTGAACATCGGGGACCACAAACTACTCAGGACACACTTGAAGATGCTTCCAAGAGAAAGCCACGAACAATTATAACTAAAGTGCAATTATGTAAATAACCCTCGCAGTTAATGGAGGGGACCATGGAGAGCGGACTGACAGGGTACAGTCCTTGTGATGCTTGTCTGAAAGGGTTGTCCAACATTTCTATATAGCTGTTAAGGGTGTGGTGTTAAAGGGAATGTCTCAGTGGCATCAATGCCATCCATTTGTCACATACGTATATACCCTGTCGCCTTTTGGGGTCAGTTAATAGAAAACTAACTTTATACTGGGTTTCAAAGTGGAGAAAAAAAACTTGATGCTTCCGTACTTTGAAAGAAATTTTGATTCAAATTGATGTAAACATTCTATTTTGTATCTATTCTTACAACAAGGATTATATGAAGACTTATTTTTGTATATAAATGAAAGCAGAATAAAAATGAACGATACAAAAAAGATCTTAACAAGACTTTATTGTATCACTGCCACGAGCACAGTGTCAAAGAGTGCAAGAACGAAACAATCCTTTTCTCCTTTAAAAAGAAGTTCCATATTGTTAATTATGCTTATCTATGGTGTGCCTTGAATTTCATTTGTTGTAATCTAATTCTGCGAAATTAACCCCCTGAACCCTTTCCGGTCTGATTGAAGGTTGTTTTGATGCATGGGGGACCCCATGTATGTGCACTTGCTTTGGTTACCTTGTTTGTTTTTACTAAACTTGTACATAAGCAATTTTTTAAAAAAGTATATTTTATGTGAAATAGTCTATAAATAAAGATTTTCTATTTATACATTATTTGGTGTATTTCCTTTGATCTAAACTCCACTTCTCGCTTAATTTTTAAATTACACTAATGAGTGAAATAAAACTGACAGTCACTGCACCTCGTGTAATTTACTCATCGGAGGATTACATAGAAGAAAGGAAACAATTTATACAGTGCATTTGATACGTGGGAATAATGCCAAAGAGAACTGGTTTGGGATTGAAAAAACAAAGAACAAAGTCACAGGATGGTGATTTTGGCATAAACTTGGAAAATAGGTTTAAGTAAAATTACATATCCACAGAGGGTCGTGGTATCATAGAATGATTGTCATGTCAAATTATACGAAAATAAACCTTTTAATGTATAACATAAGGTTTGCATATAGACTGAATGATCAATATAATCATCATTGCAATTTCTGTAAATGCAGTTCAGCTCACGCATTTGCAATCCCAGGATAAGTACATCCATGGCAATGGCCTTGACATATGCAAATTATCTAACTTCAAGTTTGCTTCTTATGTATTCATTGAAGCATAATCAATTCTGTTATATGTAAATTAGATCATATGCATATTCTCCATCCTATTGAAACAAAAGTATGCATTTCGAATTGGTCAAAAACAACTGCTATGGGATACTCAGTTTAGGTAACACTCAAGTTTTAATATGCTGTGCTTCCACATTCTTGTTGTATTTTGATTCGTACATACAATAAAGATTAAAAATAATGCAGGTATAATTTTGAACATTAAAATGTTCAAATGGACTGCTCAAGCTTTGCTCGTTTGGTATGGTGTGTGACACAAAACTGACATCTATTATCCTAATCTATACATTTATTGGACCGTCTATCTCTGTCAGTACTGCAGTGTGAGAGCATATTTAAAACAACTGTATATGCAAGGAGTATGTTAGAATGTCCAGTTAAATCTGTGCGCATCCGTTCGTTTATTTAAATCAAGGGGTATGGTTTATGGAAACCAAACTGTAGGGTTGCACATTTTGTGTTGGAGTTTATAAATATTGAAAACTTTGCCGCCCAGTGCGAACTTCTGTTTATGCTGTAAGACATCAGCGGACAGTATTTTTCGTCTTCTAGTATCACTCAAGATAATTTCCACATCGGGCGTTAGCCAGCATCCGCAGTGAGAGCAGTTGCCAACAAGTAATAGCTTAAGTCAATCATACACATTTCAGTCCAAGGGAGTGATTAGGTTGGTGAGAGGAATAGATAAATCCCTGTGCACTGGAGGATTTGCATGGTACATTGATAATTAACTTGTTCTATGCCTCCACTATTTACGCTATGATAAAACGTATTGGACAGATTAATACCCAGATAATTTAAGATTAAGCGCCTATCCAGGTTACCTTAAGTTAGAATTCTGGGATGCAGTTGTTCATTGGACCACTAAAGGCTTTGTTATCGCACCGAGTACACTATTACTGGCACTATGAGCCGCAATAGTTCAACAACAACTTGCAATTATTTAGCGCCTTTAATGTAGGAACACTTCACTGGAACGTTACCGGACAAAAAAAAAGTTGAATAACGGGAATACTGAATCAATTGCAGCTAGCCCAATGAAGTTGCACTTGTTTTACTTTGAACTCACAAGCCGTGTAGAAAACGGAAACGAACTCAACATTATTTCAAAGAAAGCTCAAACCAATAGATCATTTCTCCATCCACAGTTCGGTTTGTAATAGTTAAGTCAATTAGACGGGTTAGTCGCTCTTCCATTTCACTCAGTTGTGTTTAAAACTCTTCTCATTCCACGAAGCGCCACAAACTATTGTCAATTTGTCTATTTCACTATTAAATAAGTCAGTCAGAGGCAGAATGATGTTTATTTGGTTATCTACGGTATTAACGTGCTTGCAAACATACATCTGCATTATATAACGTGGCTGCATTTGGAGTGGCAAATGGCTGATATACGCGACGTAAAATGCTCTTTCGGGACGAAGTGGAAATTTCAACATTGTTTGCAAATTATTTTAGTGACCTGATAAATTGTACCTCCCGCACACTTTTATTAGATGAGGCCTGATCAAGAAGTCCCTTGCCCCTCAAAAAAAAGAGTTTAGAGATGGCTATTGTCTGGGCCCATTGCAAGACACTTTCATCCCATTATACATATTGTGTGGCATCAGCATTATTATTGTTGTAAATAAACATTGAGGCTCGGGACAGGAACACACACGAAAATGGTGATTTCAATTTCACCTGTCGGAAAATCTATGCGAGGAGAAAGAGCCGGCGCAGAAAGGCTCCCTGTGAGCCCTGGCTGGAGTCAATGGGGCAGCTGGAGGCCGGCCACGTGTCTGCTGTCAATCACCGGGCTCCCGGCGAGCGCATTGGTCGGCGGCGCACGTCCGCCCGCTCGCCCTCCTTCCCTCGGAAGAATGAGTTTAAAGCGGTGATTAATGAGGGCAATTACTCATCGGCCGGCCGCGGACAAACGGGCCTGTGATTTCGCCCCATCGACGTCCCACGGTGCGCTCCAAAGAATAGAACTCGTTTGCTATTTTGCTACCATGCACACACAATAATATTCGCGCATTGTGAGCCGGCGGTCTTGCTGGGAAGTGGAAGCGTTTCTTAGGTTTGATGTTTACACGGTGTAATTTCCTGGGGTCATATGCTGTGAACCTTCCTATCTACTCGGGGCCGATCCCCCCCGGCCTTAATCTCCGACGGGCTCTTCGCGTGTCCCGTTGCAAAGAGCCAGTGTATTCCACATCACCTTTAGATACGATTGTTGCTCACACACACACACACACACACAACCGCTGTACGGCGATCAATCATTTCCAAATAATAAAGCCTCCCAAACGCATTGTGCATACTATGATTATAGCAATTCTAATTTTGTACAATAGTGTACAAAGGTTTCTTTTTTGTAAGGGGGGAATCGTGGGGTGGGAGGGAAATGGAACAAAACGTGCTCTCCCAAATAGACAATTCGAAAAAATAAGAGAACAGGTCGAGCAACCGCCGCCACCACCCTGAGCAACACTGACCTCAGGGAGTGTATATTTTTCAGGCACCAACTTAATGGGGCTGTGTTAGCTCCAATAAGATTATAGCTTGCATGCACCTGCCCAACACAGCTCTGAATGGAATTCCGAATATCCGCGACTTCAAGGCAGAACATTTCACTAGTCCTGAAACTTTCTTTTCAACCCCAGCAGTGAGTAAACGTTGATGCCAGCCAATGGGGAAAGGGCCGTTTCCAACACACTGGTTAGCATGTTTTAAACAATCATGGGCCGTCAGCCCTAATCCGCTGATTGTTGCGCTCGCTAAGAACACCAGATAACTATTGTGAGAAGTGTATATTAAACTCTGAAGATACAATAAGCAGAGTGATGCTAACGTAAATGCATAAAAGTCCCGGCCACGTTGACAAGGATTCAGACCATTCCTGTGTGTTCGATTCGGCGCGTCTCAAAGTGCAGGTCCAGCTCGCTTTGTGTGATCGCCACAGAGATGGTCATTGGGCCCAGCAGTGCGTTTTCTTGGTTTATTTTGAAAAGGGGTTACGGTCGGGATTTAAAACCAGGTGCTCATTTGTTCATTCGTGTTAGTATTGGGTATTCATGGGACAAGAGGTGTCGGAACACTCCAGATTACATATTGTGACCAAAGATCACTATCAGCAGGGACTCCATAATGCAGCGGAGTGACTATTTGGAACACAGTCGTCTTACTAAATTGCTTTCAGTAAAAGTAGGGTCTTACTGTTCAAACAATATACTTCATCAGCTTGCTGCTTAAACTGTTAATTTTAGAAAAAAAAAGGTGGTTCAGTTTAGAACCTCACGCTGTCGAGACTTATTTTTGTAAAGGTTGCACATCCCTACTGTAATCAATCTCGAAATGCCGTTTTCCACCTCAGATAAATACGCGCCATGGTTGATCTATTGCCCAGACCCGGAGCAAATTGCTGCGGTTCCCAAAGTATTGTGAGGAACACACTTATATTTTACATTATACGGCGCTTGACCACCTCACTTGGACCCGCTCCCCACAATGAATCAATGGCCATGATATAGACCGTTCTTGTCCTTCATAGGACGCTGCTTCTCAAATTGAGACTTAACCATTTATTTCACCAACAAGAAACAAAGCTGGAATACCGATTTCTGGGCATCAATCTATGGGCCTTCACTAAATAGTTCCACAAAAGCGGGAATTTCTACAACAGCCCCCGCGGTAATAAGATTATTATTGTGTATAGTTTGGTCATGGAGAAGCAAGGGCGTTTTAAGTGGGTGAAAATCAATTTCACCAAAGGTCCTACTTAAATTGCGAGTCAGAACAGCCTCCACTGCAAGGAAAGTAGCCCGATTCTAAAACAAGGATCATGGAGTACGGGCATTCCACGCGGGCAAGGGGAGAAAGCCCTTATCTCCGTTACGAAGTGTTTATGAAAACAGCAAAACTCACGTAGTTTGCTTTTTGCAATGAAAGGATGCTAGAGATCATCAGCAATTTGGTGTCAGGTTAATCTATGAAACTAACAGGTAATGTATTAATTTGAAGATTTAGCATAGATCATGTAATTTTTAATTACATTTAGTCAAGTTTACTCTGAATTTTTTCTCAATGAATCCTATTTTAATTAACTTTTTGACCATAATTAGATACCTCCCGAAAGTGTAGGGGACTCAACTGCTCTCCACTAGAATGGGTAAAAGAGTAGATTGTTGACCCATTCAGTATAGGTAAGGTGCTCGCATGCTCTTCAGAACCAGAAAGGATTCTCCATCCTTTTGGAATGGAGATAGGCCATGTACTGTTCAGAAATGGATGGCGTTTTGCATAATCTTTTTGAAAATGGATGTGATGGTTATTTGTGCCTCTTTAGACTGAGTTGGATATTCAACTTCTCTTTGGTGTTGATGGGTTCTCCAAAATGGGAAGGTTCCTCGCGTGTTTTTCCGATTGGATAGGATGCTCACGCGATCCTTCAGAATAAGTAGGTTGCTCAAATTCTCTTCGCAAAGGATAAAATATGGAAAACAGTAGTTTTCACAAGAGTAAATGGCGTGACATCATAATGACTGGGAACACTTTAAGATGAGCGACAGTAAATCATTGTAAATTAAATTTATTATCAATCAACACTTCAATAACGTACTTCAGTCTCCGTGATTCAAGCATAGGCCAGAATAAGAAGAAATGTTTTCAAAATAGGCTGAGCAGTCAACGACGAGACTGACTTTTTACAGATACTCTGGCAACATCTTTAAAGAATAATTCTATTGAATTGGGCACCTAATTAAAAATTCGGCAGCTACGTTTTAAAAATAACAATTAACCTGTTACATTAATTTGGTGGGCCTCAAATTAACTATTAACGCTCAAATGAAACCAAAATATTTCGACCTCAGCTTTCCAAATGTACACTTATTTGAAAAAAATGTAAGTGGGAATACTGAGATAACATTTTGAAGAAAACATGGCAAATAAGCAATTTAGATTAAAATCTAGTTTTTTAAACTTTTTAGCTCCATGGCAATATGAAAACATAAAAATGAGCTTTACTTAAATATTGTTTAGTCTCAGAGTAGTTCATTAAAGGGAGGAACTAAATTACTCAATTCAAATACAAACATGTCGTATGAATTGTTCAAGTACGTGTCGGATTGGCAGCTTTTTGAACGAATAGACAGTAATTACATTTATGGAACTCCAGTTACTATTTCAGGGTCTGCTTTTTTTCAAATCACTGAATTTATCTGAAGTCTTCAACCAGAAGATATGGACTGCAACCTCCAATGAGAATAAGGTAAGCCACACAACTTCTGGAGTTGGCAAGAAAAGGATGAATAAAACAACTGGATTAAATAGTAATTATGGTCATAGATTTAATGCTAGAGTTATGAATTATTTATTATTTTCTACCCCACAAAGAGCTAGTTAAATTTAAATATATAATATATATATACTTAAAGCCTAAAATAAGATTCAGTCATAGTGTTACTCTATCACTCTTCAAAGATAAGGTGGATCCTGTGAAAGCAACAACTCTGTGCTTCATATCCTGACATTAGATCAAGTGGAAATAATCTCTAGAATGTAATGAGGACTCAAATGAAAGAGTAGTCTGAAACAGAGAAGAAAAAAAATCTTGAGTAAAAAGTGTAAAAAAAAAACAATCTTAACATAAAATGTGGACATAGTGCTTTAATGCATCGTGTATATGTCTTCGTAGTCTGGGTTCAACTTTTTTAGTAGCAGTTTATCAGCATATCACTCCTATCATTCAACAGGTCAGGTGATACACTGGACAATGTACACATGCTACATGTGTTAATCTTAATCACACAAGACCATCTTGAAATATTTCAGTATCCATCATGAAACATATTTGACTTCATGTTGACTAATAATACTAGTATTTGTAATTTGCATGTATGCCAATTAAGTACACATTTAGCTATTTTTCTTTTAATGGAGCAATCAGTTCATCAAGATGTTGCTACTGTGATTTTGGGAGGTACGTTTCATGTAACAACAGTCAGTCATTGGTAATTGGCCTTTTGGTTTTATAATGGAATAAATAATTTACCCCCCACCCAGACTTGGAAGGCCCCTGTTTTGAGATCTGATATATACTGAATTAGCTGATCTCAGCGTGATAAGAGCTCAGTGCACTTGAGGTAAGGAGAGGAAGTAAATGTCAGGGTTCATGCTTTTGACCATGGTCTAATTGCTCCAACTGGAAAGTGCTAATGTATTGACATCTAAGAAGTACCACAATAGGTTTGAGTGTGATGTCGATTGTAGTCAAATAATCTGCTGATACTCCCTGTTAACAGTCAGAAATGGAGACTGGGCACTTGGGTGAGGTACTGGAGACCAGGTGGCCCTGTGAAAGCTCTATCCCAGCACAGGTCAGCACCTTCAGGAGAAGTAGGTGCAGGAGATGTGGTGGGTGGGGAAAGTGGTTGGGAAAGATGATAAAAATCATGAAGGAAAATATATTTTCTTTGAAGTGAAATAATACAAAAAGAAGATATCGAAGGACGTCAAATAATATGTCTTGTATTCATTTTAACTATATGTACAAAATAGTTCAAAGATATGGGTAACTTTCTCCGCCTTGCCAACTATCTTCCCTCATCTTGGCACTAACCCACTCTCTGCTTTCTGTCTCTCCATTCTGTTACTTGTCCCCTGACTCTGCATTCTCTGACCTTATTCATCAGACTATTATGGGGTACCTCATTGAAGACCTTTTGAAAATTTAAATATATTACATCTGCTGCATTACCATTGTCTACTCTCTCTGTTACATCTTCAAAAAATTCAATGAGGTTGGTCAAGCAAGAGTTTCCCATTTGAAATCCATGCTGACTATTCACTATTATATTTTTGGTTTCTAGATGTTCTATGTTCTCCTTTAGTAGGGATTCCATTATTTTTCCTACCACCAATTCCCTGGACATGTTCTATCCCTCTTCTTAAATATAGGTATTCCATTAGCTATCTGTCAGTCCCCTGGCACTACACCTTTTTCTAACTAATTATTAAATATGTGTGGTAATGCCTGTGCTATATCTTCCATAGATTCTTTTAAAATGCATGGATGCAATCCATCCTGCCCAGGGGTTTTATCCACTTTGAGTTTGATTTGTTTATTTAATATATCAGCTCTTTTTATTTTAAATGTACTTATCTCATTACTAATCTCATCATCCAGTGTCATGTTCACCTGTTCTAGCTCCTTGCTTGATCAGCCCTGCACTCTGTTAGTGTGCTTGGGGCTGATCATTGTGGATTACAGGTGCCATCGGTGAGCAGGGAATTCAATTTCTTGCAGAGCCTGCAACAATGGCCCTTCACTTTATGGGAGGGAAGGAGCCTCTCATCTCTGCAGTGCTGCACTGGAGATTATGCAGTGTTCTGCCGCTACTGCCCATCTTGCCTGATTTAGCGCTCCAAGGGAAGTGGTAGCGCTTGATTTAGTGTTCCATTTCCCTCCTGAAGCATTAAACTGGAAGTTTGCATCTGTAGAATTGGGTAGCGCCCTTCGATACTTTCGCGCTCCCAGAAAAGTTATTGCCCCAAACGGGGTGCTACGCAATTTCTAGCCCTTTGTCTTTCTGTTGGGGAAATATCCGAAACATGAAACTGTCCTGAGAATAACTACACTGGGCTGAATTTTTTATATGCCTGTGAATGGCAGTTGGCGGGGGGGCGGTGGGGTGGGGGCTGGGGCGCTGGATTGCGTCGGGAACCTGGAAATTGGAGCGGTGCGTTGTGCAATGGCTTTTTAACTAAGCACTTCAATTGAATCAGACTTTCAGGTTTCCCGACCAACTAACTGGAGCAGGTAGGATGACATCACGGATTACTCTATTTCAGCTGAGCTATTTAAAGGAACAATGAACATTTGTCACCTGAAGGCTGGTGGAGGTGGAAGCTTGATTGTGAGAGAGGTGAATTGTTTGCGCTATAAAACTTTGATAATACTCAATTCTTAATTATGCAGTGTAAAAGACAGAAAGCAAACCCCAGATTTAGGGATGCCTCCTTGGTAATATTACTCCAAGCAGTCAGGACCCACAGGGACATCCTTTACCCTGCTGAGTTGTCTGCAGCCTTTGACACGGTTGACCACGCTATCCTCCATCACCTTTCCACTGCCGTTGAGTTGGGTGGGAATGCACTCGCTTGGTTCCATTCTTCTCTATCTAATCATAGCTAGAGAATCACCTGCAATGGCTTCTCATCCCGTGTCATTACCTCTGGTGTCCCCTTCTATCCTTGGCCCCTTCCTATTACTCATCTACATGCCCCTTGGCGACACCATCTGGAAAACAGCATTAGTTTCCACATGTACGCTGATGACACCCAGCTCTACCTCACTACCACTTGTCTTGACCCCTCCACGATCACTAAATTGTCAGACTGCTTGTCCCTCATCCAGTTCTGGATGAGCAGAAAATGTCTCCAATTGAATATTGAGAAGAGCAAAGCCATTGTTTTCGGTCCATGCCACAAACTCCATTCGCTAGACACTGACGCCATCCTTCTCTCCAACTCCTGCCTTAGGTTGAACCAGACTGTTCGCAACCTTGGTGTCATATTTGACCCTGAAATGAGCTTCCGACCACATATCTGCAGCATAACTAAGGCCGCCTTTTTCCACCTCCGTAACATCACCCGGTTCCGCCCTTACTTCAGCTCATCCGCTGTTGAAGCCCTCATCCATGCCTTTGTTACCTCTAGACTTAACTCCTGGCTGACCTCTTACATTCTACCCTATGTAAACTAGAGGCGATCCAAAACTTGGCTGCCTGTGTCCTAACTCGCACCAAGTCCCGCTCACCCATCACCCCTGTGCTCACTGACCTACATTGGCTTCCAGTTAAGCAACGCCTCGATTTCAAAATACTCATCCTTATTTTCAAATCCCTCCATGGCCTCACCCCTCCCTATCTCTGTAATCTCCTCCAGCCCTACAACCACCAGAGATGTCTGCGCTCCTCTAATTTGTCTTCCTGAGTATCCCTGATTATAATCTCTCAACTAATGGTGGCCGTGCCCTCTGTTCCTTAGGCCCCCAACTCTGGAACTCCCTGCCTAAACCTTTCTGCCTCTCTACCTCTCCTTCCTCCTTCAAAATGCTCTTTAAGACATGCCTCTTTGACCAAGCTTTTGGTCACCTGCGCTAATTTCTACTTATGCGGCTTGGTGTCACATTCTTATCGCATAGTGCTCCTGTGAAGCGCCTTGGAACATTTCAATACTTTAAAGGCGCTATATAAATGCAAGTTGTTGTTGATGGGAGGAAGAGGCCAGTTGCTCTGATGAGAAATGCATGACTAGAGATTGCAGAAGAAGTTAGCAGCAGGAGTGTTGTTGGTAGGACATGGATCTAGTGTCAGAAATGTTTTAACAACCTCATGAGGTCAGGAAAGGTGAATACAGTGGCGCATCGTCCTACAGCCTGATGTGCGGGTCTCCCAAAGTCCTCACTCTGCCTTTCTAATCCTACTCCTACACATCACTCCTCACACCTTGCAGGTGTAGCCACCCCAAACTGTCTCTGCACCTACTCATATCATCATCTGACCATCCATCACTGACACTCACCCTCGTCTTAATGCAATGTTATGCCTCTCCCTCATAGTCACTCTCAACAGATGTTACCAATCCATACTTTCCACTCATTCCATGACTCTCACTCAAAAGTCTCTTGTTTCCCTCCTTGCAGGAGAGGAGAGAGCAGAACATCCAGAAGAGGCAATAAGCCAGTGGTGGCCCTCCATTCATGACACTGCTAACTTAGCAGAGGAGGAGGCCCTGGAGCGGAGCCACATTGAGGAGCTGCTGGCGGTGAGAGAGGGAGACCTCACAGCTATCTGGTGACAAAATTAAAGGGGTAAAATTGCCCTGCGCCCCAATTGGGCGCGGTAACCTGCTGGGGCCGAGACTTCCTGCACCTGGTGCAGAAGTCCTGCCCCAGCTGCTAAATTGGGCTTACCGCCCCTCAAAGGAAGTGGAGCGCAATCTTGTGTGCTTCACTTCTTTTCGCGGAGGTTCCAGTGGTGCTAACAGGGAGAGTTGTTCAGCGCAACGTGCTACGTGCTTCAACAGTCCTCCCCTTCGCTTAAAGGGGAGGGCTGCTGCATACTCTGCAAGGCAGCCACTGGATCACCAGGGCAGAGTGGTGCCTGGGCTGCAGCCAGGCACCCAAAATGGAGTGCCAGGCTGCACGATGGTGACTCCAATCACGCTGGGGGGTCGACCTGAAGCCAACCCGAGAGTCGGCAGAACATTAAAGGTGGCAGCGCGGGGTGATGGTGATCTGCCCTTTAACATCCATCCCGCAAGTGGATGTCGGCTAGCTTCGTGAGGGGCAGAAAGTGGTCGGCATGCGATGCTGAAGGACTGCCGCGCACAGCGATGATATCATTGCCGGTTGTGCAGTGGCCCGGGGTGCTACCCACAATTACGTAGGCCGGTTGCGCCCCCCACCCCCCGGGCAAAAATTTTTTGTTGCACCCCATTAGCACCTCCTGGAAGGTCTCTGATAAAGGGCAATTTGCCCCCTAAGTTTCATACAGCCACATGGCACACAACAGTCACTCACGGTGACTTGAAGTCAGCAGCCGGTGAAATATCATCATGTGCATAATGGTAACAAAACATTCTTATCACAGTTCTAATTTACCCTCCTCCCCGCCCCCCACTGTGCAGTCAGAGGAGGAAGATGACTCCTCAGAGGAGGTCGCGAACTCTGAGAGTGTACCGTCACACAACTGTTGCACACCCAGCACCAGGACAGATACACACATATTGGTGAGTCCTGTAAGAGAGAGGGAAGTGTGGTCACCTGGTGTCTCTCAGATCACGTGAGCAAGAGCAGATGGTGGAGACAGGGACAGCAGTGGGGAGTCCTTATCAGAGGTTGCAGGACAATCCAAGCAGTGCTCAGCTGGACGAAGATGCCGAACCTCAGGGGCTGTCGACAAAGCGGATGATTTTTGAGGTGCAACAAATGACGTGGGAGGCTCTGGTAGCTTTTCCAGCTGCGATGTGCTCGATTGTAGGGAGAATGGAGGAGTCCATCTCCAGCATGAACAGCATGATGTAACGGGCCATGGCTATGATGTGTTCGTCCATGGAAATGCGCTAGTCAAACGATTGCATGCTTGCTATGAACAACAACTTGCAGACTTTGATTGCAGCCATATTTAGGATGGATAGAAACCTAGAGTTGGCCGTTCAACTTGGACGTTCATCATCCCACTGTTGTGCAGCAAAGTGTTTTCCAGTTCTTGCTACCAGGAAAATGTGGGTGGGCCATGAGAAGGATGATGGTGACAGGGGATATGGAAGTGGCGACTCTGCTCAAAACATTCCCTCTTCTCCACAGTCCCCCCACCACACAGTCAGAAACCCTCATGCTGCCTCATATCCTGATGGCTGAGTCTGCCTCTGCACAGGTGTAGGAGGAGCAATCTTTTGATGGGGCCCTCACAGCCTCCAAAGCCCAGAGGATGGCTACTAAAAGTGCCTCCACAGTCAGAGCAGGGAAGTGAGCAGCCTGCTTCTACTTCTGCTGAAGCCACAGGGATTGCACAGCGTTGGAGTTGTAGAAAGAGAAAGATGATACAATTGTAGATGCACAAAGGTGTGTATAATATATTAGATAGTTAAGTTTCTGTTGAATTTATGAGCCACATAACATTATTTCTTTGCACAACTTTCCCACCTTGTCCATTTTTGCCTTCTGCCTGGCAAGTGGCCTTGTCAGTTGGAGTAACCTCGAGCAATTGGTATGTGTGACAGGAATGGTTGGGTCATTTTAGGACTGTTTGGTGGTGGTGGTGGGGCAGTGGGTGGGAAGTTAATTCATCGTCTGTGTTCCATATGGGTGCACTGGTGCAAATGAACTAAATTGTGCCATTATGAGGCCATCCTGGTCCAACGGGCAGCAATGTGCGCTGCTGTCACTGTCATGTCCCCTTCAGGTTCCTCTTCCTCACCCTGCTTCGAAGAGGCTCTACACCTTACTCCTCCTGCAGCACCAATCATCACTGCTGTGTTATGTTGTGCAGAGTACAGCATACCACGATCATTCTTAAAACCCTGGCTGGATCTGTCCAGGCATCTGAAGTGAATCTTCAGCATCCCAATTGCTTGCTTTATTACATATCATGTCATCTGGCTTTGAATGTAGTGCTCTTCAGCTTCATTGCTTGGCCTCCTCAAGAGTGTATCAGCTATGTTTTCAGTGGATACCCCTCGTCTTCAAGCAGCCAGCAAGTCTCGTCAGAGGCACAAATAGTTGAGGGAGGTGGATTGGTGTAAGATGAATGAATCAAGAAGCTCGACAACATCCAGGACAAAGCAGCCCGCTTGATTGGCACCCATCCACCACCTTTAACATTCACTCCCTCCACTACCGATGCACTGGCTACAGTGTGTACCATCTACAAGATGCACTGCAGCAACTCGCCAAGGCTTCTTCAGCAGCACCTCCCAAACTTGCAACCTCTACCACCTAGAGGGACAAGGGCAGCAGGTGCATGGGAACACCATCACATACAAGTTCCCCACTAAGGTACACACCATCCTGACTTGGAAATATCTCACCATTCCTTCATCACCGTTGGGTCAAAATTCTAGAACTCTCTCCCTAACTGCACTGTGGGAGTACCTTCACCAGAAGGACAGCAGCGGTTCAAAAAGGCGGCTCACCACCACCTTCTCAAGGGCAATTAGGGATGGGCAATAAATGCTAGCCTTGCCAGTGATGCCCACATCCCAGGAATTAATAAAACAATCGTGACAGCTCCCTGGGAATCTGGCACACACCTGCATAATGATCTTTTACAGACAAGCTGCACATTAATGGAGTGGAAGCCCTTACGGTTCACAAACACTCCTGGGTGATCTGGGGGTGGCTTGATGGCCACATGTGCACAGTCGATGCTGCCCTACATCTGTGGGAAACCAGCCAGAGCCACAAAGCCAAACGCTCGCTTAGTAACCGTGACTTCATCAGTGGCAAAGTGTCCATAAGTGCCTGTCTTGTCAAACATGGCATCTATCACCTGGGTGATGCATTTGTGCATGGGTGAGATCCTGCAAATGTCTCCTGCAGACTTTGGAAGGAGCTAGAGGTGAAGAGGTTGAGGGCGATGGTGACTTTTGACAGTCACTGGTAATGTGTGTCCACCAGGTCCACTTGGGAGCGAGTCTTCTTCCAGCAGGGTACAAATGTCTGCCACGATCTGATGTGACAGGCTGAGCCTCCTGAAGCACTGGTTTAGTCATGTCATAGAACCATAGAAATTTACAGCACGGATGGAAGCCATTTCGGCCCATCGTGCCTGCGCCAGCCGACCAAGAACTATCCAGCCTAATCCCACTTTCCAGCTCTTGGCCCATAGTCCTGTAGGTTATGGCACTTTAAGTGCACATCCAAGTATTTTTTAAATGTGGTGAGGGTTTCTGCCTCTACCACCCTTTCAGGCAGTGAGTTTCAGACCCCCAATACCCTCTGGGTGAAGAAATGTCCCCTCATATCTCCCCTAAACATCCCCCAATTATTTTAAATCGATGTCCCCTAGTTGTTGACCTCTCTACCAAGGGAAACAAGACCTTCCCATCCACTCTATCCAGACCCATCAATTTTATACACTTCAATCAGGCCTTCCCTCAGCCTCCTTTGTTCCAAAGAAACCAAACCCAGCATTTTCAATCTTTCCTCATAGCCAAAGTTCTCCAGTCCAGGCAACATTCTTATAAATCTCCTCTGCACCCTTTTCAGTGCAATCACATCTTTCTTGTAATGTGGTGACCAGAACTGCACACAGTACTCCAGCTGCAGCCTAACCAATGCTTTATACAGTTCAAGCATAAGGTCCTTGCTCTTGTATTCCATGTGTCGACTAATAAAGGCAAGAATTCCATATGCTTTTTTAACAACCTTTTCTACCTGGCTTGCTGCCTTCAGGGATCTGTGGACCTGCTCTCCAAGGTCCTTTTGTTCCTCTACACTTTTCAGTGTCGTACCATTCAATGTTTATTTCTTTGCCTTGTTTGACCTCCCCAAATGCATTACCTCACACTTATCCGGATTGAATTCCATGTGTCACTGTTCCATCTACCTGACCAGTACATTGATATCTTCCTGCAATCTGCAGCTTTCTTCTTCATTATCAACAAAACAGCCTATTTTAGTGTCATCTGCAAACTTCTTAATCATTCCCCAACATTCCAGTCCAAGTCATTGATATATACCACAAAAAGCAAGGGACCCAGCACTGAGCCCTGCGGAACCCCACTGGATACAGCCTTCCAGTCACAAAAACACCCATCAACCATTACCCTTTGCTTCCTGCCTCTGAGCCAATTTTGGATCCAACTTGCCACTTTGCCCTGGGTCCCATGGGCTTTTAATTTCGTGACCAGTCTACCATGTGGGACCTTATCAAAAGCTTTGCGAAAATCCATATACACTACATGATATGCACTGCCCTCATCGACCCTCCTGGTTACCTCTTTGAAAAATTGAATCAAGTTAGTCAGACACAACCGTCCCTTTACAAATCCATGCTGAGGAAGTTGATCCTCTGCCTATATAACATATGTTGGGGAGGTATTGCCTCCTGCGAGGTGCACCCATGTGCTCATCCCCTCTCTCCTGTGGAGCAGCTGGCGTTGCTGGTGTTTTGTTGCTGGGGCTCACCTTGGTCCAAATCTGAGGTCTGAGGTGAACCAGCATAAGCACACCCATGATGCCAGCTAAGTAGAATTCAGAGGCACAATCCTCCGGTGTAGTGAGAGTGACTTCCAATGTACTGAGAGTGACTTCCGAAGTTGAAGAAATCACCTGGCAGCTGCTGCCAGAGTTATGGTGCTGGAGGGGAACAGCTTCAAGCAAAATCCCAGCCAATGAACAATCCGTGTGGTAATTTGATGAAATGTTGCTCCTGATGGAGTAGTGCATATTGCCAATTCCAATGTGTGCTCCCCATGATTTTCAATCGATTAACATTAACTATCCATTTGAATGGAAAATCATGGCAAGTATGCATGGAATTACTAAGAAAGAAGAAAGAACTTGGATTCATACAACACTTTTCACAACCTCAGGACTTCTCAAAGTGCTTCCCAGCCAATGATTTACTTTTGAAGTGTAGTCACTGTTGTAATGTAGAAAACTAATATGGGTCGCTAGCAGGCAAAGTCCCCTCACAGGGTCTGCAAGATACAGACAGGCTATCTGATATGCAGAGACTTTGTATCTGGGCGATAGTCAAAACTACGAGTCTTCTTGAAAGATAAAGGGTATTTACTTGTAAACTCGAATCGGACAATAAGAATGATTTTTGTTACTGTCCGGTGTCAAAACAAATAAATCAAATGATGGTAAGGGACTTCTGTTCAAACTTTATCTACTTATGTTTTAGAAATGGTTAATAACTTAATTGGTTGACCACTGAGAAATATCTATTTGATCTTCATTTGAGTCTTCAACATCAACAGAAGACAAAGGGGGTTAAATTTGATAACCCCCAAAAACAGGTGCAGGGATCACGTTATGCGATTAATCTGCACCTGTTGATTGCAATGCAGGCAGGACACCAACTTCGTGCTGCCTGCTCATTTCCATGATTGCTGCATGCAGGCAGCACTTCTTGTGCTGCTCATTGGCTGCACACATCAGCAGGGGACCCAATATCGTGAGTGCCTACTGCTATATAAATCTGCCCTGCACCTCTAAAAGGGGAGGTGCATTGTGGCTGCTGGTGGTGCTGAGGTCATTCTGAATATCATGCTGTGGAAGAATCAACAATGGCTGACACTGGGAGAGAGTGTGCACCAAGGTTTTCCGATGCTGCGCTGAAGGTTGTGGCGGAAAGCAGGAGAGATATCCTGTAACCTCAGGGGGGCATGAGGTCCTCCAGACACATGCTCAGAAGGCAGTGGCAAGAGATAGCAGTGGAAGTCAATGCCAGGAGTGTAGTCACAAGGACCTGGATGCAGTGCAGTAAGAGGATTAATGATTTCACATGAGTTATCAAGGTCAGTGAGAGCATTTCAATTATCATCTCCTACCAACTGCACACTAACCTCAGCCACTGCTCAATTCACTACATCCCCTATCACTCGCCTACCAACAATCTCTATCAATCAGGACTCACACATAACATTCATAACCTTTATCTCACACTCACACACTTAGTATAGTTGCAAGCCTCACACCCACACTGCATCTTGCACACACTGACAGCTATTCAAACATGACAGCCACACCACCGAAACACATTGCACAACTCTCACTGATACACTTCCCTGTTTCTTGCAGGAGAAGGTGGCGCACAACAGAAGGCAACAGGAATTAATAGGAGCGGGAGAGGCATGCCTGCATGTTTCAACCCCCATGGAGGAGACAGTGCTGGCCATTATAAGAAGGGCCAATGCTGAGGCCATTGCCACCGGCGAGACTGAAGAGATTGAGGGTATCGCATACCTAATCCTCCTCCTCATCCCACTTCTCCCTCATCCCTCAATCTCTTCTGACTTACAAGTTGCAGAGGGTGTAAGCATGCACTTCTTACTTTCTCCTCTGCCCTCACGACAATCCAGAGCTGGGGGAAAGGTTAGTGCCAGCTCGTCAGAGGGCGTGGTTGCACATTAATGCTGCTGCATAGTTTTCAGATGAGGATTTTGATGGGCTAGGCTACAGAAGAAGGCAGATAGGTGTACACAGCCAAACAGTTGGTGTACTGGGAAGCCTGCTGGAAAGCCTATGTTCAATGTCAAGGCTCATGCAGGAGCCTGGCACTAACTTGGCACAGGGCTTTGTGCAGAGCTTGGAGCCCATCCTTTCCAACATCTCCATCAATACCTGTGGAGCCAACCATGAAGTCGCGTCTGATGGTCAGTCTCGGCTTCCATTGCAACACAAGCAGCATTCACCCAGCTTCTGAGTGCTGCAGTGGAAGTTCGGACTGCTGTCATGCAATCTCAGCTTGCTGGCATGAAAACTGAGACTGCTGCCATCATAGCTCTGGATACCAGTGTGCAAAAGGGCTTCCAGGGCATCTCAGCAGTTCTCTAACAGAATACTCAGATTGCAGAGGCGTTACCTCAGGAGAGTGGCAGTGGCTCCATGGAGTACAAACCTGCTTCCTCTCTCAGGATGACAGCATTCGTGGCCCCAACCCTGCCACTCCGCCAGTGCCCTTGTTGTTGCCTGTCAGCCTACCAACCCAGACTGCTGCAGCCATGCCTTCAAGGTCCAGAGCTGCTCAAGGTTGCCCTCCAAGACCATCTGCAGTCTCCTCCACTGAATGTCAGCAGCCTTCCACCAGCCGTGCTGTAGCCATTGGGGAAGAACCTTGAAGGGGCATGAGGACAGACAAAGCCACACAGAAGAGACACTAGGGGAATTTACTATGGTGGGGGGGGGGGGGAAGTTTATTTTTGTATGCACGATGGATTACAATGTGTATTTTGAGTTGGCTTTTATTTTTTGATTGTGAAAATGTGATGGTCTGTAATAGAGGAATGGCAAGGAATGTAGGACTGTTTTTGAATGGGGAATTGGGGTTGAGGTTACTGGTATTGCTCATGAATTATTTGTTCATGTAGAGCCCAGGCAGAAAGGGGCTGTCAAGGTTGCAGCTTCCCTACCTCTTCCTCCTCCTCATGCACCCTTCCTCATCCTCCTTCTAGCAGCTTATCCTGCTCTGTGTGGCCTCTGCTCATTCTCCCAGTTATTCTCAATGCCAAGAGGAAGACCTACTAGGCCACCCATGTCTTGAAGCAACTGATCTGTGCACAAGCCTTTAACTCACCAAAAAAGTACTTCAGCACCAGCTAGACCACTCCCTGAAGACTATTGAAATTTTAAACAAATATGTAAAAACCCCCAAAACATGTAGAATTACAGCAACAGCCAGAAGAAATAATCCAGCAACTAGCCTGTAAATAGTTGATGATCCCTTTAAGTAGTTGATACCTTTACATAGCATTAGTGGGAGGTCCTTCATGCCATTTAACGTTGTGTTGTGTGAGGTTAAGAGAGGGTGTAGGCTGCTCCAAAATGGCAGCACTGGTGTCAAATCAGCATTACATGCTGATTGATATCATGATCTGCCTGACCTGCATGCTGCATGCGCATTCACCCCTTTACGAAGATGGATTCCGGTACACTTCGTGTCGGAAGTGTGCGCTTGTGTCGTGGATGCCATGTTTGTAGTTCAAGAGACCTCGTAGTGCTACAAAAGGGTGCTACAGAGCCCAATTTCACTACCAAGACATCTAATGAGCATCAGTTCTCCACTTTATACTGTCTATTGCTTGTGAGACAGCCAAGGAAATGTCTGTGGCTTCATCAATCATGCCATATTTTGCAGCAGACTCAATGAAAGCGACCAAATGGAACAGATTAAGATTTTGGATTTTCATTATTTTGGAAATAGTTTGTATATTGTGTAAGTCAGATATTGTCTTACTTTTCTCTTGTATTCCTTTGCTTCTCTGTAATTATATTGTATGTAAATAAACATTACTTTTAGTTTTAACCTGGTCTTTACCTCATTTCAGAATAGATAGGAGTGTATGGTTGGCAGCCCACATGGTCTCAGGTGCATAATACTATGGCAGAAAACATTTTGTTAGTAGCATGCCATTTAATTGATATCACAAATAAAGATACACATTTCAGTTTATAGTAGAATTGGTCTGTATTTTGTTGTGAACACAAGTGTTGAGAGAAAGCTCAAATCATATTAAATAGGCATTTTTCACCATAGGATGCCTGGGTGTAACCCCAAACCCTAAAAATCCTTATTGATTTGAGAAATTTGACAGTGGACAGCACTGTTTTTCTAGGTAAAAATGAAGCAATTGTAAAGCATCTTCTTGTAGCTTCAAGATTTCCCAAAGTGCTTTACCGCCGATGTTGACTGAACTCATAAGGAGAAACTGCCAACACGGTCTCATGGAATGGCACAAACCACAATGCCTTAGTGTGATTTCACTTGAAAAGCTGTGCATGGACTGCAGCCATTTTGACATGTTTTTTGACATTCATTTTATGTAAGCAAACAATGGCCCTGAATACGTGGCCACTATGGGCGCGGAAGTTCTGCGAAACGCATGCGCCTAAACCCGGAACTTGCGATCTGTCAAGAATGCTGTTGACTGATAGCATGTATGCGAAAGTAAAGGGCCTCCGCGGGCGGAGAGTTGGGCTATTTGCCCAACTCACTTCCGACAACGTACGCTCATGGCCCGTCAAAGGCCCTGTAAAATCCGGGCCAATGTTTTCAGTGCTGTATCTCACCTCTACCTAATAAATCAAACAGATTTAGTTTGTAACTGATTAAAATATGTAATGAATCAAATAATTATATTATAAATGAATATCAGAGTGATTAAAAGGTCAGGACCTGCGATGTATCTTTGTGGCAGACAGAAGTCACATAATGCTATACTTCATGGCCAAGCAGCAGATCGAGGCCTTAATTTTTTGGGCATTGTTGCATGAGGTTTATTGAGAATGAATCAGTGCGCGCTGCTAGGAAAATTTTACGTTGTTTATACCTTATTGGCAATTGATTTACATTTTCTGGTCTAAAACAGAAAATGAGACTTAAAAAAAAATCATTCTTCGGATGTGGGCGTAGCCAGTATGGCCAGCAGTTATTGCCCATCCCCAGTTACTCTTTAAAAGGTGGTGAGCCTTCCTCGTGAACGAATGTTCAGCTATTGAAATGAAATCACACTAAGGCATTGTGGCTTATGCCATTCCATGAGACAGGTGTTGGCAGGCTCCAATCATAATAAATTTAAAGTTGAAGAAATATATGGTAACCAATTGCCAAAGTTCAATTTTATGACTTATAATTTGCATTAGTTTAACTTCAGCTCTCTTTAATGCTTTGGCTGAAGAAAAAAATCATGTCACACCCTACCCTTTGACCTGTTGGAACAGATGTATTTCAGTGTAATGACATTTGTTGCTAATGACCTAAAGCAAGCTGGAAGAGGATCAAAATAACATCAAAGACTTACTTCTGGTAAGCTCAGCAGTTGCAAAGACGCAAGGTCATTACCCACACAAGGAATGATAGGTAGAAACGTGTTGTGATTTCAAGTACACAAACCATATAGATCATAATAACCACCTGTTGCTATGTTATTTCAGGTAATCTCTTATGAAAAAAATCAATTCATTTTCCTAATTCAAATGATACAGATCACTTTCAAGTTAAATTCTTAAGATCCTAAACTTACAATTGGTTCTTTATCCTTTCACTGGTACAATTAATGGTGAGGCTTCCAAGTAAATAATGTCATCAAAATAACCCTTGTTTTGGTAGGAGTATTATTTACATATGGTACTCCCCCTTAATCAATTTATTAAATGTTTAATAGAATTAAAAAGCATCATCTGAAAAAATAATGTTTGGCAAGTTTTTAAAACTGTATTGTCATGTTGACATAAATCACAGTGAAATGCTTCATCGGCTCATTTGTAAATTTTTGAAAAATAAATTTACATACTTTAAAGGGTCTAAAAATAAATTATCTCCTCTGAGTTCACTCGCCTCCTATCCTCCCTTAATCTCTCCCTCCATGAAAACTCCCCAACCCATATTCATGGCTACTCCGTCTACCTTGCCATCTCTTGTAGCCTCGGAGTTTTCTTAGGATTCGGAGGTGTACACGGGCAGTAAGCCTCTCACTGCAATTTCCAGGCCATTGTATCCAATTGTGTAGGTTCCAGTCATACTGGCTATCACTGGTTTTTCCAACAAAAAAGTGCTTTTGTTAATTGTTCAATTTAGTATATATGTTGGCTAAAAAACATGCAAGTTTGGATGAGTTTGTTTATGTTTAGGTCATTGGTACACTGCTGTGCGGGATGCCAAATTCAGGCTTAATTACTTGGTAGATTACTCACAAATTCTGTATTAGTATGAGGAGATGTTGCTAGTTGCAGTGAAAGAATCATACTGATGCATACTGGGAAAAACTGCACATGCTGCAGACTGAGACATCTAGGGGATTGCAGGCACAGAGTGATAGCTCTGAAGAAAATATCAACCGCAAGCCCAGGCTTTTCAGCGAGGCCAAGGTCTTCATGTAACAACCTTAATGGAAGTACTCAAGACACGAGAACAATTTTATAGATATGTTTATTCACGTTGTGCATTATGTAATTCTAAAGCTTTAAAAAAGCTTATGGCTCAGATTTTGCTGGGCTGACGATGGCATACAGCGTCGTAAGCTCTCAGAATGGCCCCGCAAGTTCCGGGTTCCCAAATGCGCTGCACACGCTTGAAAACCTGGAACTTGTGATCTGTCAAGTTTCTCCTTAACAGATCATCTGCATATGCCCCCAAAACACTTAGCTGGTGCAGATTTGAGCTATTTGCCCAAATACTGCCCAGCGAATGCCCACGAAACCTTTACGCCTGGTAAAAGCAGGTGTAAAGCCTGATTTTACCAGTGTAAGGGTTAAAATAAATGCTAAAGTAAAATTTTAAACATGATTAAAACACACAAAAACATCTAAAATTAGTTCATGTAAATTTTGGGCAGGAATAAAATGTTATTTTTCAAAAAAATAAAATTTATTTAAATGCTTAATCAAAGGGACTTTTAATCAACTTTGACATGGGAATATTTATTTTTATTAGAATTGTTGAATTCTGATGAAGGGCCATCGACCTGAAACGTTAACTTTGTTGCTCTCCACAGATGCTGCCTGACCCACTGAAATTTCCAGCATTTTCTATTTTTATTTTAGATTCTAGCCTCTGCAGTATTTTGCTTTTGGAAGAATATACAATGGTTATATTTCCTGTGGCCTTGCTCAAGTTCAAATCCCACCACGGCAACTGTGGAATTTAAACTCACTGAATTAAATAAATCTAGAATAAAAAAGCTATATCAGTAATGGTGACCATGAAACTATCAGCCTGTTGTAAAAACCCATCTGGTTCATTAATGTCCTTTAGGGAAGGAAATCTGCCGTCCTTACCAGGTCTGGCCTACAGACTACAAATGTTCATGAGGAGGATTTTGCAGAGTCAACTGGGCTGGATGTGCCATTGTCGTATCCGTAGCCAGTGCTGAGGTCAATGCTGGGTGGTCCGTGACTACAGACCCACAACAATGAGGTTGACTGTTAACTGCCCTCTGAAATGGCCCAGCAAGCCACTCAGTTGTACACAACCGCTACGAAAAACAATAATAAGATTAAAATCGGACGGACCATCCAGCCTTGACCTTAGCACTGGCTATGGATATGACAATGGCACTTTCAGCCCAGTTGACCTTGCAAAGTCTTCCTCACGAACATCTTGGGAATTGGGCCAAAATTGGGAGAGCACTCTCATAGACTTGCCAAGCAACAGCCTGACATAATCATACTCATAGAATCTTACCTTTCATCCAATGTCCCAAACTCCTCGATCACCATCCCTGGGTATGTCCTGTCCCACCGGCAGGACAGACCCACGAGAGATGGCGGCACAGTGATACAGTCGGGAGGGAGTGGCCTTGGGAGTCCACAACATTGTCTCCGGACCCCATGAAGTCTCATGGTTTCAATTCAACCATGGGCAAGGAAACCTTATTATCTACTGCCCTCTCTCAGCTGATGAATCAGTACTCCTCCATCTTGAACACCACTTGGTAGAAGGCCCGAAGAACCTCATGGCTTGGAATATCCCTCACTCTACCATTACCTTCAAGCCAGGGGACCAATCCTGGTTCAATGAGGAATGTAGAAGATCATGACAGGAGCGGCACCAGACGTCCCAAAAAATGAGGTGCCAACCTGGGAAAGCTGCAACACAGGTCTACATACATATTAAACAGCGGAAGTAGCATGCTACAGGCTGAGCTAAGCAATCCCACAACCTTCTTGACTCAGAGGTGAGTGTGCTACCCACTGAGCCACAGCTTACGCTAGACGATCCCACAACCAATGGATCAGATTAAAGCTCTGCAGTCCTACCATATCCAGTCATGAATGGTGGTGGACCATTAAACAACTAACGGAAGGATGAGGCTCCATGAATATCCCCATCCTCAATGATGGTGGAACCCAGCACATGAGTGCAAAAGACAAGGCTGAAGCATTTGCAACCATCTTCAGCCAGAAGTGCCGAGAGGATGATCCTATTGGCCTCCTCCTGAGGTCCCCACCATTATAGAAGCCAGTCTTCAGCCAATTCGAATCATTCAACGCGATATCAAGAAACAGCTGAGTGCACCGGATACAGCAAAGGCTATGGGCTGCGACACCATCCCAGCTGTCGTGCTGAAGACGTGCTCCAGATCTAGCCGTGCCTCTAGCCAAGCTGTTCTAGTACAGCTACAACACTGGCATCTATTGACACTGTGGAAAACTGCCTGGGTAAGCCCTGTCCACAAAAATCAGGACAAATCCAATCTGTCCAATTACTGCCCCATCAGTCTACTCGCAATCATCAGCAAAGTAATGGAAGGTGTCGTCAAAACAGCTATCAATTGGCACTTACCAATAACCTGCTCACCGATACTCAGTTTAGGCTCCACAAGGACCACTCAGCTCCAGATCTCATTGTAGCCTTGGTCCAAACATGGACAAAAGAGCTGAATTGCAGAGATGAGGTGAGAGAGACTGCCCTCGACATCAAGGAAGCATTTGACCGAGCGTGGCGTCAAGGAGCCCTAGTAAAACTGTAGTCAATGGGTATCAGGGGAAAACTCTCCACTGGCTGGAGCCATACCTAGCACAAAGGAAGTTGGTTGTGGTGGTTGAAGGTCAATCATCACAGCCCCAGGACATCACTGCTGGAGTTCCTCAGGGCAGTGTCCTTGGCCCAACTATCTTCAACTACTTCATCAATGACCTTCCCTCAATCGTAAATTCAGAAGTGGGATGTTCACTGATCACCACCTTCTCAAGGGCAATTAAGGATGGTCAATAAATGCTGGCCTTGCCAGCGATGCCCATGTCCCATAAACGAATAAAAATATTGAATTGCAGAATATGCTGTTTTGTAACATAAGAACATCGGAAATAAGAGAAAAAGTAGGTCATATGACCCTTCATAGAATCATAGAATGGTTCCAACACAGAAGACAGCCATTCGGCCCGTTGAACCCGCTCAGAGCACCTCAGCTCATCCCGCTCCCCGCCCTTTCCCTGTAGCCTTGTAAATGTTTTTCTTTCAGGTACTTATCTATCTCCCTCTTGAAAGCCGTAATTGAGTCTGCCTCCACCATCCTTTCAGGCAGTGCATTCCAGATCCTAGCCACTCGCTGCATAAAAATGTTTTTTCTTCTGCCGCCTTTGGTTCTTTTTGCCAATCATCTTAAATCTGTGTCCTCTGGTTCTTGATCCTTCTGCCAATGGGAACAGTTTCTCTCTATCTACTCTGTTCAGACACCTCATGATTTTGAACACCTCTATCAAACCTCCTCTCAACCTTCTCTGCTCTAAAGGAGAACAACCCCAGCTTCTCCAGTCTATCCATGTAACTGAAGTCCCTCATCCCTGGAATCATTCTTGTAAATCTTTTCTAAATCCTTTCTGAAGTCCGAGGCGCCCAGAATTGGACACAATATTCCATGTGAGGCCGAACTAGTGTTTTATACAGGTTCATCATAATTTTCCATGCTTTTGTACTCTATGGGGCCGCTGACTGCCACCCACTGCCACCGACTGCCACCGACTGCCGCCAACATTGTTCTTCTTGATCTGCCCAGTGCCACTTTCGGGGTGGTTTGGAGTGGGTGGGAGGGGAGAGCCACCGGCTACTGACGTCAGCGGATGGCCGAGTGGCGCAACTGACCTCCCGCCCGCCAAGCTCCCAGATTCCTGCGGGCGGGGGTCGGTGGGACTTGGCGACAGAACAGGGGTGGACTGCTGCGTGGAGGCTGGTCTGTCCCAGACGGTAAGTATGAAGAACCGGAAAAAAAAGTAAGTGAACATTTTTAAAACATTTTTCCACAGCGACTTACCTGCATGGGGTCCCCTGGAGGTCTCCCGATAGTTTTTTTATTTTTTGCTGTTGTTTTTTTTCCAGCTCTTCGACCCTCCGTGGGCCCAACTCCATCCTTAGTGGCACTTGGGCGGCAAGCGCCTTTGCCACCGAGAATGAGAACTCCCGCCCGCTGCCGCCCAGATTGGCGGCGTTCATCCTCCATTTGCTGCCCGCTGACCCTCAAGGGGATCTCGGGGATGAATATCCCGCCGAAAGTAACATCCGGTATCTCGGCGGCCATCAGCGGCACTTTGGGCGGCACTTGAGTGGGCAGAGGCCTTGATGAAAATCGGCCCTTATACTTCTATTCATGAAGCCCAGGACCCAATGAGCCTTTTCAACAGCTTTCTCAACCAGCCCTGCCACCTGCAACGATTTATGCACATATATCCCCAGGTTTCTCTGTTCATACACCCCCCCTTTAGGATTGTACCCTTTAGTTTATATTTCCTCTCCTCATTCTTAGTTCCAAAATGTATCACTTTGCATTTTTCTGTGTTAAATTTCATCTGCCACGTGTCTGCCCATACTATCAGCTTGTCTATGTCCTCTTGAAGTCCATCACTATCCTTCTCACTGTTCACTATATTTCCACGTTTTGTTTGATCTGAAAATTTTGAAATTGTGCCCTGTACAGTCACATCCAAATCATTAATATATATCAAGAAAAGCAGTGTTCCAAGCACCGGTCCCTCAGAAACACCACTGTATACAGTCCGAGAAACAACCGTTCACCACTACTCTCTCTTTCCTGTCACTTAGCCAATTTTGTATCCATGCTGCCATTGTCCCTTTTATTTCATAGGCTTCAAAATCCATGTACACCACGTCAACCGCATTGCCCTCATCAATGCTCTCTGTTACCTCATCGAAACATTTGATCAATTGGTTAAACACGATTTGCCTTCAACAAATCCATGCTGGCTTTCCTTAATTAATCCACACTTGTTCAGGTGACTGTTAATTTTGTCCCTGATTATTGTTTCTAAAAGCTTCCCCACTACCGAGGTTAAACTGACTGGCCTGTGGTTGCCAGGTTTATCTTTACAGCCTTTTTTGAACAAAGGTGTAATATTTGCTATTTGCAAGTCCTCTGGCACCACCCCCCCATATCTAAGGAGGATTGAAAGATTATAGCCAGTACCTTATCTACTTTAAGTACAACCAGCCTTTCTAGTATCTCATCTTTATCAATTTTTATCCCTTCCAGTAGCTCCTCTACCTCCTCCTTCACTATGTCTATGGCAGCATCTTCTTCCTTGGTGAAGACTGACGCAAAGTACCTCAGCCATTACCTCTGCCTCCATGCGTAGGTCTCCTTGTTGGTTCCTAATCAGCCCCACCCCTCCTCTTACTACCCGTTTACTATTTATATGCCTACAGAAGACTTTTGGATTACCTCTTATGTTGGCCGCCATTGTATTCTCATACCCTCTCTTTTCCCCTCTTATTTTCTTTTTCACTTCTCTTCTGAACTTTCTATATTTAGCCTGACTCTCAGATGTATTCTCGACCAGACAACTGTCTTTTTCTGCTTCATCTCATTCTCTATGTGTTTTGTCATCCCGAGAGCTCTGGGTTGCCTTACCTTTTCCCCGAATGTACGTTGACTGTGCCCGAACTATCTCCTCTTTAAAGGCAGCCCATTGTTCCATTACAGTTTTGCCTGCCAATCTTTGATTCTAATTTAACCAGGCCAGATCCGTTCTCATCCCACTGAAATTCTTCTTCCTCGAATTAACTATTTTTACTCTAGATTGCTCCCTATCCTTTTTCATCGTGAGCCTGTTCCACCATTCAATAAGATCATAGGCGATCTGTGACCTCAACTCCACTTTCCCACCCCATCCCTTGATTTTCCTCGAGTCCAAAAATCTATTGATCTCAGCCTTGAATGTACTCAACGACTGAGCATCCACAGCCCTCTGGGGCAGAGAATTCCAAAGATTCACAACCCTCGGAGTGAAGATATATCTGCTTATCTTACTCTTAAATGGCCGACCCCTTATCCTGAGACTATGCCCCTTCGTTCTAGATTCTCCAGTCAGGGGAAACAACCTCACAGCATTTACTCTGTCAATCTCCCTCAGAATCTTATGTTTCAATGAAATCACCTCTCATTATTTTAAACTCCAGAATGTATAGGCCCATTCTACTCAATCTCTCCTCATAGGACAAGCCTCTCATCCCCAGTAATCAATCTAGTGAACCTTTGTATCTTTCCTTTGGTATGGAGACCAAAAATGTACATAGTACTCCAAGTGTGGACTCATTAAAGCCCTATACAATTTCAGCACGGCTTCCTTACTCTTGTACTCCAACACTCTTGCAATAACTCAACTTAGGGGAAGGGGCAGGGGAGTGGGACTAGCTGAGAGTTGGCACGGGCTCAACGGACCGAATAGCCTTCTTCCGTGCTGTAACCATTCTATGATTCTATGGGGCTGAAATTGCCCACCATTCCAAACGAGTCGCATCTACCCTTTTCGAATGGTCCCGTCTGCCCCAATGCATGGGGCGGACAATCTGGAGAAATTCAGGTGTTGGCGGATTTTTCCGAGCATGGCAGAATTGGTCTCAACATTGGGGCGGAAGTGAGGTTGGATCAGAGTAACCACCATGTCATCGCGTTGGTGCGTCACAACATCTCTCCCCTTCAGTTAAAGGGGAGGGCCATTATGAACTCTGCAACCACTTCAGTGGCAAACACTGGGCCACCAGGGGGGGGGGGGTTTCAGCCGGGCTAAGAGGGGGTGCCAGGCTGCCTGTTGGTAGCCCATCCGAACCCGCGGCCATAATTGTCGGCCCAACCTGGCAGTCGGCCGACAAAAGAAAATAATATGGCGTCGCTGGCAGAGCCATCTAGCCTTTAAGGGTGGCCATGCTGCCAAGCCACAGAGAGTGTACCGACAGCAAAAGCTGTCAGTGGCACCAACCAATGGCGCTGCTGATCCCGCGGGGCAATTCTGGGAAAGAGGCCATTTCCCGAGGGGCAATTTTGGGAAGAGGTACCCACCGGTTGGTAAGGGGTCGGTGTGTACACCGCGGCAGGAAACGGGCGGAGCGGTCCCGTATACTGCTCCAAACCTGAGGAAGGGCAATTTAAAAAAATGGCGGCCCTCCACGGAGACTCGGCAGCCAGTCCACACTGACCCGTGGCTGCTGCTTTCAGGTGGCCACATGCCTTTTAGAAAGGGGTCAATTTTGGCCCCATGATTCTGAAGGTCAACATACCATTTGCCTTCCTAATGGCTTGCTGTACCTGCATACTAACTTTCTGTGACTCATGTACAAAGACACCTAAATCCTGCTGACCACCACCATGTTTCTCACTGTTTAAAAAATATCCTGTTTTCCTGATCTTCCTACCTGTAATAGGTGTTATAATTAAAATGAACTCTTTTATCTGCTAGTTTTTGTTTTTTTATTATTTGTCACAGTAGACATAGGGTTAATCTTAGTTTCTGTTGGCTGTTTCTGAAAAACACAGGTGGGCTGAAGTGAATTAATATGCTTTTTTGAGTTTCGATTTCTGTTAAACAAAGCAGAGTTTAATATGCTAATATCAACTGAATGCAGACTCATTCATGTCATTCTGGTGCACAGCAGCTTTGATAGTTGGATGACAACACGTTAATTAAAAGCCATTGCAGGTACTCTAAGTACTAGGATTAGATCAATGAATCAAGCTATCCCATTCAATTCTAAACATGCTATATAATTGGCAAAGAAGGACTGACCATTTCATGTAGTTAAGGAAAACGCATTTTTTTAAATGAAGCTTTGTTTCAGTATAGTCAAAACATTTGGAGCTATATTTATGTAGTTGTTTTTTAAGTTAAATTCAATCAGTCGGAGACTAGCAGAGACTGCACAAAATGAATGACTCCACATGAAATGAACATCCAAAGTGCATTTTACTGAGAATAGTATAGTTTGTAATTACTGTAACATATGCTGTTTTACAATGAATACTTTTACTTGTTCTACTGTTCATTTGTTCTATATTAAATAAATTGTTTGATTTGTAGCCTGAGCCTTTGTCTCAATGAATATATATTCAACTCACCTACTAAAGATGAGGAGAATCACATGAAACATGGCTGTAAGATGTAGTGAGTGGCAAGGGTTCTCTGCTCAATTCTTGGCTCTTGCTATTGTTAATACCTAAATATTGGGCTGGTAAACACACACTCCCGATGATAGGGGATGAGGTTCAATGATGGGAGTGCTCAGTGAAGATGAATCTGGGTAGAATTTCCAGCATAATATCCCACAAATGTAACTGTGGGTGGCTGTTTGGATTATTAAATAACACTCAAGGTATATCTAAATATTTTGAATTGAATGAAAACTGGACAGTAGCAAACTTTCACAAAGGAGAGGGGCGATGCTGACACTGCTATCGCAGAAGAGGAGTGTGAAGTCTTAGATGAAATTAACATAGTAGAGAGGAGGTATTAAGGGGCTTAGCATCTTTGAAAGTGGATAAGTCCCCAGGCCCGGATGAAATGTATCCCAGGCTGTTAAGTGAAGCAAAAGAGGAAATAGCAGAGACTTTGCCCATCATTTTCCAATCCAGGTATAGTGCCAGAGGACTGGAGGATTGCTAATGTGATACCTTTGTTTAAGAAGGGAGAAAGGGATAGACTGAGTAATTACAGGCCAGTCAGCTTAACCTTGGTGGTGGGAAAATTATCGGCAAAAATTCTGAAGGACAGGATAAATCTTAATTTAGAAAGACGCGGATTAATCAAGGATAGTCAGCACAGATTGGTTAAGGGAAGTAGTATGCCTCCACGCTGCTCCCGAGGCCGCTCGCCGCTCCTTTTATGGCCCCAACCTGCCGTTAGTGTTCTTACGCAGGTGCGAGCTGATACAGGAGGGTAACAGCAGCGAAGAGTGACGTCATCAAGGTCCAGGTCAGTGATTGGGCAGATACAGGAGGAGTAGCAAGGCCGGGGCAAAGGTGTGGCGAGAGAATGTGGAGGGACATGATTGGAGCCAAGGAGAGGCGTGAGTCCGGGGCCAGAAGAGGCAAGGGCCTAGGGGCAGCACGGGCCAGCCCACACTGTGATATGTGTGTGCACTAGGTCTGTGCAGCAGCACAGGTCTCCAGTCATCTTGGATAACCCTTGGATAACTGGACCAAGACCTAGCTCTGTCAAGCCCATGTGGTGGCTGGTGTGCAACGGCCACCACATGTTAAAAAAATCCATGCACAGGCATCTTCCACCCTTCACGATGTAGTTCAGGACCTGGGATATTAGGTCCTTCATTGAAACACCTGTGAACTCATCCTTTTTTGGCGTGGAAGCAAGTCATCCTCGTTTTGAGGAACTGCCTATGATGATGATGTTAAGGGAAGGCTGTGTCTGACTGACTAATTTTTTGAGGTAATAACAAGGCAAGTTGGATCCAAAATTGGCTCAAAGGCAGGAAGCAGAGGGTAATGGTTGATGGGTGTTTTTGTGACTGGAAGGCTGTTTCCAGTGGGGTTCCGCAGGGCTCAGTACTAGGTCCCTTGCTTTTTGTGGTATACATCAATGACCAAGCTCATGGTCTACAGGGCTGTAGTAATACCCACCCTCCTGTATGGCTCAGAGACATGGACTATGTAGAGCAGGCACCTCAAGTTGCTGGAGAAATACCACCAACGATATCTCTGGAAGACCCTACAAATCCCCTGGGAGGACAGACGCACCAACATCAGCATTCTTGGCCAGGCCAATATCCCCAGCATTCAAGCACTGACTACACTTGATCAGCTCCGCTGGGCAGGCCACATTGTTCGCATGCCTGACTCAAGACTCCCAAAGCAAGTGCCCTTGGAACTTGGAACTCCTTCACAGCAAATGAGCCAAAGGTGGCCAGAGGAAACATAACAAGGACACCCTCAAAGCCTCCCAAGTGCAACATCCCCACTGACACCTGGCTAGGACCGCCCTAAATGGAAGAAGTGCATCCGGGAGGGCGCTAAGCGCCTCGAGTCTCATCGCCGAGAGCATGCAGAAAACAAGTAAAGGCAATGGAAAGAGCGTGTGGCAAACCAGTTCCATCCACCCCTTCCCTCAACGACTATCTGCCCCACTTGTGACAGAGTCTGTGGTTCTCGTATTGGACTGTTCAGCCACCTGAGAAATAATGTTAAGAGTGGAAACAAGTTCTCCTCGATTCCGAGGGACTGCCTATGATGGTGAGACGTAATTATAGGGGGTATGATTAAGAAGTTTGCAGATGATACTAAAATCATCTGTGTGGTTGATAATGAAGAAAAAAGCTATAGACTGTAGGAAGATATCAATCAACTGGTCAGGTGGGCAGAACAGTGGCAAATGGAATTTAATCTGGAGAAATGTGAAGTAATGCATTTGGGGAGGGCTAACAAGGAAAGGGAATAAACATTAAATGGTAGGAAACTGAGAAATGTAGAGGAACAAAGGGGCCTTGGAGTGCATGTCTACAGATCCCTGAAGGTAGCAGGCCAGATAGATAAGGTGGTTAAGAAGGCATACGGAATGCTTAGCCGAGGCACAGAATACAAGAGCAGGGGGGGTTATGCTTGAACTGTATAAAGCACTGGTCACTGCATTGCAGGAAGGACGTGATTGCACTGGAGAGGGTACAGAGGAGATTTATGAGGATGTTGCCAGGATTAGAGAATCTTAGCTATGAGGACAGATTGTATAGGCTGGGTTTGTTTTCCTTGGAACAGAGGAGGCTGAGGGGAGACCTCATTGAGGTGTATAAAATTGAGGGGCCTAGATAGAGTGGATAGAAAGGGCCTATTTCCCTTAGCAGAGGGGTCAACAACCAGGGAGCATAAATTTAAAGTAATTAGTAGAAGGTTTAGAGAGGATTTGTGGGGAAATTTCTTCACCCAGAGGGTTGTGGGAGTCTGGAACTCACTTTTTAAAAGTACTTGGATGTGCACTTGAAGTGCTGGAGCCTGCAGGGCTATGGACCTAGAGCTGGAAAGTGGGATTAGGCTTGTTGACCAGCACGGGCACGATGGGCTGAAATGGCCTCCTTTCGTGCTGTAAATTTCTATGATTCTATGAAACAGTTGTATTGTAAAATGATGACAAATACTCGGAGAGAGAGAGAGAGCTAGTCTGTTTAGTGCAGAAGAAAAAAACATTCATATTTTGTGTTAATGAGGGCTTTGTGATGAAACTCTGAATCTTCCGTGTCCCAGTACTGATGACAGCAATCTCAATTGGCTGTTAAAGGCTATCAACATTACTTCTTGGCAAGACAGTTAAGTTGTCATTTTTTTTCAATGGTAATTTCAGGACAAGATATGGAAATTGCTTTCAAAGATTCCCATCACAGCATTCATATCAGAGGAAGGAGGAGATGAAAAGAGGCATACAAGAAGATCTGCTGCATTTGTACCTGCTGGTATGCAGGGGAAGAGCACAGATGCAGAACTGCACCATCTACTGCAAACAGACTTGTAGCCAACTTCCACCATATGAACTGCCACTGGCAATCGAGTTGACCAGGCTCCTCCCCATTTATGTAACCGGACTAGGCTACCACAGGAGTCATTTGCAATGTCTCCTAACTTGACATCTACACTTATATCAAACACAATAAGGGCGAATTGTTTGGCAAAGCCAATACTGTTATTTCTTCATATTGAAAGTAACTGCAGCATGACAGAGTTACAAATTTGGCCACAATGCAATATTTCCCAAAGCACAGGAGGTCATGTATGGCACCTTCATAATCATCCAGGCTCCTCAATTTAATTCAAGAATCTAAATGAAAAGAAAAGGGTTCTTTTGCATCATCAGTAGGGTCAGTGACCTGAAATATCGTATCAGATCAATGCCTACTACACAGGCAGCAGATATATTGTTCTGTGCCAGACTTATTTTAGGCAAAGGTATATTACAAGGATGGCTCCTGATAGGCCCTGGGTAATGTCCTTATGCTAACAGTGGGCAGAAGCAATAACAGGGCCCATTCAAGTACCAAACTCATTCTAGAGCATACCATTGCTATCTTGAAGCAGTCCTCTGATGCATCAATGGATCAGCCAGTAGTTTACAATATAGACCTCTCAGGGACCAAGATCATCATTGTTGCTGCATAATGTACATCTCTGCAATACAAAAATGTTAGAAGTGGAGGCTATCCTTAAACAAAAGCCAGAGCAGGAAACATGCACTGACCAAAAAGATAGTTTAAAAAAAAATACTTGTGTAGTCAGGAAGCTCACTTTGTCATGTACTTATTGAAGAGGAACCCTCCTGTAAATATTTACATAATTAAGCGGCCCAAAACAGGGTAATGAACATGGTCCTCTAGACTACCTCAATTATCATTATAGCCCCTCCTTTAGTGAGCTTCTACCTTACTCTGCATCAGTACAAAATTCTCTGGACAAAGGTAAAATAAAGTTTACATGGGATATACGGCGCAGAAACAGGCCATTCGGCCCAACCAGTCCATGCCGGCATTTATGCTGCACTTGAGCCTCTGGCTTTCCTCATTTAAATCTATCCGCATCCCCTCTATTCCCTTCTCCCTCATATGCTTGTCTAGTCTCCCATTAATATCATTTGCTTCAGCCATTCCCTGTGGTAGCAAGTTCCACATTCTCCCCACTCTTTGGGTAAAGAAGTTTTTTCTGAATTCTGAATTCCCTATTGGGTTTCTTGGTGACTATCTTATATTGATGGCCTCTAGTTATGCTCTTCCCCACAAGTGAAACATTCTCTGTATCCACTCTATCAAAACCTTTCATAATTTTAAAGACATCTATTAGGTCACCCCTCAGCCTTCTTTTTTTCAAGAGAAAAGAGACCTAGCCTGTTCTTCCTTTCTGGATATGTATACCCTCGCATTTCTGGTATCATCCTTGTAAATCGTCTCTGCACCCTCTCCAGTGTCTCTGAGGGCTAGAACCTCTACTTTTTTTGCATCTTAACGCCCACTTAATTCCCATTTTACCACTGAAATGACATATAATGCCCGTATATAGCCCATTTTGGCACAAAATAGAAACTGACAGACATTTTTCGGAAACTTATCGCCGAGCGTTACTTTCCCCATGTGCTTAACGCCAGGAAAAATATTACCGCCCACTCACTTTTTTGGGGCGGAATCAGCAGAATGGGCGAATTCAACGGCCATAATATCGCCCAGCATTAAGTTCCGCACTGATTTAATGCTGCCCGCCCACTTTTTTTTGTCATAAAGAGCATATTTACCGAAGCTAGTGGCCATGAGTTCGCCCTGCGTCAATTTCACCACCTCGCACACATATCACCCACAATATCGCTCGCCCAAAAAAACGCCCAGGAAAAGTGGAACTAACGAATCACAGTGTTATGGACAGCATGTTCTACATCACATGTCGCATCCTTTAAAAGGCTGCTGTGCTTCAACCTCGGCGGAGTTTGGATGTACTCTGCAGGTCATTGGAGTTGATGTGAACATCTGTAAAAACATCTTGACCATACTGTGAGCTACTGGAATTGAAGTGGTGTCTTCAGCGGGGCATTCAATGTTTGTGACCAATCGGTGGAAAACAGAGAGCTACTGCAATGGGACCTGTCCTTTCTGTTATGAATGTAACTATGTAATATTTGCCACGAGAGGGTGCGACTGTTGGAGTCTTAATGGTCACCTGCACACAAGTACATGGCCAGTATAAAAGGTTGGCTGCCATGTTGTTTAGGCACTCTGGAGTTGTAATAAAGAAGACCAAGGTCACACTAAGTTTAGCTCACAGTACTCAACCTCGTGGAGTTCTTCTATACACAACAATTGTATACACGACGAGTAACAGAATACGAACCTTCTCGCAACCATGGCTGCCATGGAATATTAGAGAGATTCGTAGAGTGTGATGATTGGGAAACCTTCGTCGAACAGATCGACCAGCACTTTGTGGTCAACAAGCTGGAAGGAGACACTAATGCGGCCAAGTGCAGGGCGGATCTCCTCACCGTCTGTCGGCCTAAAATATGCGGTCTCATCAAGAATATGCTCGCACCGACAAAACCAATGGAGAAGCAATATACAGAGCTGTTCACACTGGTTTGGGACCACCTCAAGCCGAAGGAGAGTATCCTCATGGCCAGATATCGTTTTTACACGCACCATTGCTCCGGGGGCCAGGATGTGGCAGATTATGTCGCCGAACTGAGACGCCTCGCGGGGCATTGTGAGTTTGGAGCTGTTTGGGGCAAATGCGGGACTTTTTCATGCTGGGCATCAGCCACAAGAGCATTCTTCGAAAGCTGCTGGCTGCCGAAACCCTAGACCTGAGCAGGGCCATCGCGATCACCCAGGCACGCATGGCCATGGACGATAACATCAAACAGATATCTTCTCAACATCGAAGCTCACCGGTAAGTGCTGTGCATAAAATGATGTTGTTAGCAGGCCGAACTGCATATGACAGGGCCTATACGTCTGTGGCTGCAAGACCTGTGATGACTCAGAGTCCGTCATCGGGGGTGAATGTGAATCCATTAGCACCGTGTTGGCGCTGCGGGGGTAATCATCGGGCTTATCAATGTCTATTCAAGCACTACGTGTGCAAAGGCTGCGCAACGATGGGGCACCTCCGGCAAATGTGCAAACGTACTGCGACACACCACGTGGCAGAGGATGATTGATCCGGCGTGGATCACACAGCACAGGCAACTCAACCCAAGGAAGAAGTGTATGGGGTACATACCTTCACCACAAGAGCCCTCCTATAATGCTGAAAGTCAAATTAAATGTAGTTCCAGTATCCATGGAGTTGGATATGGGTGTGAGTCACTCAATAATGAGCCAGAAGGCTGTTGAGAAACTGTGGGGCAATAAAGCACAAAGGCCCAAACTGAGCCCGATTAATACAAAGCTGCGAGCCTACACCAAAGAGCTCATATCAATCATTGGAAATGCGGTAGTGAAGGTATCGTATGATGGAGCTGTGCATGACCTATCATTGTGGATTGTTCCAGGCAATGGCACAATGCTGTTCGGCAGAAGCTGGCTAGAAAAGATTAGATGGAATTGGAACAACATCAAAGCACTATCTTCAGTGGATGACATCTCGTGTGCTCAAGTGCTGAGCAAGTTTCCCTCACTAATCGAACCAGACATCGGCAACTTCACAGGTGCCATGGTACAGATCTATCTAGGTCCCGATGCATGGCCCATCCATTACAAGGCTCGGGCAGTTCCGTATATGATGAGGGAGAAAGTCGAGATCGAACTGGACAGACTCTAACACGAAGGAATCATATCGCCAGTCGAGTTCAACGAATGGGCCAGTCCAATTGTTCCGGTGTTGAAAAGTGATGGCACGGTCAGAATCTGCAGAGACTACAAGGTAACGATTAACCGAGTCTCACTACAGGACCAGTACCCGCTGCCCAAGGCGGATGACCTGTTCGCAACGTTAGCGGGGGGGAAGTAGTTCACCAAGTTGGACCTAACCTCTGCCTACATGACACAGGAGCTGGCTGAATCTTCGAAAAGACTGACATGCATCAACACACACAAAGGGCTGTTTATATACCACAGGTGCCCTTTCGGGATTCGCTCGGTTGCAGCCATTTTCCAGAGAAACATGGAGAGTTTGCTGAAATTTGTTCATTGCGTCGTTATGCTTCAAGACGACATATTGATTACTGGTCGTGACACCATCAAACATCTACACAACCTGGAAGAGGTTCTAAGTCACCTAGACAGGGTGGGACTCAGGCTGAAATGCCAGAAGTTGAATTTTTGGGGAGAATGATTGCAGCAGACAGCATCAGGCCCTGGACTCAAAGACAGATGCCATCAAGAATGCACCCAGACCACAGAATGTGACGGAGCTGCATTCATTCCTGGGACTCCTCAACTATTTCGATAACTTTCTACCCAGGTTGAGCACATTGTTAGAGCCTTTGCACATGTTGCTATGTAAAGGTGACGACTGGGTTTGGGGCAAATCTCAAGACACAGCCTTTGAGAAGGCCAGGAACCTTCTATGTTCAAATAAGTTACTTATACACTATGACCCATGTAAACGCTTAGTGCTAGCTTGTGACGCCTCATCGTATGGGTTCGGCTGTGTGTTAGAGCAAGCCAATGTATCGGGCAATCTGCAACCAGTTGCATATGCGTCTCGAAGTCTGTCTAAAGCTGAGAGAGCCTAAAGTATGGTTGAGAAAGAGGCATTAGCATGTGTATATGGGGTTAAGAAAATGCACCAATACCTATTTGGACTTCGGTTTGAGCTTAAAGCTGATCACAAGCCGCTCATTTCGCTGTTTCTAGAGAGCAAAGGTATAAATACCAATGCTTCGTCCCGCATCCAAAAGGCACCAACATTATCCACTTATGACTATGTTATCCGCCACAGACCAGGCACTGAAAACTGCCGAGGCTCTCAGCCGGCTACTATTGCCCACTACTGGGGTTGAAATGGCGTAGCCCGCAGACTTGCTACTGGTCATGGATGCTTTTGAGAGCGAGGGATCACCCGTCACAGATCAGGACCTGGATCAGCCAGGATCCTGTGCTATCATTAGTAAAGAGTTGCGTCATAAATGGGAACTGGTCAGCCATTCCTGGGGAAATGCAAGATGAAATTAAGCTGTTTCACCGACGCAAAGATGAAATGTCCATCCGGTCGGAATGTCACTTATGGGGTAATCGCGTGGTTTTGCCAAAAAAAGGCAGGGAAACGTTTATACGCGACCCACACAGTGCCCACCCAGGCATTGTCATGATGAAGGCAATTGCCAGGTCACATGTTTGATGGCCCGGCATTGACTCGGGCTTGGAGTCATGCATGCATCAGTGCAATACTTGCTCGCAACTGAGCAATGCATCAAGGGAAGCTCCACTGAGTCTATGGTCATGGCCTTCCAACCGTGGTTCAGGATCCACGTAGATTTTGCCGGCCCCTTTCGAGGAAAGATGTTTTTAGTAGTTGTGGACGTTTACTCCAAATGGATTAAATGCGTAATCATGTCATCCAGCACGTCCACAGCCACCATTGAAGCCTCCGGGCCATGTTCACCACCCATGGCTTGCCCGACGTCCTTGTCAGCGACAATGGACCGTGTTTCACCAGCTCGGAATTCAATGAGTTTATGACCTGCAATGGCATCAAGCATGTCAGGTCTGCTCCGTTTAAGCCCGTGTCTAACCGTCAAGCAAAGCGGGCAGTCCAAACGATCAAGCAGAGCATGAAATGCGTGACGGACGGCTCCCTGCAGACCCGCTTGTCTCGCACTCTGCTCAGTTACCGGACGCAACCCCACTCGCTCACCGTGGTTCCCCTGGAAGAATTGTTAATGAAGAGAGCCCTCAAAACTAGGCTCTACTTAGTCCACCCGGATCTTAATGATCACGTGGAAACCCGGCGACACCGGCAGAACATGTACCACGATCACGCGGCTGTTTTACGTGACATTGATGTTAATGACCCTGTGTTTGTCCTGAATTATGGTCATGGTCCCAAGTGGGTTGCTGGCACTGTTTTAGCCAAGGAAGGGAATAGGGTGTTTATAATCAAACTGTTAAATGGCTAAACGTGCAGAAAACATTTAGATCAGACCAAATTGCGATTTACTGACAACCTGGAACGACTTGAAGAGGACATCACCATCGACGATCCACCAACACACACCCAACCAGCAATTGACCTCGCTGTCAATCACGAGGATGAACCCAGCGTTCCTGACAGTCCCGTCAGACCAGCCGCGCTGCAGTGCAGCAATGGTCCGGCCAACTCACACACGCCAGGGTTAGAACTTAGACGATCAACCAGGGAGCGAAGGGCTCCGGATCGCCTCAACTTGTAAATAACTTGTACCGAAGACTTTGCGGGGGGAGTGATGTTATGTATCTAACAGTGTAATACTTGCCACCAGAGGGCGTGACTGTTGGAGTCCTAATGGACACCTGCACACATGTACAGGGCCAGTATAAAAGGTTGGCTACCATGTTGTTTCGGAGTTGTAATAAAGAAGACTAAGGTCAAACTAAGTTTAGCTCACAGTACTCAGCCTTGTGGAGTTCTTCTATACACAACACTTTCTCACCCTCTCTTGGTGACCAATTACATGCAGCAAACTCAACATCGCCGAAGGAACACTCCACTGCATTTTGTGTCCCATGTAAGACGTGACAGACAGATGAGGAGGACCAGACATTACACCCACCGCAAGTACAAGGAGAAACATTCTTACCTCGACTTGCCCGACACCACTTGCCTTCGGAGACTGCGCTTCCACAAAGAGGTTATCACTGAGATATTCCAGCTGATAAGGGCAGATCTGCAGTTGCCAGCAGCATCAGTACTGTACTGTCCGTTGAGGTCAAAGTCACCGCGGCACTGTCGGTCTACGCCTCGGGTTCTTTTCAGGCCACAGCTGGAGACATTTGCGGACTTTCTAGCATGCCACACATCACTGCATTAGACAGGTCACTGAAGCCTTGTACGCATGCAGGAGGGACTTGATCAGCTTCCCTATGACCAGGGAGGCTCAGACTGAGAGGGCTCTAGGATTCTCCAGAATTGAAAACTTCCCCAAAGTGCAGGGAGCAATAGACTGTACGCACATTGTGATACGGGCACCTTTTCAAGATGCTGAGGTTTTCAGGAACCACAAGGGATGCCACTCCCTGAATGTCCAGCTAGTTGTCGACCACCAGCAAATTATATTGGCAGCGAATGCTCAATTTCTGTGTAGCATCCATGATGCTCACATCCTGCGTGAGAGCATTGTATCTGACTTTTTTAACAAAGAGCCACAAGGTCAATGCTGGATGCTTGGTGACAAAGGATGTGGCCTTCCCTGCGTGACACCCACACCGAATCCCAGGGGCGCTGCAACGAGAGCCACAGAACAGCTTGCAATATCGTGGACAACACTATTGGAGTGCTGAAGCAGCATTTTAGATGACTGGACCTCTCAGGAGGCGAGCTCCGATACCACCCTGAGCAAGTAGCTAAATTCATGGTGGTGTGCTCCATGCTGCACAACTTGGCTATCAGGAGGGGACAAGAATTGCCTGATGAGTCTGACAGTCCACCTCACTAGAGAGAGGAAGAGGAGGACAAGGAGGCAGATGCTGACATCGGCCCAGACAATCAGGCTGATGCTGAAGCCATGCTCCCGCGACCCTGTAGACTGCATAAAAGGGACCATGGTGGCATGATAGCTGCAAGAGCCTTACGTCAGGAGCTCATCAACGATCGCTTTGCCTGAAAGAATGTTGGTGTTATTTGCAAGGCTGACACACTGCTGGGTCTGCAGGTCATACATCAATGGTGGGCATCACCTTGGTGACAGTTAAAGTTTAAGTTAATTGTTAAGTGTGATTATATCCTTTGATGTAAAGGAATCACCAGCGTGTAATGGGGCAGCTATCTGAGCCAATGTGCTACAAGGTTTTGTTAACTAAAAAACATTTAAACCAAACATTAGTCTAAAATCCGAGCAGCGGGAGTCCGGGGGAGGCCTATAAAAGGCCCAACGTCATCGAGGAGCAACAGTCTGAGCAGTTGGAGTCCGGGGGAGGCCTACAAAAGGCCCAACGTTGTCGAAGAGAGGCAGTCCGAGCAGTGGGAGTCTGCAAGGCCTATTAAAGACCCAAATCGTCGAGGAGCCAGCCGGTGCAGCTGCAGCAGGGAGAGAAGGCAAAAAAGAAGTAAAAAGAAATTGAAGGGTGATGTCACAGCCAAGGGGGTAAGTGATTGGCTGGTGATTGTTTTTCTTCCTTTTCTTTTCCTTTATCAGTAAGAAACCTTTGCCATTGTTGCCAAATTAAATTCTTTAAGGGTTAAGTCAGGGCAGGAGAGCCCAGACCCATGTCATGCTCCTCCTGTGCTATGTGGCAAGCCAGCGACGCTTCCAGTGTCCCTGACGACACATGTGCAGGAAGTGCATCCAGCTGCAGCACCTGACAGACCGCATTGCGGCACTGGAGCTGCTCATGGATTCACTCTGGAGCATCTGCGATGCTGAGGATGTCGTAAGTAGCACATTTAGTGAGTTGGTCACACCGCAAGTAAAGGTCACTCAGGTAGATATGGAATGGGGCATCAGGCAGAGCAGTGGAAGGAAGGTAGTGCAGGGGTCATCCCCGTCCAAAACAGATACACCGCATTGGGTGCTGTTGGGGGTGGGGATGATTCACCAGGGGAGGGCAGCAGCAGCCAAGTTCATGGCACCATGGATGGCTCTGCTACACAGGAGGGCAGGAAAAAGAGTCGGAGAGCTATAGTGGTCAGGGATTCTCTTGTAAGGGGAATAGATAGATGTTTCTGAGGCCACAATCGAGACTCCAGGATGGTATGTTGCCTCCCTGGTGCAAGGGTCAAGGATGTCTCGGAGCGGCTGCAGGACATTTTGGAGGAGGAGGGTGAACAGCCAGTTGTTGTGGTGCATATAGGTACCAACGATATAAGTAAAAAAATGGGATGAGGTCCGACAAGCTGAATTTAGGGAGCTAGAAGTTAAATTATAAAGTAGGAACTCAAAGATAGTAATCTCAGGATTGCTACCACTGCCACGTACTAGTCAGAGTAGGAATTGCAGGATAGCTAAGATGAATACGTGCCTTGAGGAATGGTGCAAGAGGGAGGGATTCAACTTCCTGGGACATTGGAACCGGTTCTGGGGGAGGTGGGACCAGTACAAACCGGAAGGTCTGCACCTGGGCAGGACTAGAACCAATGTGCTAGGGGGACTGTTTGCTGGTGCTGTTGGGGAGGGGTTAAACTAATATGGCAGGGGGATAGGAACCTATGCAGGGATACAGATGGAAGTAGAATGGGGGCAGAAGCAAAAGATAGAAAGAAGAATAGTAAAATGGAGGGCAGAGAAACCCAAACAAAAATCAAAAAGGGCCACATTACAGCAAAATTCTAAAGGGGCAAAGTGTGTTAAAAAGACAAGCCTGAAGGCTCTGTGCCTCAATGCGAGGAGTATTCATAATAAGGTGGGCGAATTAATTGCAAAGGCAGCTATTAATGAATATGATATAATTGGCATTATGGAGATATGGCTCCAGGGTGACCAAGGGTAACTTGACATCCAGGGATGTTCAACATTCAGGAAGGATAGACAGAAAGGAAAAGGAGGTGGGGTAGCGTTGCTAGTTAAAGAGAAAATTAACACAATAGTAAGGAAGGACATTAGCTTGGATGATGTGGAATCTGTATGGGTAGAGCTGCGGAATACCAAAGAGCAGAAAACGCTAGTGGGAGTTGTGTTGATACCACCAAACAGTGGTAGTGAGGTTGGGGACAGCATCAAACAAGAAATTAGGGATGCATGCAATAAAGGTACAGCAATTATCATGGGCGACTTTAATTTACATATAGATTGGGCTAATAAAACTGGTAGCAATATGGTGGAGGAGGAGTTCCTGGAGTGTATTAAGGATGGTCGAGGAACTAACGAGAGGGCTGGCCATCCTAGACTGGGTGATGTGTAATGAAAAAGGACTAATTAGCAATCTTGTTGTGCGAAGCCCCTTGGGGAAGAGTAACCATAATATGATAGAATTCTTTATTAAGATGGAGGGTGACACAATTAATTCAGAGACAAGCATCCTGAACTTAGGGAAAAGTAACTACAATGGTATGAGATGCGAATTGGCTAGAATAGACTGGCGAATGATACTTAAAGGGTTGTTGGCAAGGATAGGCAATGGCAGACATTTAAAGATCACATGGATGAACTTCAACAATTGTATATCCCAGTCTGGAGTAAAAATAAAACAGGGATGGTGGCTCAACCGTGGCTAACTAGGGAAATTAAGGATAGTGTTAAATCCAAGGAAGAGGCATATAAATTGGCCAGAAAAAGCAGCAAACCTGAGGACTGGGAGAAATTTAGAATTCAGCAGAGGAGGACAAAGGGTTTAATTAGGAGGGGGAAAATAAAGTATGAGAGAAAGCATGCAGGGAACATAAAAAGTGACTGTAAAAGCTTCTATAGATATGTGAAGAGAAAAAGATTAGTGAAAACAAACGTAGGTCCCTTGCAGTCAGAATCAGGTGAATTTATAATGGGGAACAAAGGAATGGCAGATCAATTGAACAAATTGTTTCTGTCTTCACGAAGGAAGACACAAATAACCTTCCGGAAATACTCGGGGACCGAAGGTCCAGTGAGGAGGAGGAACTGAAGGATGTCCTTATTAGGCAGGAAATTGTGTTGACGAAATTGATGGGATTGAAGGCCGATAAATCCTCAGGGCCTGATAGTCTGCATCCCAATGTATTTAAGGAAGTGGCCCTAGAAATAGTGGATGCATTGGTGATCATTTTCCAGCAGTCTATCGACTCTGGATCAGTTCCTATGGACTGGAGGGTAGCTAATGTAACACCACTTTTTAAGAAAGGAGGGAGAGAGAAAACGGGGAATTATAGACTGGTTAGCCTGACATCAGTCGTGGGAAAAATGTTGGAATCAATTCTTAAAGATGAAATAGCAGCGCATTTGGAAAGCAGTGACAGGATCGGTCCAAGTCAGCATGGATATGTGAAAGGGAAATCATGCTTGACAAATCTTCTAGAATTTTTTGAGGAAGTAACTAGTAGACTGGAAAAGGGAGAACCAGTGGATGTGGTGTATTTGGACTTTCAAAAGGCTTTTGACAAGGTCCCACACAAGTGATTGGTGTGCAAAATTAAAGCACATGTTATTGGGGGTAATATATTGACGTGGATAGAGAACTGGTTGGCAGACAGGAAGCAGAGAGTTGGGATAAACGGGTCCTTTTCAGAATGGCAGACAGTGACTAGTGGGGTGCCGCAGGGCTCAGTGCTGGGACCCCAGCTCTTTACACTATACATCAATGATTTAGATGAAGGAATTGAGTGTAATATCTCCAAGTTTGCAGATGACACTAAGCTGGGTGGCGGTGTGAGCTGTGAGGAGAATGCAAAGAGGCTGCAGAGTGACTTGGACAGGTTAGGTGAGTGGGCAAATGCATGGCAGATGCAGTATAATGTGGATAAATGTGAGGTTATCCACTTTGGTGGCAAAAACACAAAGGCAGAATAGTATCTGAATGGTGGCAGATCAGGAAAAGGGGAGGTGCAACGAGTTCTGGGTGTCATGGTACATAAGTCATTGAAAGTTGGCATGCAGGTACAGCAGGTGGTGAAGAAGGCAAATGGCATGTTAGCCTTCATAGCTAGGGGATTTGAGTATAGGAGCAGGGAGGTCTTACTGCAGTTGTACAGTAAGACCTCACCTGAAATATTGTGTGCAGTTTTGGTCTCCTAATCTGAGGAAGAACGTTCTTGCTATTGAGGTTGTGCAGCGAAGGTTCACCAGACTGATTCTCAGGATGGCAGGACGGATATATGAGGAGAGACTGGATCGACTGGGTCTGTATTCACTGGAGTTTAGAAAGATGAGAGGGGATCTCATAGAAACATATAAAATTCTGACAGGACGGGACAGGTTAGATGCAGGAAGAATGTTCCCGATGTTGGGAAAGTCTCGAACCAGGGGACACAGTCTAACGATAAGGAGTAAGCCATTTAGGATCGAGATGAGGAGAAACTTCTTCACTCAGAGAGTTGTTAACCTGTGGACTTCTCTGCCGCAGAGAGTTGTTGATGCCAGTTCGTTGGATATATTCAAGAGGGAGTTAGATATGGCCCTTCTGGCTAACGGGATCAAGGGGTATGGGGCAAAAGCAGGAAAGGGGTACTGAGGTAAATGATTAGCCATGATCTTATTGAATGGTGGTGCAGGCTCGAAGGGCTGAGTGGCCTACTCCTGCACCTATTTTCTATATTTCTATGTTTCTATGTATCATTATCAGTATTTCTGTACAAACCAACCCTCCCCCCCCCCCCCCCACGCCATCCCGCTTCTCCTCCCCACCTCTACCCCTTCCCCTCCTGACTCCAATCTGCCTGGCCAAGGAGATCCTCAGGTGATGCTTCATTGGCAGGGGTGGGGGGTGACGGCCGAAGCGCTGTTTGGAAGGATATGGGAGAGGACGGTCCCGAGTCAGAAGCAAGATGTTGCTGCTGGCTCTCATGTGTGGTTGTCAATGGGGGTGTATCACCTTGGGGTGCAGTGCCATTCTCCGGGACCACTGGGAGCCCTGTGCCACCAGTGTTCCTGGCTACCAGCTCCAGGACCTACTCCGTCCCTTCCATATTATATTTTATTTGTTGGACAAAAACTCAATGCCAACTATGTCCTTGGAGATTCGTAGGCTTTTTGCTACTGGTGAATCTCCCTCATGCCTCCCACAACCATCAGACAAGCACACACCACAGCCACACAAACTTTCGGTACCTCCGAGCTCCCTCTCTCTCTGTCTCCCCTTCTGCGCATGTCATGATGACCCTTGACCTCACGAATCGTGGGAATCGAGCGTTGCCATGCCGCTGCTAAGGACTGCAGAAGGTCAAAAAAATTTAACGCTGCCGCCCATTTGATATCGCTCGCAGTAACGCCCATTTTCAAAAATGGCAACTAGTTGTTTTGAGAATGGGCACGAAGCCGGCGATCTGAAAACCCTTTTTTAATGTCCACGCCACATATAACGCCCATTTTTGGGCGATAAGCACAAAAGTGGAGATTCTAGCCCTATATCCTTTTTTTATAATATGGCAACCAGAACTGTACGCAGTCCTCCAAATGTGGTCTAACCAAGGTTTGATACAGGTTTATTATAACTTCCCTACTTTTCAATTCTATACCTCGAGAAATAAACCCTAGTGCTTGGTTTGCTTTTTTATGGCCTTGCTAACCTGTGTCGCAACCAAAAATGCCACCAATTTATTTCCCGACTTTGAATTCACAGTTTCTCTTTAATGTTTGAATATCATGCATGCCTTTTAAATCCTCGTCTGTGACTACTTAATTTAACTCATTCCCGAATGGAAAGAGTAAGTGAGTTGGCTAGCTGCTGGGCCTCAGTGGGAGCCCTTAGGATTGAGAAGGCCCTGTACCTCCCTGTACTAATTACTGAGATGACCTTGACACTGCTTTGGTTCATCTAAAAAGATAAAGAAGCATTAAGTTGTCAGATCGTTCGGGCAGCAGTAAACTTTTAATAGGTTGAAAGGAAAAACTCTGTGGTTTGCATTCTTCGGGCATCTACTTGGTATAGAAACTTCTAGATAGGCTCACTGTGGCTGTTTTCTTCAAGTCTTCCATCTTCTTATAAGCTCAAGTCCTGCGGACACTAAAGATAACTTGGAGTCCGACTGCCCACCTCTGAGATGGGTGTCCTGTAGGGCCAAACAAGACAGTGCTTCCTGCAGCAACAACCTCACAAGTCTCATCAGCAAATCTGTCAGTTCTTTTGACACTTCAGAAATAGTAAAGGAACTGTTTTTTTCCACAATATGCTTTTTGGCACCGGCTGTGTTCTCCTTTTAAATGACTGCTGCAACCCTGTAAGTAGCTGCAGCACTGCTCAAAATCTCCCAGAGGCAGCCACCTACATAAGCAGAGTTTGTCTGACATTCATAGCTAAAGCTAAACGCAAAAACTCATCTCGGCATAGCTTTGCGCAATACATTTCCCATAGCACACCATTTGTGCCCAGAAAAAGAAAGAGGGGCATTTATATAGCCTTTCAGAACATCCCAAAGCGTTTTTAGCCAAATAAAGAACTTTTTGAAGTGCAGTCACCATTGTAATGTAGGAACACCTAAATTGGAATTTTTATTATATATACATATATTATATATATAAAAATACAGCTTCCAATCTCAATATAGTACTATATATGTGTGCTGCACACAGCCTAGGGTTTTCAGCTAAACGATCAAACTATTTTCATCTTTTTGGATCTGTGATGTATGATTATTATTCTACATAGTGAAATGTAATATTTTGCCTTTGGGAAAGTGATTTGCATATGTCACAAATTGATGCTGAATGAAATAGAAAAATGAAGAAGATGAATTCTTACAGCAGCTTAAATTATTAAAGGCACCAGTCAAATTAAAGAGGTCATTATGCATAAAGGCAGAACTCATTATTGTCATTAATCATCATTACAACGTTATTCACCAGCAAGGATGGTGTTTAGCAATCTCCAGTCAGGGTTACTGCACAATAAGGCTGTTTATCTTTTTTGCTGAAGAAAAGCTGGGCCAATGTTTCCAAAGAAAACTTGCTAATATCTGTCGACACCAATGGACAAGTAGAAAACTAACGCTATTTATATCATATTTTGTAAAGCTGCCAAGTTGATAAAGCTTAACCAAAAGTAATATGATGCTTTGTAATTGCTATTTTACAACTTCAATATGCCATTGCCTGAACAGTTTATGAGGCAGACATTTCGTTACCACTCCTCCCTTTCTGAAGGCATTGATTCCTGCTGCGGTATGTTTCCATATGTGCCTCTCCCAAGTGGCTATTACGGTATTCATTGTCAGCCTTGACCGTGAGTGTTGACAAGCAATTTGATCATGAAGACATCATCACAGCCAATCCTGAACCGGTCATCTCCTGATATTCACACACATGTACTTCCAGCAGGGGCCGCTGGACAACAATCAGCAACAGGAACCACAACCAATTTTACTGTCTGACCCGGGGTAGCTGAGGCCAATTTCAGTGCCCAAGCACTGACCTGGGTAAGATCTGCCAACATGACACAGATCAGATATCCAACCTGTGACTGATTAAATTAATTACTTAAGCTATTGGAGGAACAGGTAATAAGCCAGTATTAAAATCCATGTTAACAGTGAATTTAAGGTCGCCAACTAAGTCTTGCTCCTACAACTGTACAAGATGCATATTATTAAATCTACAACAACACTTCTAGTAGCACCAGCTTAGCTCAGTTCCTTTGCACTTTAAGACTAAAGGTCATGGATTCAAGCCCCACCTCAGGACTTGAGCACATGACTGTGTCTGTGTCCATTGTGGCTCAGTGGGTAGCATTCTCACCTCTGAGTCAGAAGATTGTGATTCAAGTCCCACTCCAGGGACTTGAGCAAAAAAATCTAGGCTGACACTCCAGTGCAGTGCTGAGGGAGTGCTGCATTGTTGGAGGTGCCATCTTTCAGATGAGATGTTAAACTGAGGCCCTGTCTGCTCTCCCAGGTAGATGTAAAAGATGCAATGGCACTATTTCAAAGAAGAGTAATGGAGTTATCTCTGGTGTCCTGGCCAATATTTATTCCTCAATCAACACAACAAAAACAGATTATCTGGTCATTATCACATTGCTATTTGTGGAAGCTTGCTGTGCACCGCGTTTCCCACATTACAACAGTGACTAGACGCCAAAAGTACTTCATTGGCTGTAAATCGCTTTGAGATATCCAGTGATCATGAAAGGCGCTGTATAAATCCAAGTCTTTCTTTCTTTCATGACTGCTTGTTCAAGCCCC